>NW_019525348.1:4757859-4799296 GCF_002814215.2 Seriola lalandi dorsalis
CCCCCCCACCCCCATCCCCCAACCCATCTTCCCCAGGCATGTGCGGACGTGTCTGATGAGGTCGATGACTGTCAGCTCCCTCCTCCTCCTCACCCTTTTCTTCCTTCTCTCCGTAAGATCTGAGCCACCGCGTCCAATAATTAAATGTATCTTAGCTCCTCTTTTGTAGACAGGAGAGAGCGTCGTGTTAATAATTCTTCCCCTACTACAAGTGAATGGGAGTGGTCTCAGACTTTTTACCCCACTGTATATCCCTCCATCACACCACACAGCATCTTATCTTTATACCCTCTATTCCCCCTTGCAAGAACTTTTACATTCCTTTGCTTCCCGACCTCTGTGTGCGTCACACCTGTACGACTAATGATGAAGAGAATGATGATGATGGCGATGATGACGACAAAGAGGGGGAGGATGATGACGAGCAGACACATTTATTCTAATGACTGATGGCTGCTTCGTTCCAGCCCTCCTCCGTTCCAGTCTTTCTATCTGGAGAACAGTTGGTTTTATCTCCTCCAGTGTCTTTCTTTCACATTCTCTCTTTTTCTTCTCCTCATCGTTCTCTCTCCGCCTTCATGTTAAAACCTCAGAGTGCCTGTATAGTGATTTATGTCCTGTGATATCCAGTCCAGGCATCACTCCTCACCCTCCCTCCCTGCCTTACTCCTTTCCCATCCTCACTGTCTCATATCTCATTTCTTTTCAAAGGGCATGGTAATGCCCATAAACTAAAGTGAGGTTTTAGGAGGGACCGCTGTCATTTCCTTCCCAACAGAGATGCTGTGTGTTTCCCCTTACTGCTCATGCTATTATTAACTTGTTGGCTTTCCGGGACAATGACAGATTGTATGACATAACTGAATTCAAAATGTTACCTGATACTATACCTTTTAAGTTGTTAACAGTCATTAAATGTATAAAAAATATCATGATATCAGTAGAAAATGCATTTTTTGTTATCCAGCTTTAGGTATGGTTTCCCTACAGTCTGTTTTTATTTATCTTTATAGTATCAGTATGCAAATTGCTAGATCACTGCTACAAAAAGAGTTTGCAGAGTTTGCTTCTTTTCTGTGAGTCATAAAAAGCACTGACTTAGTCGAGTGCCCAGACTTGTTCATGCCACTATTACTGTTTATTTTGTTTTCTGTAGTAACAAAACACCGCTAACGGTAAATTAACATTTGAAGACAGGATAATTTTTTTTGCTGCAGGGGTAGTATTTACTACTGCAAATAAAAAGCTATATAGTGTGTAAAATTTTGAATGCAGCACTTTTGCTTACAATTGAATATTTTTATATTGGGGTATTGCAGAAAATGGCTTAAATCCCTCCCTTATGCTGAAAAACATTCAGTTGACTCAGTACTGAGAAACAAATTGAGATTTCGGACACATACTTATCATCATTTTTGCCTCATCTGTGGGATTGTTTGTATAAAGCAGGGCCTAGTGCACATGCAATGGGCAAATCTGTTATGGAATTTTTAGATTAATTTACACACTGTACTGGGAGTCATTTTGACCAGTCTCTGTCTTCCACCACTGGTAACAGCACCTTTCAAATTATTCTAAAACTAAAAATTATTGTAGACAGTGGTGAAAACTGATGACATACTGTATATGTGTTGCTTTCAGCTTGTGCTGAAACAATCAATTGCTTAGTCTATCAACAGAAATCAAGCTATTTTGAGTTTCGTTGTAAAGTAAAAGAGTGATTGTATTCAGACAGCAACATCGTGTCCATATGAATGAATTAAGCTAAATTATTGTAATCGTGTCACCACTTAACTTCCTAACTTACCCACATTCTTCAGTGACAGACTCCGTTGCTTAGGCTTGTTTAGCTAGCATGCTACAGTCACTGTGGAGGAAACTTTTCTCCCACTTCTTCAAAATGAGGCCCAGATGAGTCTCGTCCATGCCAGTCAACAGTCTGCCTCCTGACCCCATGGGGGGCGGCCCTGTTTCTAAAATTACACCCCTCCAAACTGTCATTTCCTTTTGCAAAAGAGTTTCAATGGGACAAATTAGCACAGATAGTTAACATATGGGCCCCAAATGGCAGCTGGGAGGGGTAGAAAGTGAGGAGTGAACATGGATTTTGGTCATTAGACGTGTGTGTGTGTGTGTGTGTGTGTGTGTGTGTGTGTGTGTCTGTGTGTCTGTGTGTCAGTGAACTTCTGCGCACATAAATTCACGTGTACAGGCGTGTAGAGCTCAGGAATGCAAGCTGTTGTCTGTGTTTCATACAGGGACTTTGGTTGTCTGTCTGGCTATAGGTGTGTGTGCGCGTGTGTGTGGGGGAGGCACGCTCACAGCAGGTGGAAAAGCATTTGTTGACAGATGACTTGTTGCTCGAAACAGCCCTCCCTTTGTTTTAAGTTCATATAAATTTCAAGCCTCTTGTCTTTTATTTTCCCTCTCTCTTATTCTTACCAGCAGTCAAAATTTAAAACATGCCCATAATTATTTACACGTAGTTATTGGCTTGTTCCTCTTCCTCACTCTTATTTTTTTCTGGACATAGATTATACACAGCTGTAAGTTTGTGTCTTTAAACTTGTCTCGCCCTCCTTCATACCAAAGCCAAAAAAGCAAGCTTCCTTTTCATCTCTGCATACCACTGTAGTGATGGATAGGTGTTTCACGTTTCTCTGGAACCTTCTGCTGAATTTTCCACAGTGGAGCTGAGCCACTTGTTTGGCCTCCACATCCCACTTCACAGACCCTATAAACAGCCTGCAACCTACACACATCGCTCGTCCTCCTTTGACTTTTGCTCTGCATGCATGTATGCGAGTGTGTGCTTGTCTGTGCGCACATGTCACTGTACAGTATGTATTCTAGGCATGCTCCCTATACATGTGGAAGACCCAGTTGTTGCCCTGAACTGAAGCAGTGCTTATTCCTAGGCTTCATGTTCTATAACTGACATGCCTATGTTGGGCCTCAATATGTGACCATCTCTGTTCTTTAGACTCTCGTGTTTTTTTTTTATTTTTCATGCGTGCCTTTTGAATTGTAATTCCCATAGGCAACCAATTCAAATTTGTAATGGTCACAATAAAATAAGTAAATCAATAATTCTGGATGCTTTTCTTGAAGACCCCTTGGAAATTATTTAGATCCATTAAACTGATATTATTTCTGATAAAATTCAGTCTGATGAAGACAGTTTAGCTACTGCTCCCGCAGCGCCTCTGGATCCAAGAACAGTGACAGACATTCTGGAGGTCAGGTTTTGTGTCAGCTGTGGTGTGGTTTTGATGGATGAAGCTTACGTTCCTCTCATAGGTCATTTCTGCTGTCAGTTTTGTTAAAGGATGAATCGTACTGACTCTGGTTAGTTTGGAAGGTTCATTCAGCAACACCAGCAGGTCAAGTTTTCACATATCCTGAGAAATCTCTCAACATCTTCACTATGGATTGGTACTAGTTTTGACATTCATGGTTCCCAGATTATCACTTCTGATGACTATTTTACTGAAGGCACCATAAAAAGACAGTATGCACAATATTATACTTTTAAGTCTAGTTAAATTTCTAGTTTTGTGCGGATTCAGAGAAAATATAATAATAATTCCTTGGGAATCATCTGGTTAGCTGTCTTTGTGCCAAGCTAAACTAATCAGCTGCTGACAAATATAAAGAAAAGTCTGTTGGGATTACTTGGCTCCTTCAGGCGCAGGCACTCTTCCTCAGCCCCCTTTCATCTGTCTCACTCCTCCTCGCCTCATTCAGGTCTTGGTCATGTCCTTCCCTCATATCAGCGGTGGCGGTGTTATGACACTGGAGATGGAAAGACTATCAGCTTGTAAACAAGGTTAATTTTAGCCTGCACTCAGGGTGACTGGCCACATTCTCCATCCCCAGCGAGTACTGTAAATGACCATGTGTGTGTGATACAGACATCTGTGTGTTGGTCATCTGCTGGCTTGTTAAGCTGTTAGGGTTCAAGGTTTTTGTCTGTGCAACATTGAAACAGAGAAAAACAGACGCAGAGAGGGAGAAAGATGTGCTATTACATAACGTACACATAAAAATAGTGACCAACTGTCTGAAATTGAATAAGCCATGGGTTAATGATTCCTAACTCGAGAATTTATCCATGACATAATGTGACTGGAGAGCAAAATAATAATGAAAAATAATAATGCAATACACAGAGTAATTCAATTATTTTCATAACAAAGTTACAGATGTAAATTAAATTGAACCCAACATTTACAATAACAATCCATGACCTGTGATAATGGGAAACCTTATAACTTTCTCCATTAATCAAACATACTCAAATGTTACATAATGCAAGACTAAAAGGTTATGGTAACAGTGCAGCTATCTCTTTTCCATGATTTTAATAACTTTCCATGACACTAATGTTGCTGCTTTGTGTGTGTGTGTGTTGTGCAGATGTGGCCGCTCTGCAGTGTATCGGACCAGAGAAATGGCAGCTCGCGCCCTCGTCCCCTTTGTGCTGGTCACCCAGGTCCCGTCCACAGTTCACTCTTTACTGCAGGAGCTTCCTCCAGAGCCGGGACCCAGAATTCAACACAACCACATCCACGGGACTCTGCTGCAGGTCTGAACCCACACACATCAACATGAAACAATAAAAACACTCATATATACATATGTATGCCAGAACATTGAGTCAAAAGTTGCTTAAATGACCACAAGTGTTTATCTAGTGATTGTAGCTTCAGTGATTGTTGGTGGAAAATGCCACCATATATTTCTCAGTGGTATGCTATACTTTCATACAAATGTACATAATGTACACACATACACGCCACACATTTAAGCTGAGCTGCATGTCTCCGGAGCTTTCATCTTCATCTTACAGTCTTCCTCGGCAAATAAAGGTTGCTCATTTGTCGTGGAGTTGACATTATTGTCATCGCCACTGGTCATGTGATAACAGGCAGTTGTATTGGTGGGAGGATGTTGTGATCATGGTGCTTTAAATTCACGTCACATGTCCTTTGCTCGACATAGGAGATGATACATGTGACACTACATGTTGAAACTCGACCAGTATTAACTCCCGGTCTATATTAACAACCTGCAAGATTTGCAACATTGATCGGGCGTGAGGGTTCAGCAACTGAGGTCCGAGTCGGAGTTTCATGAAGCACTTGGATGTAATCTTTTTCTTGTAAAGCACTTGGAGCTGCATTTCGTGTGTGAAAAGTAAATAAAGTTTATCATTAAGCACTTTACATAGTACATGCTACATGATAGTGTTTCCATTTGTGTCTCATGAGGTGTCCTCAACACAGAATTTACTATACTCTAAACGCACTGAAGTAAAACAACATTTTTGTGGTTTATTTTTCTTCTTGGCAAACTGTTGTATCGAGCCGTGATCAGACTGTTCTTGTGTAGTCTGATCATGACATTACCTACAAACACACGCTCCAACTGCCAGTTTATGAGGTGCACCCTTATCCTCATTCAGTACTATCTAATACTACTACCCTGAAATAAATCCGAGCAACTATTATCTGATTTTATGCTGTACACGGCATGTGTCTGCCAACAGCAGTTGGTTACCTGGCTCAGAAGTTGAAGTGTTGCAGCCTGTCGCCTGCAGCTCTTCATCTCACTGTGGTTGCTCCTTCCTGTTCCTTTTCTACCTGCAACATTTCAATCAGAAAATGATGAAAATGACTGTTGTCTTGTTTTGTAGATGCATTTTTGATGAAGGATAGCTGAAAGTGCTAAGCTCACTGACAAATGCAGTTGCATTTCCTGTGACTACTTCATAATAAAATTCAACTCGTGGTTCACCAGTTAAATGCTTTTAATGTGAAGCTGCAGCAGAGGGAAATATTCGGGTTTGCATTTGCAGCAACATAATACAGTATTTTTTCTGGGAATGTCACCACAGACAACCAGTTCATGATACTGCAAATATCTAAATATTGCAATACTTTCATCAGTGGATCATTGTGTTACCTCGTTCTTTGATTTCTCATCCTACTGTTATTGTTAATGTTGTAACTTGTTATACAGACACACAGCCTTTCCATCATGATCAGTGCTGTCTGATCACAGCTGGGTCTCCTCAGATCCACTCAGGCATTACACATAATGTTAAACAGACCTGGGACCCGCGGCAAGAGAA
This sequence comes from Seriola lalandi dorsalis, assembly GCF_002814215.2. Lineage (NCBI taxonomy): Eukaryota > Metazoa > Chordata > Actinopteri > Carangiformes > Carangidae > Seriola > Seriola lalandi. Next base: position 4,763,996 of record NW_019525348.1, read on the forward strand.
CAGCACCCGACCCGGATACATTTGACCATTGAGGAAACGTGGGTATGAACCCGTACGGGTCCCGGCAAGGGAAGATCTCCACACTAGATACACTAACACTCAGGCTAGATGAATTCCTTAACACGCAGCACAGATAACCATCTCTCTCTGTTCTAAATGATCCAACTTTATCTCCAAAACCTAAACCTTTCCCAACTAATAAAAGCTGCCTTGTATTTGTATTTATATCCTTTCTTATGAGTGAATGTCCTCTGTTCATAAATGAGTTTCTAATCCTTAAATCCTTTCAGGTTAGACTTGAGAGCTCAACAAAGAAAAATCCAGTCATCAAAGCCGTTATCATAACATGTGTATGTGCATACTTGCACAGAGTTTAGAAATGTGGAGCATCAAGCGTTATCACGCACACACTCCAACACAGACCCACATACTTCTATCTTTGTGAAGACACTCATTGACATAATGCATTCCCTAGCCCCCGATCCTAACCTTAACCATCACAACTAAATGTCTAACCACTAACTTAAGCCTAACCCTCAAACCAAGCAGTTACCCTCTGACGAACCTTTGTAGTTGTGAGGACTGGTCACTTCCCAAAAATGTCCTCATTCTGTTGGGAAAATACTTTTTTTTTTGGTCCTCACAAGTACACACACACACACAGACACAGACACACACAGACACACACAGAAAAAAATGTCCTCACTCTGTTGGGAAAATACTTTTTTTTTTGGTCCTCACAAGTACACACACACACACACACACACACACACACACACACACACACACAGAGACATGCACACACACACATTCATCCTCTGTCAGTCCCACACACCCAGTTTCCACACAGAGCCTGTCCAGACAACGCGGTTATCGCAGGGTAAATACCAGTGTTCAGTTCTGTCATCACACTCTGACAAACACAACCAAACAGTCTGCTGGTAATATCAACACACACAGAGGAAAAGGGGGATAGGGGGTTTCCCCTGCCTTTTATTGAACAACACTGATGGGGTCGCTAAGGGAGCTGGGGGCGTGGAGTGGTAGGACCCGGGCAGAGGGGTCAACACAAAGAACAAGAACTGCACCGTTTTCTTCAGAGTTTGATGGAGCACTTATGGTTTGATAGCGGTCTGGACTGCAGGGAGGTCTGCTGTGGGATGAAGGCAAGCATGGTGAGGAGGAGGAGCGGGAGGGAAGGTGGGCCTCTTAAAGGCTTAGTGGGGATTTCAGGAGGAGAGTGGATTTTAGTTTGCTTTCCTGTCATGGCTGCCATGTGTGGAGCCTCCCCAGATGTCTCCTGATCTGTTTCTGCGTTCGTCTCCTCTCGTTCATCTCCATCTATTTCCTCTCCACCTCTATTCCTCTGCTTTCTGTCTTGCCTTTTAAAAATTCTTTCTTGGTATCTCTCATGTCTCCTGTTCTTTTTTCTCCCCTCTGTCTTTACATCTGTCTCCCCGTACAAAAGGATGAGACCATATGTTCACCTGCCCTGTGTCATTTACAGTCGAATGTAATAAATGTTGTAACAGTTGGTAGTTCCTCTGTCCTGTCATGTGGGCCCTGTACCATTGTTGTCTTGTCACTTTGTATTATAGCAGCTTCAACACAGAGCCACAACATGGAACACAGACATTTTTAATGTAACAACCAAGCTGTTAATTATGGTCAACATTTAATAAATGTGTAGTTGTGCTAAATTCATAGAAGGATATTCAGACATATACAGTAGCAGCAATGGAGGACAGGACAAGACACAGAAACTACTTAATACATTTGCATGATTGATCACTACCAGTATGTTCCACTGTACCTGACACTTCTGTGCACAAGGTGTTGCACTTAATCTCTTGACTATATTCTTGATTAATCAATCTATCATTTTGTACATGGTTAATTCAGTGTATTATCATAAAAGCCTTAGAAAAACAGCAAATCCTCATAATTGAGAAGCTGGAACCAGGAAATGTAGACAATTTAAAATGATAAATCAGTGATTAAAAATACATATATTTTTGCTTGACCTCCTAATTAGTTGTTTGACTAATCGTTTCAGCATTAACATGAACTAAACTAGCTCTCCAAATCACCGTCATCTGATTTGAGCATGGGACACAGTGCCATTAAAATAGGGGTCCTTGAGTTGTATTCAGCACCGTGCAACCTGACAGTTGCATCCACCACAACTGACTGATTGTAAGCACAGGTCCCTTAGTTACCACACCTTTTGGCCAACTGCTAAGAGTTTGTTTTAGTCTTTTGAAAACAAAAATAATCTGTCAACGCTCTAGTGATGCAGAATGTTGCTGATGTGTATCCAGGCAAATCTCGTGACCATCTTCAAAGTATTTTTGTAGCAGCGCATATACGTACATCCATTTCTTTTATTTTTTTCAACTGTTTCTTTTACCATCCAGAAGAGAGAGTAGAGATGTACAGTACATCACACTCGCCCAGTCGCAAAAATGTCTGTACGGGATACAGCACAGATGACGCCTGCAGCCTTCCTTAGACATTTAATTTCCTTTTTCCTTCCACCAAAAGCACACCAGACCATTAAACCTCACACACTGTTCAGCTTCACTGGGCCTCCGAATACAATCTCTCTAGTTGGGCCAGAAGAGTAACACATTTACTATTCCCGTATGTTTCTACGTCACATGTCATTGGGTGAAAGTTCTCAGTTGTATGGCATTCATCCTTCACTCTCATTTATGCATGAAAAGAATAAAAATTGCTGCTTTAAAGGTGAAACATCACTGTTATTGCACAACTGAAGAATTCATGCGCTAATTATGACAACATTTCACACAAGCAAATTATTCAACGCTGTAAATCGGGAACAGAAGGAAAAGTTCTAGTTTGTTCTGCCGGGTTGAAGATGTGTGTGTGAAGCCTATATGAGTCTGTACAAACATGCATGTAAACTGCAGCTTTGGTGGATTCATACAACCACAAGACAGTAACTCTAGTTTCCTCTTTTTCTTCAGTGTAATACATGGACCTAAAAACATTTGGTTAAATGTTTTTTTTTTGGGTTGCTGATGGCAGTCCTGGTAGGTTTGTATATATCTGCAGGGACCATCTGTAACCAGGCTATAGATAGCAGGTGTGTAGGTAAATGGGTGGGGGCATTATGGAGATGATGGAGGCAGATATTTAAGGCGTGTTCAGCTGTGGGAAGAGGGTAGGACTGTCATAGAAGGGGATGTAGAGCTGTATGCAGGTGAAGTGGTCTAAATATAGCAAAACAGAGATAGAGGTCTGCAGTGTGCGTACGTGTGGAGGGGAGCATCACACACACGGCCACTGATGTAGGAGATAGTGGCCGTGCATGCTATGTGTGTGTAAAATAATCTGCACTTATGTGTACAATGAGGGAAGATGTTTGGGCTTCAGTAAAGTTGTGTGTGTGTGTGTGTGTGTGTGTGTGTGTGTGTGTGTGTGTGTGTGTGTGTGTGTGTGTGTCTGTGTCTGTGTCTGTGTGTGTGTCTGTGTGTCTGTGTGTGTATGTACATGCACACCACATACTGGTTGTGTGTTTACGCTGAGATGATGAAGACATTGTGTTTAGCCTTGGGAGATACCTAATGTATGTAATGTGTGTGTGTGTGTGTGTGTGTGTGTAACAGGTAGCAGATGTTTTTGCTGGAAGGAGAAATGACTTCCTCTGTTATCTGCAAAGAACAACTGTTAGTGGGCCAAGCGTGGAGCTGGGAACCATCACAGCGGCTGATGCATGCTGTACCACACTGACTCTCTCACACACACACACACACACACACACACACACACACACACACACACACACACACAGGGAAGAGGTCTGAAACCCACACACAAGATGTTTCCATCCAGCTCCAATTCCAACTCCAATTAATTCTTCGGATTTGAGTTGTGTGCTGAACTGAACAGTGTAAATCAGATACAGATAGACCTCTATTGTTGACTGACATTTGAAACCATTGTAAAACGTCTCACTGAGCAGAATTGAAATAAGATTTGGGACATCAAATGGTTAAGGTTTTTGAAATAGATAACCCTGAACGTCTTGCAAGAAATACAAAAACCTATTTTCAGTTCTTCTAATGTGGATTATGATTGCAAATTTGAAAATGATTGGTCTATTAAAATTATATTCAGGCATTCAGCATATCCCATGGCATCCATCCCATCCATTGCGGCGTTTGGTTGCATGATTGATATGTCTCTTAGTGTATATGCGTTTCTATACATCTGTATCTTTGTGCCTTTTCAATTTTTATCTGTAGTAGATGGAGAGATTAATTCATTTTCATTTTCTTTTGCAAATTTTGTGGCTATTGAGCTGGAATTTTGAGGGAACCTGGCCCGTCACACTTAGTTGTGATGGTTACTGGTCGTCCTTCATATCTCAAAGATGTATTCCTTTGCCTAAATTTAAATGTTAAGTGCTCAACAAAGAATCAGGTCACACCAGAATGTGGCACTGTGAAGTTCACGTACATGTCCTCATGAAACAGGTGGGTCTAGAAGCTTGGTGATGTAGTGACTACCTGCTCGACGAGTTGATGAACTTCTGTAGCCAGAGAAGGAACTAACATGGTAGCTAGCTGGAAAAATTCTACAAATCCTAGCACTAATCCGTACTTCTCTGTAAATTCATGTGTCAAATTTCATTAAACTTGAACTTTAGGCTCAAATTTAATTCTTCTTCACAATCTAAACTGCTGATTGTGGTATTTCTATTGCAATAAATTGATTTTGCTGTGAAATTTTGTCTTTATAGACATGGCGTTTTGTCAGGGTAGAAAGATCTTGGTTCTCCATTTGAAATTTTGGATAATAATCGTAAAACACAAAACTACCGGACAGATATCAGAGTTTGAATTAATGGCTAAGAGCAGCCTGATTTTGCCTGGTGTAACTTGAAGCAGCGCTGTCCTTTGGATGGCCTCAGTGAGGCCCCCGCCTTTGATAGAACATCTTAAAACACATTGGAATCACTTCCGTCAGTCCAACGTGCCCCAAACCTCTGCTGATACAACCAGAACTGCTTAACAAGCCCGCTGGACAGACCGGCACTAAACCAACCCGACACCGATCTCCACTCTCGACACGCGCCAGCAACAGCCGTGGCCCACAATGCCTGGTACAGGCCAGAAGTATTAAAGCTGCGGCTTGTGGTGGTTTGAGGAGGGCCAACTTGGCGGATGTAATCCTTTGTGTATTTCCACAACAGAGGCTAAATGAGAGTGAGACTGAGAGGAAAAGGAGCCTTGAGAATCAGGAGTATTGCTGTCTCCTTTTCTCTGGCAGAAGTGATGTTGGTGTTGTTTTCCCAGATGCATTCTTCCCCGCCGTCGTCCAACTATTTTCCTTTGGTCTGCTGTTACGACTGCAGCCTTTGGCCAGTGGTCTGCCTGGGCTTTCTGAGAAAACCCAAAGGGTTGAACCAGTGAAAGAATGTGTGGGCCTGAAAACCCCGACAGTGCCTTTAATACAACAAAAGATTGATCGATTCCTGAGGGAATCCTAGCTGTTTGCTTCTGGTGTCGGACATTAACCTTGAAGTTGTAACGTTGTGTCCTAGTGGGGCCACACAAGGAAGTCTGCCATGCAGTGGGATTGCGAACACGAATCAACAGCAACACAACTTTAGACTTGGCCACTCTGTGTATACGATCCTTCGTCACTGCTTAAACCAAGGTTGAATGAATGTGTTTGATTTAAACACACAGATTAAAAGCAGTTACAACATTCCAGAATAAAATCACAAAAACTAATACCTCATAAGTTTCTCTACCAAGTCCTTGAATCTCCAAATCTGTGAGGGGCAGGGTCTTAAACTGGGGCTCCAGTTTAAGACCCTGCCCCTCACAGATTTGGAGATTCAAAAAAATTATTTTAACTGAAGCTCCACTTATTGGCTTTTTCAGGGCTTTCAGCCATATTTCATAGTCTTCATCATAGTTTGCTTCCTTACATAGTTTACATGATGAAGAACATGAGATGTGGTTGAAAGCTCCCGAAAAATATAGTAAGTGGAAATACAGTTAATAACTTTTTTGAATAAATATTGTAGTCAACCACATTTGGAGCTTTTCCCTTTGCTCTTAATATTAACTTTTTTTTAAATTATATATTAAGCTCATATGGTATTTATAATGAAACAAATCAAACTCTGCACTGGGTTTAAATCTTATGAAAGTATGATTCTTGAAGTAAGAGTGCAAAGAAAATGCCATGGTAATATTTCATTGTGGTCAGAGGTTAAGCTTTTTTTCTCAGTGTAGACGTAGTTGAGTCTCCGATGTAGAGTGACTCAGTTTTCCAGTGAAATTCAGTTAAAAGTTTGAGACGAAGAAACGGAGAAACAGAGAGTGAACTGACCCTTGTTGCTGAAGTGGCTCATATTTTACTGCTTTAGAAGACGTGAGCGCTAATTTTTTTGATTTTCAGACTTGACAGACCACATTGACACACACGCACACACAGAGCTCATGCTGCCAACACAAAAATACATACCTCTCTCTGGACATAATGGAAATAACAAGCAGCTCCCTGGGGGCTCTTTGTGCTGCTCGGTTCTAACTTTTGACAAAGTAGTAACACAGACATATACATACCACTAAATGACTTGGTTGTCACGCCCATGTGCATATGCATATGTGAGGGAGTATGAGCCCATATGGAAGCTTTGTTTGTGCAAGAATACAGCTATATAGAGAAAGAGAGTGTGTTTATTTCTTTTTATATTTAGCCCGTCTTTATTGGGATCTCTCTCTGCCTAATTGGGTGCGTCCACACTTTGTCTAACCCCTATCTGGTTTTATGTGAATGTCGATTTATATGTTTCTTTGTGCTTGTGTTTTACTAGACTGCGCAACGAATTGACGTGCAATTATTTGCACTTGTACTTGCTGTGTGTGAGTGTGTGTGCACATGTGTACGTGTGTGTGTGTGTGTGTGTGTGTGTGTGTGTGTGTGTGTGTGCGTGCGTGCGTGCGTGCGTGCGTGCGCTCGCTGCCGCGTGTGGTCAGTCTGAGGTTGCGGCAGTGGGAGGGACGGCAGGGCAGGCTGATAACAGAGTCTGAAGGGACCTCACATCCACCACCACTATTTTTACCGGGCCCAAAAGAGGAGTAAGGCTTGTTGCAACAGAAAAACACACACACACACACACACACACACACACACACACACACACACACACGCGCACGCAAGTCGTTAACCGCCTCACTAGAGAACAAGATGTACAAATAGGTTTTGATATTTTTCATATTTAGTGCTGTTTTTTTTCTCCATGAATTTGCAAACCAAAGTTCTTGATTGTTACTATGGTGATACATTAGAAGGGATATCAGGGAATTAAAGCTGCACTAGTAAATATCTGTATATTAATAATAAATCAAATGAATATGTTTAATTAAAGAAGTGATGAACTGTGATGAGTTGATGAATTATCACTGTAGTCTGTAGTCTCCCTCATCTCTGCTTAGCATTTTAGCCTTTTAGCAAAATTTCATTTTTACTTTAATTGCCAATGACTTTACTGTTCTAGCAGCAGGCAGCTGTTTGCAAAGAAAATGCTATGAGAAACCTGCAGTGCACCAAACAGCAGAAAGACAAAGCTAGAGATTAGCTTTTAATTACAGTGGAGCATTAAGTGGCTAAAGGGCCAGATATTAGATGCTAATGCTACATTAAAGTAAAAATTAATGACGGAATGAGTCTCCATAAATTTTTGGAAAGGAGGAATAGAAGATAGAAGAAGAGAAGTATTTTCTTACTTTTCCAGGATTAAGAAACCTGTCTAATTTTTTAAACAGTTATTGCTAAGGCCAGGGCCTTCAAAGGTCTTATATAATTGTGTTTTTGGCTTTAAAAAAATGCATTCAGCATGCTTGTCAGAACTTTATTTAGACCTTGAGAGAAATACTGACCTGAAACTCTACAGGGCAACTTTAAATGTCTTAAATATTCTTAAATCGAATACACTTGAAGATATTCTGAGTATGTAGTAGTTACATTTTGTAGTAGTAATAATTCGAATGGTAAATTTCCTGCAGGTATAGCAGTTGTAGCAGCGCTAACTGTGAAACATCATGAAATATAGAGATAACCAAAAACATTTAGCCACAGTGAAGGAAAAAAAAAAAAAAACCTTGAAATCGGATTAACAAAAATGATCTAGGTGCCTGTGCTGCTGTCTTATCGTCTCCCATTCATTTTAGCTTGATCCAGTCCCAGCATCTCCTCCCACATGGGGTGTAGTTCTGTACTCTGTTTTTGGGAGGAGGAACGGGGAGGCTGTATTTTCTATAAATATTCCGGTTTTCTCTGTGCCGGGCTGGATTGAGCTGGTTGAGCCTCCCAAGCAGGGACTTCCCAACCCGGTGGATGAGGTGTAGCTGTGGAGTGCACGGGGAGGGAAGGAATGAAGACTTAGGGCTCTGCCACTGACACTGGAACCAATGCTGGTGCTGGCACTCCTGCTGCTGCACCCAACCCTTTAATGAATAGGCCTGTGCTTCTGAATGAGTCTACTGATTTCATAACTGCATGCAATAACACTGATCACTTTAATCTGCAGGTTTCAACACCTTTCAAGCAAAAAACAGCCTAGTGACATTATCCTGGGGAGTATCCAGAAACTTCCACATCACCTCAGGCATGATTGTTGTTGAGCTTAATGCCAGGTCAGTGGATCTGTTGACCACCAAATCAAATAGTACAATTTGATCAAGACATTTTTGTATTTTCTCAAATTCTCCTAAAATTGAACCTCCTCACTTTTCCTCTTTTTCTTCATAACTCATGATTTTTCCAGTTGCATGCAGTCCTGTTTGGGTTTGTATGGTGACATTACAGTGCCCTCGACATAATGTTACACTAAGTTGTATACGAGTACGTTCAAGAGGCCACAACGTAGCTGATTTCGCTGGTATAAGGCTCGCCAGACCTGTCAGTACGACAAAATTGCTTTGCACCAGCAAAACAGATGTCACAGGTCCAACGTGGTTCATCAAGATTATTTTAGTCTGGTAACACTATATTGCACAAACAGGGGGATGGGATGTTGCTGGAATAATTTGCTAATCTCTTGTCAAACACAGCATTAATCAAGAGATCATTGTGTCATTGGTCACGTGTAAATTTGCAGATTCAATCTTTCTACAGGTGAGCGGAAGTAGAAACTGTAGAGGCTGGTTCAGGTGTGATGGATTCTTTAGAACCGGTTTTTGACGGTGGAATTACTCGGATTGAATTTTCGGTTCGGGTATCAGCTCCAACTCTGGGGCTTTATAGGGTGGAAAAGCCCGTAGAGAGTGACAGCGAGAGGAACAAGGACCTAGGGGTGTGGAAGCTGTTTGTGTGAGCCTGTGGGTGTTGCCTGGGCGTGGAGACTGCAGGAGAAGAGAAGGGGCAGGCCAGGACTCAGTGGCCAGGCTTGGTGCTACGTGGTCGGCCTGGTTTTTCCCCACGTTGCCTTCCTTGCACAGCGTAATGAATGGCTTCCTACTGGTCTGTGGCCGTGGCCCCGGCTTAAAGAGTATACTTACCAAGGCCCAGAATACACACCCCAGCCAGCCAGCCGGCCAGCCAGCCAGCCAGCCAGCCTGTGTCCTGGCCTCTGAACACTCCCAACCACCAGTCCACCTGCTACTAACTGGCTTACTCTCACTCTGTCACATCAGCCACAATGACAAGAATGATTTTTTTATATATATGTATATGTTTTCTTTTTCTTTCACCACAAGCTGTACAGTTACCGCAGATCTTTTAACTCGCACATGTATTTCACAAGGGTCAGAGCTCAAGCGCCACAAAGGATCAAAAGGCATGACACTCACTGTCCTCTCTTCAAGTTCAGCACCTATAGTTGGTTAAATAACACTGTAGTAGATGTGGGCAATTAACCCATTTAATCTTGTTAATGTTGGGTAATTCGGTTAATACTTTCCCCAATGCGTGTGCTCATGAACTGTCCCCTTAAAAAAAAAAAAAAAATACCGACTCGTGCTCAGTCATATGCCTCTATCCCATCCAACTAATGTTAGTCTGGGTTCACTCAAAGCGAAGTTGGCGATATGGATGACACGAGTGCAAACACTGAGCCTCACCCCGAGCAGCTTATACCTAAAAAAAAAAAAAAAAAAAAAAATCTTTTGGGCACATTTTGGTTCAGTCAAGACAACACCAAAGAAAAAGAAGTCAAATGCAAACACTGCAGTAAAGCGATTTCAGCGACCAAAGGTAACAACGCCAGTTTGTTTAATCACTTAAAACGAATATGAAGAGTGCATGGCTCTAAAAAAAAAAGAGAGAGAACGATAAGTGTCAAAATAATCATATCATCCACTGCAGTATTAACAGGCTTATGTGTCTCGACATTATGTTTCCAAACTTGATTTTGTTGTATTCAGTTTGATGAGACCCATCTAATTCAATCGGTTTAAGACTGAGATGACCAGAAATCACACATAAACATTCATTTAATTTCTGTTCGATTATCAAGTCCACGTGCTTCCCTCACAATGCAGCATGTTTTTATGAAGCAATATCTAAAACATAAAAGACTGCTGTATGTTCTACAGTTCAAAATAAAGTCTCCAGGGTATCCATTTAAAACCACTTTTTAATAAGTGTCTGCTGGTGTCAGGCACACACAGGCAGTGTCTGTGCCCTAGAGCGAAAACTATTTAAAATGTTGCATTTACACTGAACTGTTGTGTACAAACAGAAACATGTCTATGAATAGCAATGCCATTTGTACACAAGGTCCATAGATCCGCTTCTGCTATTTTAATTTGCCTGATTTGGATCTGTGTCTGTTCAAAGCCAACAGGAGGTGCATTTCATAATTTGTATAAACACGTGGATCACATGTTAAATGTTGTCTGATGCATAGAGATCAAAATTTAGAAGGTTTTTTTCACAAAAAATGTGTCCATGTTGTGTATCATCTTATCCTGGTCCGGGTCAATCCCAGCTCATTTTGGGAAGGAGGCGCAGGACATACCAGACATGTGGACAGCGTATCACAGGGCTAGTATCCAGCTGAACCCAGGACACAGACCTGTTTAAACCGGGTTTAACTCTTTTCATTTCAGTTGTTTGTGAATCCAAAACATTTCTGTTTTTTAGTGGATGAACTAGACATAGCAACATTGAGGTCAGGCTGATCCGGCTCATGTGTGAATGACAGTCCTCTTATGTTTAAAAATTCAATTGTGTATGTGTGTATTTGTGTGTTTGCAGGTGCTGTTTCTTCTGCGCTCCTACCAGACTGACTCACACAGACCCCTGCCAGCAGGAAATGGCATCGGCGAAGCCCTCAGTCAGCGCATGTGGCTCGCCTCTCGGTAATCCTAGACACACACACGCATACACACACAGATAAGCATCCCTCCCTGTTTTCCAGCTCGCTCACCAGAAGAATAGCTCCTTGTGTCACCGTTGATCCCCTCCCTGGCCGTGTCCGCTTCATGTCCTGCCCAGGCTTCCATTTCAAAGGGACCGCCTGCTGTCCCATCCGCCCCCCTTACCCCCCTTTCCCCCTAACTCTGGCCCTCTCACCAGAGATCGAGGCCTCAAGATAGGGCACAGATTACCTTGTCGGCCTCCTCCCGCCTAGCTGAGGTCAGGCCCAGGTCTCCAGTCTCCCCTGTGCCGTGGCCTACAGCAGATAACACAGGGTCGCTGGGTTAGCAACACTAGCCCTGCTAGCTCCGCTTGGTTACACTGATGAGCCTTTATTAAGATGACGGGGTGAATTCTTGCTCACCAGAGCGCGCCCACAGACTGTCCGTTTGATCACGCAGCCCCGCAGAGCCCAGCAGCCAGATCTAAGGACATCACAGGTCAGAGGATCTCTGTTTTTGGAAAAAGAAAACCTCCTTTCTCGTCCAGAACACCACTAATTTGAAGCGGCCACCTTCCAAAAAGGATGGAATGCATTGTTCGTCTGGTCTGAGTCAGTGTTTGGTTTTTGGCCTCACACCGTCTCTGTGTTGTGTCATTTTGGACTTTTTCTGGATCGCAGAAGGTACCGACGCTGTAACGACTGCAGACACTCGTGCTTCTCACAGCAGTTGACTTTGGCTTCGTGGTGCTGCAGCAGACCCAGCACCAACCTCTTAGAATATCTCCAGTGTGTTGTTTGGATTGTGATCAAATGCTTCAACTTCTTACAGCCTATTTTATAATGTTACCTCACATTCATACACACAAACACATTCAACCCACTTCAGAGGACGCATCCCTTCCCAAATCTGTTCTCACTTAAGCCACAAACACACAACCACCCACACACTCCCCTCTGCCCCTATCCCCATACTCCATCACGTGTATTGTGTATGTGTGTGTGCATGAAGTGTGCAAAGCATTTGTGTGTGGGCGTGTGTGTTATTAATATCTGAGTGATGAAAATGTGACGTCAAGCTCACACACTGTGTCCCTTGTTCTCACACGCACACTTGTGGGCTTTCACAGTGTTGTGGTCATACCCTTAACTGAACACACACTTTGCACTGCCCACACACACTATTTGACTTACATACAAAACATAGGCCAGTATAGAACTTTTATTTCAACATTCACAAATAATAAACAATAATAATGCTATCGTGAAAACAGGGAGTCATCGGCTTCATAGTAAATTAATTACAACTTCTTCCTTGATCGTGTGGCTGGGGGCATCTCATGTGACGGGTCCACATTCTTGGCTTCAAGGATTCACCACAAATGAAAATGCATATCAGTGTCCTGTTCAGCATCTTATCCTGCAAGCTGTTGACACAGTAATGACAGTAACTTTTTGTTTGATTTGTCATCCAATCACAGGGCTCCAGACTAACCTTTTCACTGGTAGCACTGGTGCTACCAACTTTCTCAGTTGGTCACAGCAGCACATGATTTGGTTTCACCCTTTGATAGCAGCTGTAACACTGAAATTTGCACTTGGGGTTAAATAAAGTAGATGGGCCATTTAGTATATTGGACGGTCTTCCATTATCGACACGGGCATAATCAGTCTCACATTTTTCAGTGGAGACATCGGTGCCACCATCTCTCGTGAATAATGGGTAGGCGGCAGAGGCGCTTTTGCCACCCGTCGTTTCCCAGAGGTTGTTCAATATCACTCCTATAACCTGGGCACAGGTCGTGTCATTGACATAGGTTAGAATCACATTCAACCAGTTCTTCATCATTGTGACCTGGGATTTGAGTCAACCACCGGTCCAGCGTCAGCCACTGTGGTTGAAAGTATTCATTTTTCTTCACTGGCTCGGTGAATGAGAAACATTTCTGTGGGTCGCACAAACCTGTTGATTTTGAGAAAGTCTGTGCTCTGAGAAATTGTGATGAGCATTTTCACTATTTACGGACTGATTAGTCCTTTAGTCATAAATAATCAGCAGGTGAGTTGATAATGCACATCATGAGTAATTGAAGCTTGGATACTTCCAGAATGTGACTTGTTTTAGAAGACCTCTTCTCAAAAAGTATTGGATATCATGTCAAGAAATGTGATTTATGACCGTGTATATAAGAGATACACTGGCTGCAGAAAATATTCAGACCACTACACTTTAAGTACCTTTTTCTTGTTTTTATAGATTTAATTTTAACTGGATAAAATTGCCATTTTTGCCCAATAATCTACACTCAAAAACCAACATTGACAAAGTGAAAATATGTGTTTGGAAATTTTAATATCAAATTTTAAATTATTAAAAATCATTAACTCATTAACTATTCCGACCCTTAATATACTGCTTTGTCAAACCCCTCTGGCAGCAATCAGAGTTTCCATTCATCTTGCGGAAGTCTTTACGAGCTTTACACACCTATATTTCGGCAGTTTATTCCATTCTTCCTGACAGATCCTCTCAGACTTCGTCAGACTGGTTGTGAAGTGTCTGAACTGCCATCTTCAGTTCTCTACAGATGTTCTATGGGATTTAAGTATGGGCTTTGACTGGGCCAGTCTCCCTGTCCCTGCCACTTAGAACCCCTCTCGGAGCATGATGCCTCCACTACCTTCACCCTAGGGATAGTGTTAGCCAGGTGATGAGCAGTGTCTGGTGCTTACCAGATGAAGTGTTTGGAGTTGTGTCCAGAGAGTCCAGTTTTTGTCTCAGCAGACCAGAGAATTTTTTCCTTTATACTCTCAGTCCTCTGAGTCCTTTAAATACCATTTGGCAAACTCCAAGTGAACTGTTATTAACTCAAAGTGGCTTCCATCAAGCAACTTTGCCATAAAGGCCTGATTGATGGTCATCCTTTCGGCAGGTTCTCCCTTGACTGCAGAGGACTGCTGAAGCTCTGTTAGAGTGACCATTGGTCACCTCCCTGACCAAAGCACTTCTTGCCCGGTTACTCAGTAGGAAGAGTCCTGATGGTTCCAAACTTCTTGCATTTGAAAATGATTGAGGCCACTGCTCTCCTGGAAACACTCAACGCTTCAGAAATGGTTTTATATCCTTATCCTGATCTTTGTCTCACCACAGTTTTATTGCAGAGGCCTACAGAGCATTTCTTGGACTTCATGGTAGGGTTGTCAATGAATTTGCAAGAATTTCTAAAACACGTTTTCACTTTGTTGTTATGGATTATTGAGTGTATATTAACAAAAATGGAAATATTATTAGATTATTAATTCTACAGCAAGATTAGTGCAAGTGTAGGAGTCTTAATACATTCTGGAGCGAGTATATAAACAAAAGAAGCCTCAGAAAAACCCTAGTAAGTGTACTTTGAGTCAAAATAAATGTATAGAGTTTCACCCTCATAAAACCCTCATTTTACCATCATACGCACTGGAATCATTAATATCTGCCAGTTCAAAGCCAGAGCAAGAGGTTTGATCAGGATAAGGAAAAAATAACGTCAGCCCAAAGATCACATTGAATTACACCAAATCATAAGCTTCGCACAACCAGTAAATTCATTGATTTACACATGTCCAGTGACCTAATTCAGTAGTTTGTGGTGAGACATGAGTCTGTTTGTGAAGATAATCTCTATCTGTGATCTTAATGGAAAATAGATAATCAATGACTGGGGGCTGCAGTGTTGCCTCCCTTTACCTCTGATAAGACGTTAAGCAACATTTCCTTAATGAAAGCCTTCATTATAAAATTCTTTTAAACACAAAGTTTGTGTTTTCAAACTCAAACTCATTCAAGTCCAGAGTCTAAAAAGATCAATTTTCTGACGTTTAGCAGATTTTCTTCAGTTTTCTGTGCAAGACAGCAGAACTAATTATCTAAGGTTCATTTGTTGAATGGAATAGTTTAAAGAAAAACTCTTTGTTTGTTTTCCTCTCTTTTTAGGCAGAATAGCTGTGTGGTGACCAGAGGAGCCTTTCTGGATGTGTTGGTGTGCCTCTGTGGGCCGAAGGTCAGTCTTCTGGAAGGTGAGTGGTTACTGTGTGGTTCTGTGTTTCTTTCACGTTTTAATGAAGAACTGCCAAACTACATGGAGCAGGACACAAATGCAACTCTTCTCCAGTTTCTCTTTATGGAGGACGTAGGCTTCAGATTCACAGCAGTCACAATTAGTCAGAGAATTTGATAGTGACAAGTTTTCACGGTCAAGACACTTATGAACCGCTCCTGCAGGATAATCCACTTCTCCATTGCTCTTCCATACTATACATAAAATACATAAAATATGGCTGAATGCGCTGTTCGTATCACATGACTGTTCACTTTCCAATTAGGAACGTGTTTTTACCCGTTACACTGCCTTTTGCTCCACCCTACTCACAACTTACACATTTTATAGTTCTTCTGATTGGCTTCTAGACATGTCGCTCAAGTTACAACAGTCACAATAGTTCCCTACTCTAAACTCATGACACTGATGACATCAGCACCTTATCGTTTTCTTATAGTGAGGAAGGTAAAAAGTTTTAGGCAGATCAAAGAGATCCCATTGGATGTAATACATTTTTGTGATTGTCTCTGATGCTGTTTTTACTTTGGTTGTGTGGCTATGTTTTACTTGTCTTTCACTCTGCTGTACTCAGGTGGCTCTTGCAAAAGAGATCTTAATCTCAATGAGTTAACCTGATTAAAACCTGATTAAAAGTTATATATGAACAATTCAAGTGAATGAGAAAGAGGTCTCAGACTTTTGGACCACACTGTACATAATTCCCCGAAAAATGTTTTAATAAATGAAATCAATACTTTACTATAATAATTTATTTCACTGAATTTAGAAGTTTTTTTCAATATTCAATTCTGGTGTTGAGTGTGAAATATTTGAATGATAATGGTCTATAATTTGGTTTTAAAAATGTTTTTGAAAGAAAAAAAGTTCCTGATCTTGATTTCGAGGGTCTTTTGCTGATGTCAGCCAGTTGCTGGGGAGGTTATAATGTCAGTGAGCAGCTGAACTGTTTTCCCTCCATATGTGAATTTCATTTTGAATACTTGAACATCTGAACAGGCAACCTCACAACGTTTGCCGGCGAGGCTGTCCGCTGTGCTCTCTATTTAGACGGATTGTTGACAGACATCAGCTTCATGTCTCGGGTAGTTCAGAGAAACCCCCCTGGTGGTGTGTGTGTGTGTGTCTGTGTGGGTTTGTGTCTGTGTACGTGGTGTGGTTGTGTGCACATGTGCACAGATTGTCGGGGGTCTCCACAGTGGAGGAATGTGAAACCGAAGGCGAGCGATCTCTGACAGATGGTGGGATTGTGCCTATGACCCAGTTTATGGAGGAGTGCTGTACGGAGGGGGGGGGGGGCACTTATGTTTTCGGTCGGCCATGTGCTGAACACATGTTCGCCTTGACAGTGGAAATACCGGGGATTTCTCAAAACAAGCCTGTAGATTGAGGACCCGGCCTGGCCCAACTTGGCTCTGCTCCTTACATAACTAAATAAGCACTCTTTAGCTTACACACCTCTAATGCCTCTCTATTATTATCATAAGTCTGTCTTTGGCTGCATTTTCTCACCCTTTCTCTGGTGGGGTTTGAGCCCTCAGTGGGTCTGTCTTTCTGTTTCTCCTTTCTTCCACCCGTCATTTCCAATCCCTCTTTTCCTGTTGTGTAATTGCACTTTTCAGACAAATCAGATGTTGAGTTAAAAAGCCACAGGTTGGGCAAGTTCATATGAAAGCAGCAGGCCTCATGAGTACCTGGCACCAGGGCTAAAGGTGAACAATTGGCTTTTTCAGTATTACTTCTCTTTTCCCCTTTTAACTGGCACCCCGCATTAAATGGGAACTTTGCATTTACCAGCCAATTCCTCTCGCCTCTGAACACAGGTCTGTGTGTGTGTGTGTGTGTGTGTGTGTGTGCGTGCGTGCGTGCGTGCGTGCGTGCGTGCGTACGTGCGTGCGTGCACATTTCTCTGCCCAGACCCTTTGATCCAGGCGGACTCATAAAAAAAGCCCCCACTGTTCATTGCTTCATCTCTACCTCCGCCAGTCTTCTGTTTCTCTGCCAGTAAAATGAGAAGAAAGTAGGAAAAGAGACTGACACAAATTGAGGGAAAAAAATCAGACAAAGATGTTAAAAGTATCAGTGAATTTGCTTTGATTTCATGTGTTTCCATTAGCATGGTAGTAGATGAAGATGGTAAATGAGTGTTCCTCTGTCTAAGAATCTGGAATCAGTCTCAGTTCATTTCCTGGTAAATCTTCAGTTGTCTGTTCTGAAAAATAGTTTTTTAAATCGTAAATTTCATGCTGTCAGTCTGGCTGAATGATTAAAAATGTTGTTATCCTCACAGTTGCACTCTATAGTCTATCCCAGATTTGACTTCATTACATATATTACAGCATAGGTGAGGGTTTTTTCAGGCCTATCTTAACATAAGACTTAAAAGCTTTATCAGTGTAAACCAGCCGGGGCTAAGCGCACCTCCTGCCAAGCCAAGGGGAATTTGGGGCGGTTCAGTTGGAAACCTAGATATCTGTAGGTTAAAAAACAATTCAGCGTGCACTCATGTTTCCAGGACTGGGCTCACCTCACTTGCTGTAATTAGCTGTCTTAGTTCTGTACAAAAATACAGCTCTGTTAAGATTTTGGCCACTGGTAGCACTCTGGAGCCATGTTTTTGCTAGTAGGTTTTTATATGGAATGAAGACTGAGGATTTAGTTGCGTTTCTCACAGTGTAGTTGAGCTACGACAGGATCCAGTCAGTATGCAGAGGAAGACTGAATAATGTTTGCAGTGTACATACGATGCAAATGTAAAAAATCCTGTGCTGTAAGTTGAATCTGTTTGAGCACACAAAAAAGTGTGTAAGCATAATTAGACTTCCAGTAACTAACTTCAGCACATGTGATTAGTGTTCATGTGTGACAGCTCGGTAGACCCCATGGTTCCGTATTTGGATGCACTCATAAACCTTGAAACAAGCTTTTTTTTGTCATAAATATGCACCAACCGCTGCAATCCAATGTCAAGAGAAGAGCTCTGTATCCCTCCTCCCCTTCCTCCTCTGAAACACGACATCATACTTCACTCTACACATCACACCCTCTACAGCGTGGATCGGGATCAAGACACATCAAGAGGTTTAAAAGAGGCCTAAAAATTGACTTCTCAGACTTTAGCTTTTTCCTGTGGAACACTGGATAGTCTCACCTCATCAGAAACAATTCCGATGAAAACAGGAAGCTTCACAGCTCATAGACGAAGGCAATCTGCGATCAGGGGTCGTAACAAAGCATTTCTTTGGTTTGTACATAAGTCACAAGCCAAAATGTTTGGGAACTGGTGCCCTAGAGGAGTCTAAATGCCTTTTAAAACAAATCAGACGAAAAACATTGAAAAGTCATAAAATGTGGTATTGAACTCTTTCACAACGCTGCCAGTAGTATTCATATTTTGGCACAATAAATCCGCTATCTGAGGATATTTACTAAAAATGTGTCTCATTCATTTTTCTTCCCGTCTGTGGGTAACACCGCCTGTGTCACAATTTTCTTTTTTTATTTAACAGTAATTTTGTCGGTGAAGTAGTAAAACTAAAAAACTCAAAGCTACTGCAGCTGGTAGACAAAATTGTCGTAACTGGCTGTTATTTATGTCACTGAGACACTTTAAGGATATCAAGCAACCCCCCGCCCCCACACACACACGCACACACACACATACACACACGTATATATGTGCGGGGACAGAGCTTTTAGGGTAATTAGAGGGAGGGACCCCAGCAAATTGTAAAGCTCCATCAGCATGAGAGGGAGGTCAGCTCTCTCACACTGGCAGACCCACACAGACACACACACACACACACACAAATACACATACACATGCACATGTAGCGTCTGGGGTTTGTTTTTCACAGTTTGGGTAATGACGGTGGAAGTTGATGTGAAATCCAGCTGTGTGCTTGCGTGTGAGAGCACGTGCGAGTGTCTCGCCAAGGTTCTAGCTTGACACAGCAAAGCGTCTTTACTGCCAGCGGGCTGTGGACAGGGCTGATGGAGAACCAGAAAGCTCACTGACATACACACCTACACACAAGTCCCCATCCAACACACTTTCTTTCAGTTTCTGCAGTGCATCAGTGCAAACTCATTTACTTCATAAACCCCCAAGCATGCAGATACACCTTCATCATGTTGTTAAAATGTGTGGTGGTGTTGGACTGGACTGGTGTTTTCACTTGACAGTTTAGTTTGGATCACAAAATGTTCTCTGGACCAGCGTACTGTCCTTCATCCTCCATCCAAACCCGATTCAGTCCCTGTCTTCCCCTAAACCACCAACTGTAAGGTCGGCCCGGGTTTATTTAAACCACATGTTGTGGTAACTTTTAGTTTAAATATTTGACCTGTACTGTAAAACAGGCCATCACACATATAGCACTTGTGTTCCTCTCTCCTGCTCACACACAAACCTTCACAAAGGTTAGACAAAGTCTCATCGAGACATGTGAGCAGCAGATGACATGAATCTAGTTTTCTTAAGCTTTTATGGGGAATATTCAAAGTTCAGATTTGTCTGCGCGCTGTAGGAGCTGTGCACTTTTTGGGTTGTTATTATAGCTTCAGTGCAGAGTGGAGTTTGTTTTGGGTGTCTACACAGGAATGCTAATAACACCGGGTTAATGTTGGTTCTTTCAAGTTTCAGGTTTCATGTAGTAAAACATTATAATTCCACAGTGGAAATCAACAGAACCACTGACCTTGATAACCGATGTTAGGAGGTGTTTATGTTTCTAATGGTTACCATTCTCACCAACTCAGTTTAGCTTGATAGCATGCTAGCATTTGTTAATTAGCACTAAACAAAATGCAGCTGAGGATAATGGGAATCTCATGTGAATTGCACGTATTTGGTCATAAACCCAAGGAGAGAAGTAGAGCTGAAATGATTTGTGAAGTAATTGATTATTTGATTGAATTAATCAGCAGCTATTTTTAAAATCGATTCATCGTTTTGCTCATTTTTCAAGCCAAAATTTCAAATATGACCTAGTTCTAACTTTTCACTTGTCATTTGGACCCAACCTGGGTTTTTCTTTGTCTGATGTGATATCACATTGAATGTGTTTGGGTTCTGGACTGTTGGTAAAACAGGTCATTTCAAGATGTCACCTGGTCTTTGGGAACGTAAAATATACATTATTCACTATTTATGGACCAAATGATGAGTGGATTAATTAATTAATAACAGCAGATAAATCGATAATGAATAAAGAAAATCCTTGTCATAGCCCCAAACCAAAGTATTGATCAAATTAAATTTTTTCTGTAGGTGATGGTTCTAAATAACAAATCACAGCTGTTGCTGTCCTTAGAGTCCTGCCGTCCACATGACTAAAAATTCAAAAGTACAAGCAAGATTTCAATTTTCACCCTTAAACCTGTGTTTGGCTGTTTGTCTCTAAATTATCTCAGTACGCGAACGTTCACTAACGCTCTCCATTGACGCCTGCACCAACATTTATTAACAAACAATCAGTTCTGCTGGGTATCCTGAAATATCGAATGGTAACCACAGCTCTCTGGAGTCCGGACTCAGTCCAGGCACAGGTTTACACATGAGCAACATAAAGAGACACAAGTGTGCTAGACACAGATTTAAAAAAACACAGCTGTGGGAGAACAATAGCTGTTTATGATCAGACATGAGAAATCACACTGAAACGGCCCTCACAGGAACGCCTTTCATTTGCTTCCCTCCTCCGCACACTCTACTTTAATAAAGACCATCAGAAAAAAAACAGCTTTGCATCCTGACTAATGATGTTTTCCTCTCTCTTTCTTACTCCTTTCTAATCCTTTCTTTCCTCGTCTGGACTTTTTCTTTCCTTTTTCCAGTTATCGGCTTTGCCTTTTCTTTCTTTCTCTCGTTTTTTCATTCTCTCCATCTTTCCTTTTCTTTCTCTAATGAGTGCATTTGGACTCGGTTGAAAGTATTTTTGGGGCCTCCTTGCTTCTTGATTTGCTTCCCTTTCCTGTTTGCTGTGTGTGTGTGTGTGTGTGTGTGTGTGTGTGTGTGTGTGTGTGTGTGTGTGTGTGTGTGTGTGTTTCTTTTGTATTTGTATCTTTGTTAGAGTCAGGTATGAAGCAGGACCATAGCATTACAGTTGAATGCATCAGTCTGTGACTAGGTAATGGCAGCATGCTGTTTCTACAGCCATTTCTCTCTCTCTCACACACACACTCCATCTTTCTCTCTGTTCCACCATGACAAACAGCCGTTTTCTCTTTGACACGCTCCCATTCTCCTTCAGTCATCCTCCTCTCTCTCCTCCCTTCATCATTGGTGTCATTACTGTGCCCCAACCCCTATTATAACCATTAGGCTATGCTTATTTGGCCCAGGACCCCCCTTTGAGGATCATGTTCCATAGTAACCTGGCCCATCTCCACGGTAACCCAGCCCATCTCTGGAGGAATGCAGCATTTCCCGCTCTTTTGTCAGGCCACATTTTGACTGGCGCTGCAGGGCCAGATTGAGTTGCACTGGGTTTCATAAGCTTTGTCTGTGAGTGAGTGAGTGTGTGTGAGTGTGAGTGTGAGTGTGTGCGTGTGTGTGTGTGTGTGTGTGTACGTTTATGCATGCATGTGTGTTAAACTAATTGAGTTGGCTGTCAAAGCAGGGTCTGTGCGAAGTCTTGGAGCAATACTGTAGGGAGGAGCACAGCTTTAGAATGGCATTGGGTTACTCTATAGTTGCCCTGCCTCCGGATTATACTTAAATTTCAGAGGATGTGTGTGTGTGTGTGTGTGTGTGTGTGTGTGTGTGTGTGTGTGTGTGTGTGTGTGTGTGTGTGTTTATTTGTGTCTATCACTCCCCAAGGGTGTATGTTCACAGGTGGCTGGGTTGGCACAGCCATGGGCATTTCCAAACAGACACTGACACAGCCTTTCCTATAAAAGTCAAAATAGAAAGGAACAGAGGACACTGGCTTCTTCAGTCTGGTCTGTTGTCTGCATCTGTTCGCTTCACAAAGGACTGAATGTTTGTGTTTGTTTGTGTGTGTGTGTGTGTTTGTGTGTGTGTGTAGCTTGTAGAGAGGTTGAGAGAAACTGAACCACTGGAAATAGCTCAATAAACAAACATCCTTATTATTTTGAATATACATGGCTAGGTATAATAGAGTCAAGATATGCTGAGACTTTATCCATAAACACTGGAAACTGGGATACTTCAGCATCAGCAGGATACATGTGACATTGCCAGCCTCATCTATCTGTCAAAGTCATTTTTCTTTTTCCAATTCAAACACAACTCTCTGTTACACACGTTAAATGCTCCAATAATGGCTTCATTCGAACGTGACACAACCATTGTGGAGAGAGCTGCACTGCTCAAACTGTATCTGGCACCTGGTGCATGAGAGCGGTGAGCGACGTGAGGGAGTGTTCTCAGCCTCCTCACACGCTGCAACAGCCATTGATTTGAAAACGTATTCAGCAGCTGAATGACTGGTTTTCTGTGCAGTTTAATTCATGATCATCATGAGTGTGAGGAGAGTTCCACTCTGCTTCTTACTCATGTTATCAACACTTTAATACATTTTCTCAACAATGTCAATGTTTTGTGGATGGAATATAGAACTATATAGAACTGTGCCTCCTATAAACAGACAGTTAAGTGACAAGATGTTAGTCAGTGACTCTTACTTATTTAACATGTGTTGCTTGTAAAGTTTTGTAACCAGCTGGCATGATTAAAAGCTGAACATCTAGAAATGATAGGATGCCTTTGTGGCTATGAACATCCCTGATTCTGCATCTCTCTCCCCTCATTTCCTGTATTGTTTTTTCTGTCATCTGTCTAAGAAAGACCTGAAAACTGAAAAAAAAATTAGAAATGTTGAAAATAGTTTTTTTCTAATGTGTTGTTACTCTTTTGCACTGCAGCACAAGGGGAAAAATGAATGAAAAGATATTTTCATAGACTGATCTGACCTTGAAACATAATGAATGAACAGCTGCCCATTCATAGCATTTCTTGGTTTCTAATAATGAATTTATTAGAATTTCAGATAAGAATTTTCTTGCTTATTAAGTTACAGATTAATATGGTTTTCTTATAAAGTAGGCCAAAATGCATGTTATCGCTGTCAAACCTTGTTCTGCTGTAGCTTCTACATGAATGTGATGGCATTGAATTCAGATATGAGCCGTGTGTTTGCAACATGGAAACTTCCAACAACCTGCCAACATGAAAAATCACATCACATTAAGGCAAACGAGAGAATCAACATAAACCAAGAGATTTTTACAGTGGGAACTAAATTCAGATTCTTTGAGTTAGTTTCAAACTTTTGTGTCTGCGTAACAATCTCAAACTAGCTTACAGCTAACACGAAGGTGTGTTTTTCAGATTCAGAAGTCGGCGAGCTCCGTCAGAAGACTCTGTCCGTCCTGATGGCATCAGACCTGGTTATCTCCGACTCTTCCTCCAACACCCTTGGGCCTGGCAGCACCCAGTACCTGCTCAGCCTGGCGCGGATGAGCCTAAGCGCCAGTGTGGAGATACCAGAGCTCTGGAGGGGCCCTCAGCTGACGACCCAGCTCTTGGGGTGTCTGCTGCAGTGCCCGCAGTACGAGGTGAGGGAGCTGGCGCTGGAGGGGGTCCTGAGGACACTGCAGGAGGAGGAGGAGGAGGAGGAGGGAACGAAGAGAAGACCTCAGTGGCTGGATGAGACCACCCTGTCTCACCTGACCAGCCTGGCTCTTCACGAGACACACCCCCAGAGTCTGGCCAAGGTGGGACCACACACACACACATACACACACACACACACACACACACAAAAACATTATGGGATGTGCATTTGTTTGTTGTGTGTTTGTCTGAGAGCCTGTATATGTGTCTGGTTGTTTTATAGGTGCAAGTGTGTGTGTGTGCATAAGCTCCTGTTTATCGATGTAAGTAAGTCTGTGACAGGCCATAATCTCAGCATCACATGAAGAAGAACACTTCACAAAAATATGTTTTTCCTATTCATCACATTTTCACTGGACCACAGGGACATTTGCTGTAAATTGATTAAATGTCCAAATCCATCTTGCGGAGGCTTGCATGAGAGGCTAATCGGCTGCAGGGGACACGCCAAGCACACTGGCAGTGAGCTGAGTCTCTCACTCTCTCTCTCACTTCCACACACTCATGAGAGGTTTGGTAGGCTTCCACTCTAACGAGTTTTGGAGGGGAAAATGCAGCCTATTTCCTGTTTGGGGACAGAAGGTCGTATTTCAGTGTGTTCATAAAGCACGGCCAGGCAGCCAGCAGACCTGCTCTGTCCTGCTCTGTTACTCCTGTCGTTAACACTCCTCCAGAGCCGACTCCAGTCACCACTGCTGGGACTGTGTGTGTGTGTGTGTGTGTGTGTGTGCTGTAGCAGACTTTTTCTTTTTTTATGCCTGTTCACCAGGCGCTGCTTTACAGGCCAGCCGTTAATGTTTAAAGTGTCGGCCCCGTTAAGTGGAGCCTCCCCTCCGCCAAGGACACGCCAACCCAATACGGGCCGGTTGCCATAGCTCGCCCTGGACTCTACTGAAGCATTCTGGGAGAGGAGCAGGAGCAGCAGTAGGCTAAGGACATAGTGTTGGTCTGCTGTCCTGTGCATGATCAGAAAGTCTGAAGGAAACTAACCTGTCATCTTCAGTCCGTATTCAGATGTGTATTAGATGACTCACACAGGACACTGAGAAGAAAGATGGTAGCCTGAGTGGCCACTTAATTCTAAAATGTGCCATCCAAGGCTTTTTATAGTATATTTAGAGTTTAGGTTATGATATTTAATATTTGTTTTGACAGATATTCAATGCTCTTATCATTGACACAAGATGTTTGATATTAAATGGTGACCGTGTGTGGGTTTCTGCTACCGTTGGCCACTGTCAAGCTTTTCCATTCGCAGGCAAGATGCAGGTGACAGTGATGTGGTGGCGGCAGGAGGTTTTACCACTTGAAATTTTCAGCAATTTCTTCAACAATAGATTCTCGATTTCAAAAGAGAGATTCTCATTTCTAGCTGATGGCTGTAGATCTTGCCGCCTGAATTGACAACTGGCAGTTTTAATCGGCGACAGCTAGCTAATTATTTAAGCAAATGTTAGCTCCATGTGTTGCTTTAAAACGCTGTATCTGAATTACTTTTTAATGTTTCCATCTGACTCTTTTTGAAACTTAAAAGATGCACTTAGTGGCTATACACATGATATTAGGGTTGTACAGTTAAGCGAAATATAATTGAAAGCGCAATATGCCCAAGTGCAATATCCAAATCACAGGAGCTGCGATTTTTTTTGATAAAGGTCAAATATGTCACATTGTTGTGCATTGCTGTGATGTGGTGCTACGGAGACGCCCCGGCTTACAAATCATATTCTGCAGATGGAAAGGAACATGTTTGTTTGGTACAAGACCAAACAAAAATCACATCACCATTTTTTTAATGTTTCAGTGAAAATGAAATCCTACAAAACGACCATTCCAACTAAAATCGCAGTTGCAATATCTACCAAAATAATCGCATGATTTTTTTTTTTGTTGCATATGATGCAGCCCTACATGATATTGAGCTAAAATTGACCACTAGCTAATCCTTAAGACAACATATGTGGGCAATGAGGCGGACCCGTGTTATCAAAGCTTAACAAATTTAAAGTCTGTTTAGACAAATTCCAAAATTAATTTCCGTTTCTTCAAAGGTTCGAGTTTATGTTCTGCTGAAAGAAATACAAATAGTCATGATTTTGTTTTGTGAGTCAGCTCTTGTCAGTGTAGTTTGCCATGATTCGATTCACATGCATCATTTTTAAGCCAAAAGAGAAAGCAGGAGGCCAGTAGAAGAGATTGCGGGACGGTATTTTGAGTCTATAGAGTGACAGTGAAAAAGATTTTACTTTAGGCAGTTTGGGGATTCCTTATGCTTTTGTCGTGTGGTGAAATTTCATCCAGCAGCCTTTCTTCTTGATCAAAATCTCTTCCATGCTTTGACATGGGCAGACACCAGTGAAAAGCAGCAGCACCTTGAGGCTGTCAAGGTGAAAAGGAAAGAAAGAATAAGTGTTCGACAGCACTGTAGTGCAAGCTAGGTAGAGTGTAACCTTTGCATGTGTTAACATTAGTGTGCGTCTGTTCATGCAGGGTGGGTGTCACTGTTTATTTGCATGTTACAGCCATGAAAGTCTGTACACGTCTACTCCTGAGTTGGCATGTTATCCTGTGTCTGTGTATATTTGAGTATGAGGGCAGTCGAGTGTGTTGCAGGACACCAGCTCATTAAAGCAGGTTTTAAAAGTCAGAAGCAGCAGAGATGGTGAGACCAGCTGCACTGGAGCTAGCAGTTAAATGCCTGGCAGACAGACGGGTGGACAAATGGGGAAAAACGTGGGCAATAGGTGGGAATTTAACTGATATAATTCTCTCAACTCTGTAAAATAGAAAGAAAAAAAGAATTTCAGTTTTGCAGTAAAGAGAGAGAAATGAAAATGAACGACACTGGCTTGGCCTTAGTGGCCCAATGATTGATTCACTCTCCTTGGAGTTGAAAAGTTTGAAAAGAGCCAATGGACTGCAGATATTTTGTGGATGCATTTGAACATTTCCAACAGTATGAAAAATTGCCAAAATTAGCACTGAGTGTACACTATGCACTATTGTCAGAATTATTAACCACACGCTCTGCAGCTGGTGCATTTGCTTAAAGCTGCATTAATGGATTTTATTGGCCACTTGGGGGCAGCGGAACATTCACATGATATCACATTATTAAGTTGTTACATTTTCTAGCAAACAGTGGTCTATTTACACATCAGCAGACACAGAACAACAACAGCTTTCATCAAGTCTTGTTTCTGCCCAGCTGACAAATGTAAGGCCAATGTGCTGCCACAGCTGGAAATGAGTTTGTTGACAGTTATGTTTGTCGGCAACAACCAAAACAAAGAGCTGAAAGAGCGCTGCAGAGTTCATAGATAATTCTCTGTGGGTTTGTCACTATAAAAATCCCTTTTTACATTACACAGACTTTAATGATCCGTTGCAAAATTTAAAAAATGAGGGCAACTTTAACATTCTCTAAATATGACTTATAAAAACGTGTCGGTTTAAGTCCAATGTTCCGTTGTTTCTTAAACCTCATGAGGATTCATTTTGGATCGACTGAACTATCAGACCAGTCAGGGGAAGTCAGAACAACAAACACATTAGCTAAGGAGCTCTACCTTGCTACCTTGTCTTTTTACTGCTCACATACACAAATATACAGTCACACGCACACAGATGTTTACACACAGACACTGCATACACCCGCTCGCCCTGGTCTCCACCCACACACAGATCCTGTAAAGCAAGCTTTATTTTAAAGCTCAAATAACAGGCTGGGGCCTTGAAAGAAATAATAATCATTGAGATATGCAGGAGGAATGTCAACATGTGTTCTCGGCTGGATGTGTGTTTTTAACGGGGGTCTCACATGGTGGAAAACAAGTCTTTTCCTTTTCTGACTCAATCAGCTGCCTCCCTCTCTAGAGGAGTGACCGGGGAAAGAAAACAGCATGGGAAGGATGGAGAGGACGGGGAAGCAGCGAGGGGTTACTGACAAAGAAAATCAAGTGTAGGAGGTTAAACCTGAGTGAAGCAGGACAAGGACCCGCTGATGGAAATTTTAATATCCCTTCAACCACACGCTTCATCTTGTGCATTTGTGTTCTCATCTGCATCCATATACATGCATATAAGTGTGTGTGTGTGTGTGTGTGTGTGTGTGTGTGTGTGTGTGTGTGTTTGAGAGAGAGAAAGCGAGGCAGCTGTGTACCCGTGGTTAGGGTGTGCGTAGGGAGGATCTGACCGGTGTGGTAAAAATACCCTCGGGGCAACTTGCCAGGCGTACTGCAGAGAGGACACCAAAGCTGTGTTGATGGATGGCCCTGAGCAACTTCCCCCACCAGTAGCCGTGTGTGTGTGTGTGAGAGAGAGATGGAGGTGAACAGGAATGACTATATCAGTGTGTTGTATCCTCTCCTCTCAGGTCCTTCAGGTGCTGTGCGTGATGAGCTCCAGTGGTGAACTCCTATGGAGGGATGGTGCTAAGATGTTGTCCCAGGAGGAGGTCCTTCTGCACCTCCTCACTCTGGCTCAGAACTCTGTTCACAGGTCAGAGAACACACACGTATACACATCATGTACAAATCTTATTTGACATCATCCTGGAGTTATCTCAGTGTAATTCTTTGTTTCCTTTGGGTCAAAAGATGAAGTTGTATGTTGCCTGAAGTCGTATCAGTACAGTAGATTAGGCCTCAAGTAATCATGCAAATAATACTTCAGGATTTTTGTATCAAATCATCACAAAAAGTGTTCTACAACCATTAAACCGATGCTCAGTCTGATTGATTTTTCATAGTTTAAATCTTAATTTCCAGCTCTGCCAAAAGCTATTGTAAAGCTGTGTAAAGTGTTTTGCAGTGAACTTTATTTTGAAAAATGTGGTATTTAAAATACTTTCGATTTTCAGACATCTATCAGGATACCTCATAAGTCATTCATTCCTTTACCCAGCGTCTACAGCCATGCTAGCATCTCAGTAAGGCTGCACCTAGACATAGCCTTGAGTTAAATGCTGATGTTGCCATGGTAAGAGGCTCACAATGACAATATTTTAGTTCACCATAGCCGCATGCTAACAATTT
This sequence comes from Seriola lalandi dorsalis, assembly GCF_002814215.2. Lineage (NCBI taxonomy): Eukaryota > Metazoa > Chordata > Actinopteri > Carangiformes > Carangidae > Seriola > Seriola lalandi. The sequence goes on from NW_019525348.1 coordinate 4,793,120, forward strand.
GCTAATATGTACTAAACACAAAGTGCAGCCGAGGCTGATGGGAATATCAATAGTTTTGTAGGAACATGTCACAAGCCAAATTATTGGACAAAGTAGAAAAAATCGTATTGACCAGATGAGAAGCTGGATGAGAAGTGAAGAGATCAAAGTTATTACAATTCATCCTTGGGGAGAGACGACATGAATGTCTGTACCAGATGTCATGGCAATCAATCCTCTGGTTGTTGAGATTTTCAGTCTGGACCAGACATCGTCATCCCCAGAGCCACACCACTAACATGGCTAAAAATAACAAATGTATTCTAATGCTAGACATTTTTGCAATTATGTTAATGCATGTGGTTTTGTTCTGGAAACTTCTACACCAACTTCAGCTCAACACTTCAGCTCTGAGCTGAAGGATCATGTCAGTACCTGTTGTAACTTTAATTCATTTCAAGGTAACTGCAGGAAAAGGGAGGCAAATGTGTTACTCCAAACCGTCCTGAAAGCCTGCTGTCAAAACAATCCCTAAGCAATCCCAGAGCAGCTTTTATCTGTGATGGATGGAAGAGACATGAATGTTCTACAGGGCAAGATGCAACCACATACTCCCCCTCCTCCTTTATTTCCCACTTATTTTTTCTGGCTCCCTCTGCTTGTGAAAGAGCCCTCACGCTGCTGGGGCAGGCTGGCTGTCAAGCCTTCATTCAGAGCCAAAGTCCATGGAGGAGGGACATGCAGGTTCACTGGCTGCACCTTAACACCGCACCTGGGTACCTGACGTGCACTCGCACCTTTCTTTATGGGTGTTTATGTAGTGGCTGATGTGTCATCGCAGTATTTACTGAACCAGAACTGTCCACCAGGTAGTTTTTAAAAGTAAGTACACAGAGAGGTGTGTGTGGATGAAAGCTGATATTTCTGCTCTCAAAGGCCGTCATCAGAACATGATTCCTCCATTACATTATTCTCAAGTATCAGGGTCGAGCCATTACTTTAGTGAGAGCTTACAGGTCCATGAGTCATAGGGCCCCTCTTACCTCAAACTGATTTGGCACATACTGTTCCAGTGTTTGTGTGTGCGTACACACTGTAAGCCCTCTGACATGAATTGACAGGCACACACACCTTCCTTGACAAGCCACTGCTGTACTTTTCTCACCCCAACAAGAGAATACAGGCTTGAATAAGGATTGGATTACAAAGGCTTTTAGCCCTGTAAAGCCTTTTCCTGGCCACAATCTCTGGACCCGGGGATCCACTTTCCCTTTGGAGTCGCCCCAGGGTTATGATTAGAGCCAGGGAGCGATGAGATTGGGTTGCTGGCTGCCCTTGTCTGCCATGTGATTGAATGGCACTGAGGCTATTGTGATCCATAATGTAGTGGTGAGTACCAGCACACTTCTTTTGTGGATTGTAAGTCAATACAGTTGAGTGTGTGCGTGTGTGTGTGTGTGTGTGCGTGTGCGTGTGCGTGTGCGTGTGCGTGTGTGTGTGTGTGCGGTTGACCACACTGGATTGTAATGTGTGCATAATGACCTGAGGAGCACATTCACACCATCAGACCTTCTCACTGCACTGATGTGGCAACTTAAAGGACGGTTTCACCCAACTAGCAAAACAATATTTACTCATAATTTCTGTGAATCTCCAGTGTATTGGATGAAGAGTGAAGCTGAGATCCCTTAAGATGAAAATAGTCATGTTTATACAAATCCCTACTTTGCCTGAAAGGGATTTACAGTCTGTACCAAGGATGAACATTTGGATGCTGAAGGTGTTTGATTTTGTGTTTCAGTGTGGAGCTCCACTGTGCCACCCTGACCCTGGCCTCTCAGCTGGTGGTTCAGCTGGTGAGCTCTGACCCACAGGTAAAGACTGATTAACCTGTAACGTTTAAAACATTTCAGGGGAGTGTTTTCCTGGCACAGGCAAATCAAAAAAAGACAGTCAAGGGAACAGACCTTTTTCACAGTACACGCACTTTGACTTTAAAACACAGGTGCCACTAATAACGCAGCTAATTACATTGAATTGCAATGATTTCTGAAACAGAGCTGTCACCACTGTTATTAGTTCCACCTGTGCTTCTCCTGCTGTGACAAGTCAAAATGTTTGCTATGAAAGAGGTCAATGAATCTGACAAAGAAACAAGATATTAACGAAATACTAACAAGGTGAAGAACATTCATGTGAGCAAGATTTATTCAGAAAGAAAAGAGACATGTAAGACAGATTGACTGACTGATTTTTGACAGAGAAATTCTTGTAGTTTTGTCAAAATTAGCATTTTTTTTATCCGTATAGAAAATAATGAAAAACATGGAGTTGAAGTTTTTAATAATAATGTTATTTCAGTAAACTGGGCTCTTTTTGTGACTGGCTTGTTACTGGTCTGGAGGTGTGACATTTCTTTCAGGGCAGCCTCTTACTTGTTGATCCATGTGTAGGTTTGCATCTCTATTATCACTGTTGATTGTAGGTTTTCTATTTCAAAGATCAGTTTAACTGGTGAAATAAAAACCTTCAAGTAAACATCAAAGTCTAACAACCCTCTTAGCGGTCGTGTAGTGGTCATAAGGATTAATAAAAACTGACTAAATGGTTTATGGAGGTTTTTGTTTTGCACATATAAAGAGTTTAATCTGATGCGATGAATAACAGTGGAACACAGATCATTGCGTTAAACTGCAATATCATTCTTTTATATATGATTTTGTGTAAATCTGCTATATTGTGATACATCAATATAAAAATATGTTGTGATATTAATTTCTAGGGTGCAAGTGCAATGTCTGGCTTAGCTCAGTGGGGAGCACTGGTGAGCTCATGCTGCAGCGAGGAGCAGCCAGTGGAGATGAAGCTGATGGCCGCCAACGTGTTGGTCAACTGTGCTGACACCGTGCTGACCAGCCCTCATCTACCACTAGGTTAGTCTCAGTTATGGTAAAAAAGTATTTACCTCTGGCGCGGTTAAGATACTTTGATGTGAACAGAAACATGTTCACGTTAAATTTGTGTTGTTAAAGATAAAGTGAAAATCATTTTCTGAACAGTTTTGTGCATCGGAAACACAGGACTCAAGTCAGACCATTCTGACTAAAGAATCTTGTGTGTGTGTGTGTGTGTGTGTGTGTGTTTCTGTCTCTGTCTCAGGTCTGTCTACTACAGTTTCTCTATGGGGGAGTCTGTACACGTTGCTGCAGGATGAAGACCACGAAGTCCGAAATTCAGCCTCTGACTTCATCTCTAATGTACCAGCACCTCTGCTCAGTAAGGCTACACACACACATACACACACACACACACACACACACACACACAATAACAAATAACTATGCCCTTGCAGACTAACGAATATAGCATACCTGGTTAACTCATGGTAACACACATGTTGTACATGTTTGCTCACTTGGGATTTTCATGCGCACTCACTCAGACATGAACACATACCAAAGCAGTGTAAGACAGCAGTGTTAATGCATACCCACTGATATATCCACACACACTAATATGTATAAACAGACGCACCCTAACATAAAAAAACACCACAAACACACACTGATGTTAAAACGGGTTGATGACATCATTTCATGCTATGGGTGGTGGAGCATTCCTGGAACGAAGGGCGCTAATTGTAGTTTGGCAGTGAGGGAGTGAAAAGTGTGTGTGTGTGTGTGTGGTTCCGTGTCATTGTCTCTGGAATGTCTGAGGTCGGTTTTCTGAATAATTATATTTTGCCCGGCCCTACCGAGTGAATTTGCTCACAAATACCCCAGGTGTACACACACACACACACACACACGTGCCAATGACAGGTTTATTCACGTGGAAGGGCCCTCGCAATTCTCCCCATCACACACACATAGGACTGACAGCTGACATCTCTCAAGTGTCCCTCACAAACAGCCATGGTGCAACTTCCTGTCATCAAAACACTCACTTCCTCTATTTTCCCAGCTTTCCTCCAGGAACCACCCTTATTGTGTCTGTCACCACTGATGGTATCTCAAAACATAACACAAGAAGGCAAAGCATCTCCTCAAAAGTCCCAGAAACTGGGGAGGGGGCAGGGGGGCACATTTTTATTGTAGTAACTGTCCAAGAGACAAAAAATCCAAACTTTTCCTTTAATGGCAGAAGGTGTTTCGTGATGTGAAGGCCCAGGAAGTGCATTTAATATTCCTTAAATGTTTTCATACCAGGATTTTATCCAAAAGAGTGTGTGTGTAGGGGGGGGTGTGGGTGTGGGTGTGGGTGTGTGTGTGTGTGTGTGTGTGTGTGTGTGGGTGTGGGTGTGGGTGTGGGTGTGGGTGGATGTGTTCTATATGTGTTTATGTACATACAGCCAGTCAGGTTCAGATAAGCTGTCAGCTGCAAATCAGATAGGAGCTCAACAACATGACTAAGATGGAGAGGTTTTCTCTACAACAGGAAGAGAACACAATAGGCATAATTACAGACTGGGTGTCTTTGTGTGTGTCTATGTGTGTGTGTGTGTGTGTGTGTGTGTGTGTGTGTGTGTGTGTGTGTGTGTGTGTGTGTGTGTGTGTGTAAAAAAGAGTGTGCTACCCTCCTTTGTCCCTCGATATTCACTTCTCATTTGGAGATTCCAGTTTTTCTGTGTGTGTGTGTGTGTACGTGTGTGTGGGAGGCAGAGAGTATGTTACTTACCGTAAACCGTCCTACATTTCCTCCTGGACACACGTCTCCACTGTGGGAAACGAGCTTGAGTGTTTGTCTCATTTCTTTTGTGTGACCTTTCACTCTCTTAGCCAAGCCACTCAAAACCTACTCTCGCCTCCAAAACGACCATGAAAATTGCACTGAATTCTTGGTTTATTTTAACACATGTCGTACACACTGCAGGAATGTGCGCACAACACAGAAAGAAGAAATGAGGCGGTAAATTGGTGATCTTGTATCAAATGAATGAGTGACTTGGCCAGAAAAGTTGAGTTCCTCATGTAAATGAAAAACAACAGAAAAACCCAAGAGAAATCAAATTCCACTGACTATAAAAAAAAAAATCAAACCAAAACCTTCAATTGGAAAAATATGTCATCTTTCTACTTTTAAAGCTCAAACTCAAGTGATGTTCTAAACTTAAATACACAACAGAGAGCCTGGAAGACATTTTTTGCTAAATTTAATGAAGTCATCCTGTCTTCAAGAAAGCAGTCACTGCTGTCTCCAGGAGAGTTTTTCTAAGTGTGTGAGTGTGTGTCAGTGTGTTAATGTGTCTTGGACTGGATGTTTGTGTGTTTGTATTTGTGAGTCCACTTTAATCTGTGTTTAATGCGTGTATGTTTGTATGAATGTGCAGCAGGTCTTACTGGTCATACCGGCTTAGCAAAATGAGTCTGAGCATCTTCCAAATGTTTGGGTCTAGAGGTTTGGTGACACAGTGACCGGGCCTTCAGTCCACCTCCACACTGCGATGGATACATTCACGGCAGACATGTTGACTTGTCATAACAGGAAAAGCACACCTCTTACTAAGAACGTTAACGATGACTCCGTTGTGTTCAAGTGACCCAGTGGCAATGTGGCAGCGTTCACAATGCCACAACCCTGAGACTGCAGCTATTGATTGGATTAGTAACACCTATAGTCTATTCACACTGAAAGGCCACAAACAAGAGATAATCTGCTCCTCTTCCTCCTCTTTTGTTCAGCATTTTGGGAAATGCACTTACTCACTTTCCATCTGAGTCAGAGAACAGGATCAAGTTGCTGTTAGGTGTGTTTTTGAACTGTGTAGGGAGCCGGGCTGCTACTTATTTTGTTTCTTCACTATGGCTGAATTTAGATATGGATTTCAAATTTTATGTGATTTAGAGATGTCAGGAACTTTGAGTGTGTGAGTTCTTGCCCACTATTGCAGACACCTGGTGTTGGGATGCCTGTGGCTCGGTGACCTGCATAATATCTGTGGTCAGCAGGGTTACCCCGCCCCCCCCCCCTTGGTGTCAGAGTGCCAAGGATATAGAAATGGAGTCATACAGTATGCTGTTCCACACCACAGATATACAGAGCAATGCTGTGCTGGTGGGAAAAACAACATTACAGTGTGTTTGTGCGTATGTATGCGTGCAGGTCACTGTGAATGTGTGTGTTTGTTTGTGTGTATCTTTCCCATTCCCTTCAAGCAAGCCAGCCAGTCTGCTGGGGTGGGGGGGGGGGTTGGCGGGG
>NW_019525348.1:4799316-4825904 GCF_002814215.2 Seriola lalandi dorsalis
GTTTGTGTGTGTTTGTGTGCGTGTGTTTTATGACCTGCCGTTGTGGAGTCAAGTATCTGAGGTGTGAGCTGCTTTAGATGCAAGCGACTACTCCTGGCCCTTTGATATGGAGGACAGCCGTAGATGTGAGAACAGAGACGAGTTCTGCGACACACACAGACTCAAACAAACACACAAAAGGACAAAATGCAAAACAACAACCCTTTTAGAAAGAAAACATTTAAATCTAAAATGTCATTTGAATATTTAAACTCACTGTTTTGTTGGTGATTACATTGTATATGTTGCTGGACAGTATAGATGTAGACATATTGACTGTATGGTATATGTACCCACTTTATCTTATTACCAATTACAAGAAGTTTGATATTTTGGGATTTTGCCTTGTAGCTTTCTTTCCGCTGCAAGCCTGGCTTCGTCCAATGTTTTCAATCTTCTCATCTAATGATCAGCAAGACGGTAAATAAGCGTTCTCCCACAAATGTTGAATTATTCCTTTAAAAATGTTGGCGAGAGCTCTGAAATCAGTTTATTGAGCATTCAGTGGGTTTTTGATTATTTGGTGTCACTGGTAAAACATTAAATAACAGATCATCTTTCATCATTACACAAGAGTAGGACAGAACTTGCCTTTAATAAAGTGTGTGAACGCTTTGCAAATGTCTTGTTTCATTTCAGTAGTGAAACAAGACACTCTGTCAGATGTGTTCTTATATTTTAGACCAGTTATAATACAGATAAACCTGCTAAATGCATGTGGGAGAGAAATTTGTGCAGATTCACATCAGGTTACTGAAGCTTCTTCTTCCCAAAGCTGTGAACCACAGTGGAGCCATTGTCCTGGACAGGAAGAGCAAATCTAATTTAACACCCCCACACCCCCTCCACCCCCCACCAGCATCACCACCACCACCCAAATACCTCCAGTCTAATTGGGTCTGAAATCAAACTCCACTCACCCTCGCTGGACCTCCAGCACTGTGACAGACTCAGGGCAGGAACAGAGGGATCACTTTATATATAGAGCACAGAGGGATTTGGATCGGACGACAGTGTATGAGAAGGCAGTGATTAGAAATCTGACTGGGGAGAGAAAAGGCAAGAGAAACAGAACCGCACAGTGATCCTTTCAGTACGTTCAATAAAAAGATGAACCAATATCAAATGTCCGGTATTAGGTTCCCCGCTATCACTCTCTGACAGTTAAATTTATATCGCTCACATGTCTGTATGCTAAATATGAAGCTACAGACAGCAGTTGGTTAGCATAGCTTAGCACGCAAGCCTTCAGATATTTTGATAAGTCAATTTCATAATACAGAAGATCAGAAAATATATTAACATTAATGTATTGTTCTTTGAGCAGCGCATTGATTTGCTCATCCTTCCTTGCCTCCTCGGGATGAACAGGGTGCGCTGTGAGAGCATGGTGGGCTCACTGGTCAGTCACAATATGTAATCAACTCACCGCAATTATAAAAGCAAAAGTAACGCCCCATGAATAACTAAGAGACAAGATACTGTTTTTTCTTCTTTAAATTAGCAGAAGTGGATGTTGACATGTCCCAAATGCACTCGTGCTTTAGACCATGTGCTTTGGACTGTTGAAACGGAGCCCAAAGTGTTAACTATCTTAAGAAATGCTGGTAGGTCGATTTAAATACCTTCTGACAGAGCCAGGCTAGCTGTTTAGTTTCCAGTCTTTGTGCCAAGCTAAGCTAACGGGCTGCTAGCAGTAACACCACATTTACCATACAGGTGTGAGAGTAGTATCGAACTTCTCACCTAACTTTCCACTAGAAAGCATATTTCCCAAAATGCTGGACTATTTCTTTAAATGATGCAAACTTTCCATGAATTAATAAATATTGAATTGTCCTTCTGCCTGTTTTACCCTCCGTTCTGAAGTAGTGTTGAACTCTCTTTTGAAGTGCAGCAGTGGACTCACAAACTCTGCTGACGTGCCCACATTTTCCAGGTCGTTCTCAGTGAACCATTATCAGCCCGCTCGCCTGGAGTAACCTACTTTGCTTACTGTAAAGCCAACAAACGCACACAGAATGAGCCATTCATGTGTCCTTTCCCCCCGGTTTATTCATTTACAGTGGATAACGCAGCTGAATGGACGTGAACAACCTGACAGAGCTGAAGGACACTCATTAAACAGACCTTGTCCTATTTTAGCACAATACTCACTCATCCATTAAAGCTGGGTTTGTTAGTTTATGATGCATGAATGAGACTTTGAAAATAGTCACATGTCACTCATTTGAGTAGAAATGTACAAAATACATAGAAACAGGAGAGTTACTCAACATTCGATTTGCAGCTCTAACTTTTACTTAATAAATAAATAAAGCTGTTATTTCACTCTCCAGTGAAATCACACAAACAGAGATGATGTTTTCGCTGCGTTCACCTTCTTTAACTCAAGCATTGTGGGGAATGAGATTTTAATGATTTGGTGGTTAGTGTGAAATGAAGTCACATGTCTGCAGTAATGACTTCTGTCTGCAGGCTTTTTGCTGAAGAAGTGTGTGTACAGTGTGTTCTCTTGCTACTCGACTGAGATGTGTTTTGAAGATAAAATAGGAATGCACAGTATCTCTGCAGCAGCTATCTTACTAATCTGTGTCAGACTGGGGCTGCCTCATTGTGCATCCTCTGTTATTGTGAAACAGGTGTAATCAGACCTACATCTGATAGTAGTTTTAGGTCATTTGAATGTTCAGTCTAACCTTTGTGGAGAATCAGTAAAGTTTGCTTCATCAGGATCGGTCAGAAAACATAGGAATATCATAGAAGTAGAACAAGGAGGTTTCATTCATGTTCTTGTTTTTCAGTCATACTCCCCTTTCAGACATGTACCTCATTACATAATGGCTGAATAAGCCTGAGTCACTTTTACCTCATAGTAATGATGACAATATTACCAGGTCAGGCCAAATGATGCATTAAAAAAAACTTGTACAACCACAGTCAGAACCAGACCAGCTATTGTCCTCCTTTTAAGTCCCAACTAACTATCGCATCATACAAAAAGTTGTTTGTGTTATTTAGCCTGTCTGCACTGATATAAATCAGGGAGACAAAATACTGCAGGTCTGTTTCATTTGACTTCATTAGTTTCAGCTACTTTACTATCCAATAAGTGATGACATTCATGAGATGGTCATTCATTAAGGATTCAATGGCAAAAAAAAAAAAACTTTTTATATTCATCTGTGATGCAGAGAGAGAACAGAAAACTCTTCTTCTTTAATATTATAACTTTCAGCTCTGCACTGTTGTTCAGCAGTGCTGTCGCTTCCTCTCCAACACCAGCTGCCAAATATGCGAACATGTTGTCTCACTGTAAATGTCCTGTCATGTCTGCTGTAAGGAACATTTACACAACGGAGTCAATCTGCATGACAAAAGGACATTACTTTCAAAAAGGCTCTCCACCCACATGAAGTTGAGTCCTGAGGAAGTTCAGTCTGTGAAAACAGTCGTATCAGTCAGAACGTTCCAAAGTTTAAAAATACAACCCTGGTGATGTCTGGGGTGTTGAAATAAAGAAGCTATTGAGAAAAGGGCTGTGAACTCAAACCACCAGAGCTCATGCAACGTCATCAATTATTTGTAAATCATCTTTCATCTGTGTCTCGACTGAAGGGACTTTAGGTGACGGCGGTGTTTTCTTGATAGAGAGAGACAGGAGACTGTGTCGGCTCCCTGCTGAGGCGGCCATTGACTTGTATGTGATCTTTTGACTGAGCCAGCCACACACTGGGCTCTATGATAAATGCTGCTACAATAAGATCAAACTACATGTACCAGCATATTCCCAGACCATTAGTTTTATGTTAACGCTCACTATTCACCTAGTTTTGTACTGTTATTGTCATGTAAATGTTTCCATGTGATGATGATGTTATTGTTGCTCTTGGCCTCCAGAGGAAGTCAGGGCTGTGAAGTGTTTCTTTCACACCTCTCTATATTTCACACCTGTGCTTCCTGGCGTTTCCACTGTAGCATCTGTAGCCTACGCTGTGTGTGTATCAAGTGTGAGAAAGAGAGTGTTTCTGTGAGCTTGAGCGAAGATGTTGTGGGTGTTTTCTGATGATTGGGTGAAAATCTTGTCTTTGTCTTGTCTTTGTCAACCTTCAGTTATTTTGCAACTGAGAGTTCTTGTTTTCATTTGGCAACAAGTCACTTTTGATCTTAATAAGATAAATTCTGAGAAACCCCAATGCTCAGTTTACCACCTCATCTGATTACAGATTAAATAGGATGGGGCAGGTGTAGCTGAGGGACTTGTGTGGTGGTCCGGTGGCAGTTCATGGCAGCCTGGGTGTAGTCAGTTAAGGTGGGTGGGGAGGGGGCTCTTAAGCCAAATCCCGTAGATGTGGGTGGCTGAGCAGAGGAATGCACTCCCACTAGAGTGGATATGATGACACCAGGGAGTGGTGGAGTGGAGGGCAGGAAGTTTTTGCGATTTCGCTCATTTCACTGTCCTGACAGCCCCCCTGAAACCCCCCACCCAAACATCCACCCTTGACAGACAGACAGACAAGACTAAAGTATGAAAAAGAAAAATATATATATATATAAATAAGAAAAAATGGAGGCTAAAGTTAGACCTATAGTTAAACTGTGTGCAATGGTGGTAATATACTATACTGAATAAAGAGATGCATATATATAGAGCAAACGTTTAGATTAATCTGATACTCAGATCCAGGGGAGCAGTCAGTCAGAGGAGTCTCCTCTCCTGTCAAAGAGGAGAATCATTGTACAGAGTGATGGCAGCCTGCAGGAGTAACTTCCTGTAGCCGTCTTTTGTCACAGTGGATGAAGCTCAAAGAGTCTGTTGCTGAAGGTGCTCCGCTGTAGGTTGTGGACGGGATGCAATGATGTTCAACAGTTAGTGCAACATCCATCTCTCCACAACCAGCTCCAGAGAAGAACCCAGCACAGAGCCGATCACTTTGTTCAGGTTGTTGGAGTCACTGGCTCTGATGCTGCTGCCCCCAGCAGACCTCAGCAGGAACATTTTACTGGCCACTACAGACTGGTAAAAGTTCTGCAACATCTTGCTGCACACATTAAAGGCCCTTTAGATTATCATCCCCCTCCTCCCCCTCCTCAATGGGACATCTGACACCCCCCCAGCTGCATAGGCTCAGTACGGATTTACTGAACAGCGAAGTCAGCCTCTTCACTCACTCTTAATTCAACTCAGTGACTTTAATGACACGACTGTTGATCAGACACCATGCGGCTGCAGCAGTGCGCCAAATGTGAATGTTCAGAAACCAGAAGTCAGAACCAGTTTAATGTAATTTAAGTTAATGTAATCAACATGTTTTCATTAGTAAACATGAACACACACCATATTCCTGTTTACACTAAAAACTAATGTGAAGGAATAGACTACTAAACTACAGTAGATGAGCTATACTATATAGAATGAGATAAGCTAGGTTGAAACGAGGAAGGAAATGAATTGACACTATAAAAAGATTGGATTGCTTTTCTCTTTTTGTGAGCATTTTAACCCTTGTTTTAAAGATTGAGCATGCTGCCATGTTAGCATTAGCATTTAGCTGAAAGCAAGCAAGCACGGCTGCACACTTGTTTTTCTGTAAAAAAAAAAAAAAAAAACCTGCTGTGGATTATTATTGTAGTATTGAACCGGGACACGGCTGATGGTTACAGCCCATGTCTGTAACTAGTTGATTTGGCTGTTTGGATTTTGTGTCCACCTCTGAAGTAGAAGTGTTACAGTTTAGAAGTCCTGTTTGGGAATTGGGCAGCTTTCATTTCACCATGTACAGTTCCTCAAGAAAGGTGATAATGTGTCTGGTGAAGGGCTCGTTATGGTTCGAGCAGATTTACATATAAAAACTCAGTTGCCACGGTTTCTAACAAGGCAACCAAAGTTAAAAAAAAAAAAAAAAACTCTTCAGAAGCTGAGAATGGTACAACTGTTATACTGTTTCCACAAGTGGCACAAGGTTAAGTTTTTCCCTCACACTCCTGCCCTGCCCTGTTCAAATGAGTGGCATTGGATGCCAACTGCACAACACACACACACACACACACATACACAGCCTCACCCCATCCTACTCGAACCCATTCATTCACCAACTGGCGCTGATATCATCATTTACAAAGACAAGATTGTGCAACATAAACTCATGCAGTCTTTCATCACAAACAATAACTACAAAGGACAACACTCATACCACCACACACACACACACACACACACACACACACACACCAGTAACAGTGTGAAAGACAATCCCCTTGAGAAACGGAGTACTTTGCGGCAAAAGCTCGAGGAGGGAAATCGTGTTAAGCGACGTGTGAAACCTCCGTAGAAAAGGAGATAAACTGAATGCAGCTAAAATTTCCTACTATAAGGGGGGGGTCTGTAAAGGCTTGGGCAGGGCCGTCCCAGAGAGAGGCGGCTTCTTGGTAAAGAAAGGAATTTGTCACTCAAGCTCCTAAACTCTTAAATCTCCTCTAATACAGTACAATCAACAGCCTCTAATGTTCACAGAGCAGGTTTCCCTCTCCGCACAGACTTGAGGCTCTGCTCTGATTTTACGCCTCCTCTCTGAAGAGGAAAAACAATCTGGGTTCCCAACACTGTGTGTGTGTGTGTGTGTGTGTGTGTGTGTGTGTGTGTGTGTGTGTGTGTGTGTGTTATACTGTATGTGTGCTGATGGGGGTCTATATACCTCCACCCTCCCTCCCTCCTCTCTTCCCATAGTGGTAGTGTTTTGGCTAGTGGCTCTAAAAAGTCTTTTGAAGTTTCTGGTGTTATCTGGGTGTCAGCTGTGTGTGAGGATAGTCAAGGTGGGAGAACAACACAGTCTCTCACACACACACGCACACACACAACCTCTGTGTCAGATAGACAACTGGAGATGGTAAATGAAGTCGAACATTATGTTTTCCTTCTGTTTGAAGTGTGTGTCGTTGCACTCGCACTTCCTCCACTGTTTTATACAACACCAACTCAGTGAGAGCAGGGGCTCATAACAGGCCTGCCTCTGAATGTCCTGTGTGTGTGCGCGTGTGTGCGTGCGTGCGTGCGCGCGCGTGTTTGCTCTTACTCTGTGTGCACGCAGACATTGGTGCAACGTGCAGAATATTTTTGAATCCACTCATACACACCCTGATGGTGGTTGGTTCTATGAGTTATAGTTTTGTTTCCCAGAAGGCCGTTCATGCCCAGAGAAGACACACATGCGCACAAATTCACACTAAGTTTGGAACATAATGTCAGCTCTACATCATTCAAACGACGCTACCCCACAAACACCAACGGTTACATAAAACAAGGTTGTTGAGCGAGAGATCAGTTGAAGGCAGAAAATGTGTTTTCAGTAATCAGGTTTCTCCCCATGTTTGTGAACCAGACCTGATGTATGTATTTCATATTTGATAATGCTCCTGTTTTTGGATTTGCGTTGGAGTGACATGCACACACACATTTTTTCCTTAGAGGGCAAATCCGTATGAATTTTACAAATAGTGCACTGTTCGGCTGTGGAAACTGACTTATTTAGAATTATTTATTTCAGTGTGAGTTTTAGTCAGACTTTGAATTTAATTATTTTGGATACCGCGACACACCACTAAGAGTAATGGTTTTTCCTTTCCGCATCACACGATACCCCGTGGGCTGGGACTGTGTCATTAACATGCAGTGTTGTAGGAACCCATTGAGGGACCTGTGGACAGCGCACATGGCTGAGAACTCTGCTCCTGCAGAAATGTAGCTGTGGTAACCACCTTCCTCTAATCCCCTATCCTGACTGAGGAAACCAGGTCTCTCCTTTACATCATTTATGGTTTTTAAGAACTCTCCTGCTGACAGTCGACAAAAACCTGAAGAGTGACGTTCCTCCCTCTTCTAAGCCTTTGAAAGCGATTGTTAACTAAGCTATGTTTATACATAACTCCACTATTTTAGTTAATTACTTAACCAAGAACCAAAATTCTCATTCTGTAAGTGATGAATCCTAGCTAACTAGGTAACTGTCATGTCACTTAGCTTACAGACAAAACAAACATTAGCTTGCTAATATATGATCCATTTAGATTGTAAAGAGGTGATAAAGGAAACTGAAGATTTTAAAATAATAATAATTTTAAAATAACATTAGACTAAATGGCTGAATAATATCAGTTACATTAGCTTACAGCACATACTATCCATTCAGTATAAAGTGTATTATTACTATCATCTCTGAAACATGTATTTTTCTATGTATGCATCTATAAATAAAACAAAGTCATATCTATATTTACAAATATATCACAGTGCCACAGAGCAAACTAGCATCCAATACACTCCTTACCAAAGTCTTTAATGGTACGACCCAGTTTAGTAACACTCTAGGAAGGACATTACACACAAAGTCAGTAATGGATTCACAGATACAACCCAGTCTCGCACTCTGCATCTTCCTGTCGAAAAACTATAGTCTTGGCTTTTGAAATTTACAGTTTTGCAAGTTTTTCTTCCTCAGTTGTGTCTCTGATCTCTTACTTCATTATGAGCTTGAGTGTAACCTTTGATCCCAGGGAAAATGTCCCCTTGTCATTGTAAAGATGATCTTTAGATTAAAGGTGAAACCACCCAAGTTCATCCACAGCTCAGTGGACACACTCACCTGATGACGTGGCACCTGCAACAGAAGCTGTGTGGATTGAGTATGGATGGGAGAACTTGACAGAATCACAGTTTGTGATTTATGATCTTTCAACTTGCTTGTTTTTTGTTTTTTTGTTCATTCATATTCTTGTTTTCAGTTGGCTTGCTGTGTGTCTGTGATCTAATTTTGTATGTCTTAAATGTAAAAAGAAAAACCGGACAGACTCTGTATAATCATTTTGTTTCGTCCATCCTCAGATAAGGCCGGCGTTTCCGTGTGTCCTACAGTTGCCATGGAGTGGGGCGCCGGGCTCCTGTGTCGGCTGTTTGAGCTGTGGGGGCAGGTTCCTGCAGGTGTCCTCGCTCTGACGCAGTGGCTGCTGGGAGACGCTGACGGAAATGATGAGGCGGTATCAGACGAAGTTTCCAGTCTGGTGAGTATCTGTCATGTAAGTTTGTCACATAGCAGCGGAGGAACGACAGAGGATTGACAACTTACATCACAAACATGTACTTGAGTTGTTTCCCTTCAAGTAAAACTTACGACTGTCACAGCTTCATTTTCTGCCAGGGAAGCCAGGATGGAGCAAACAGGACACTGGTCCTTGAGCAATTTGATCATCAGCTTACTTTGTAGTAACCACAGGTCATATACATATTAATACATGAACAGAAAAATCCACAAGTACTGCTACTGAAGGCAACAGCTTAGCATTGTGTCTGTGAAGTCTGGAATCACAGGACCAGACAGAACTATATTTGATTTTCTTAGTTGCTCTTGTTTTATTCTGCTCATAGTAAAGGTCGAAATAGCCGAGTGTTTTATAGCCACCAATATTTCTGTCTTCGACACATCCCTGTAAACCATGGCTTCTTGTTGCTGATTGCACAAATATCTTCAGCTGTAAATCTTAATCTCAGTATTTTCATACTAACTATGGGTCAAATTATTATGCGTTATGTAAACAGTGTTGCTCATACTGAACCCACAGAGAGGTTTGCAGTTCCACTCAGTTCTGTGGATCATTTTAAGGTTTCTGAGCTCAGTTGTCACAGTTTTCATCAGTGTTGTTGTTGTTTTGGCAAAAAAAAAAAAAAAAAAAAAAAGGTTCAGATAAACTAACTTTACGCTACTCTCCCAGTAACATAGTGAAGTTAGAAACTGGCTGGGGAACATAGTGAAACATTCAGCCGTGCAGTGAGTTAGTGAAAGCAGCTGAAAGGAGAGTGAATATTGGACTTAAATTTGTCAGGTGACCAGAAACATGACAATGAAAATGTGTATGTTTACAACTTGTTCCACCGCCCCAAGTGGCCAAAGAAAACAAAAATAACACTGCTTGAAATGAAACTTGACATTTTGCTCTTGACCAGGATGAGGACGACTTCCTGTTTGAGAAGGGGGATCTGAACCTGTGGGCCGAGCCTGTCCAGTGGGTGAAGCTGCTTCACAGAAACCTCAGCTCCCTCATCCCGACCTTCAAGCAGACCCAGCACCCAGGAGCCACAAGCCTGGACCAAGCCCAGCTCCGCACACTGTCAATGCAGGCCCAAGCCAAGGCCCTCAGCTCCCAGCAGGCCCTGGAGTCCCTCCCTGCCCTGCCCCAGTTCTCCTGCACCGTGGAGCACGCCCGGCTGACGCTGCGGCACCAGAGAGCAGCACTGGCTCTGGATGTGCTGGAGAGACTGAGGTAGAGGAATTCCTAATATTTCTTTAGAGAGAGAAAGGTTTCAGATCACTGAACAACTTCAATGAACCAACACATGAGAGCACAGACTGGTTTTGTGGTCTTATTATTATGAAATCAAGGGAATGAAGGAAACAATAGGATTCTTTTTTTTTAAATCTGTACTTGTCTCTTACTTTGTCTTACAAATGTTGCCCTCACTGTTTTAATTTTTATGATTGCTGTTCCTTGATGTCTTTTTTAAATAAATATAATCTCTCAAATTACATTTTTGATTCTCCTATTTCTCCATAAGGAAAGACAAAGCCGAACGTGTCACTTTTTAATGTTAATAATTCTGAAAAGAGGCAGGAGAGAGAAGAAAGAGACAACCACAATATTAACATTATATGAACACATGTGGGGAGGTCTGGCATTTGTGAACCCATAACAATAATTCAGTCCGAGCTTGTGCTCAACAACACTTGACGCACTGTCCTCTTATCAGTGGGAATGTGTCACACGACAAATTTCAACAGTGTCAGCATTGAGTAAACAGACTGCCCTGCTTCCTCCATGTCTACCAGGGATTTAAGGTTTGGAACAAAACAACTCGGAGCCCGAAGCTTCAAGCACTCACTTCAATGGTGTGATTGTGCAGCGAGCCAAGCTTTATAACCACGGCATGGGATTGTGAGAGCAAGTGTTTGCGCTGACACGTCACCAAAGTTGTATTTCAGTGTACGCTTTTACCTCTACTGTATGTTTATACGAGGTGTT
The DNA here is from genome assembly GCF_002814215.2 of Seriola lalandi dorsalis. Lineage (NCBI taxonomy): Eukaryota > Metazoa > Chordata > Actinopteri > Carangiformes > Carangidae > Seriola > Seriola lalandi. The sequence goes on from NW_019525348.1 coordinate 4,810,423, forward strand.
ATTTTCCTGTGATATTTAATTTACTGCGGGATTCTTCCCATTGGACTGCGTTTTATGCTTCCCTCCAGTTTTTGCTGGTTATGTAATTAGGAGGACGGGACAATGGACTACTGTCCTCTGTGTGTGTGTAAAAATGTGTGTGTGGATTCATGCTGCTCGCTCATACAGCTGGACCCTTCTCTCTCCCTGGTAGCCATGTTCCCTGTTACAGTAAAACTGACGTAATGTTTTGGAACAGCTCGACATCCCCCAATAAAAACAGAGCCGCGTGATGGGAGAGCGGTTTCTGTGGACGAGGACATGTTCAAGGGATTTCTCAGGAGCCTCGCTGTGTCTGTCCTTCGCATTAAACTATTTATCACAACTTGCAAAGCGCAAATAGTCCTAGGGCAGCCCTCTGCCTAATTTTAGGGTTGGTAGTAGTAGATTCCAAGCTCTTATGTCACTTGTTTTTCGCCTGTTGCTATTTTCCCTTTTTTTTTTTCAAACCTCTCTCCTTCCTTCTCCAACCAAACCATTCAGCACATCAGAGAATATTGAATCATGTCACAGAAAGAAAAATCATTTTTAAACCGCTCTTTCAATTACGATCCTATATGGAAAAGACTTAATGGTCACCAGTGTCGCAGAAACCTGCAATTTCTGGTGATATGTTGTCGCACAAGGTTTTTACACCCTCAACACCAAAATATCAGGCTTTCGGAGCCCTGATATACAGTGCCCCGTGCTCTGCTGCCAACTCTGCAATCTTTCCACTGTGGTTTTTAAAACTTGACTTAACTCCAAGAGTAGAGTGGAGTAGTTTGACATTTTCATGTGAACATTTTGCCATCCTGGGAAGGTTACATCACGCCGAGACAGGGGCAGCTTATTGCAACCGCACTGCACTCTTTGACTTTACAAAGAAGGGACTGTGGCGGCGGGATGGCTTTGTTATTAGGGAAGAAAGGAGGAAGCAGGTTTTGCAGAAATAACCAGAGCACCCCTTCTCAAGGACTCTGCTCTCCATCTGATGTTGTGATCTGGCTGTGTGGAGAGAGAGTACAGAAAATACAAATTCACAGTGTATGACATTATTACAGCCAGTTTGTGCTGAGTGTGCCTTTAAATCTTGCTCCAGCTTTGCTCAGCAGATGGCGCCCCAGTCTTTTACACTCAACTCTCATGTTGCTCTCATGGGGGCAGTGTTGCGCTGCTGTACCACAGTAAAAACCACATTCCTGCAGTCTGGGCTCCTTCATTGGGGAAAAACAAGTTAGAGAGAGAAACTGAGAGTGCCTTAAAAAAAGATTTAACCAAAGCAAATCCTCTTTGTGTTTATAATGATTCTACATGTTGTGCTTTAAGAGCGACAGTTTTCTAATCTCAAGGTGAAGTCAACATTTCCAAGTTTAGTTTTGAGACAGTACAAAAGTAGGTCATGTGAGCACAGTAGGTATTAACTGTCTATTTTTCCATGTGTAGTAGACTGGAATAGGCTGCTGTTGCACTGTGGAAGTTGATTATGCAACCAGTGGAGTCTAAAAATTGTACTGCACTCTGCCTGGACTTCTCTCCGCTCATACTTGTGGTCTCACCCCATCCACAGGGAAAGAGAGGGAGGGAAAGACAGATTTTCCTTCCATTACAAATACATGTGTCAGCTTCCAAGTGTGGTGGTCCAGAGGCTAGTGGGGTGGCCCCTTGTTGCTGGAAGGTTCAAACTTCTGGACCTGGCTCCATGAACAAGGGTGTTTGAGGAACCATTTCTCTTTTATTTAAATTTAGTGAAGAAGCTTTTGAGTAAGGTACCCAGCCCCCCCCCCCCCCCCCCAGCTTCTGAAGAGGACCCAAGTGTGAATGTCTATGGTTAATTGGCTGGAGAACAGCTTGCAGACATAGTAGACTTCCCTTGATGGTTCTACATTCTTTCACAGCGAGAGACAGCCCAGAAAGCAAAACCAACTTCCACAAAATTGGTTGTGTGATTAAAAGAGAGAAAAAAAAACTTTGAGGGGTGTGTGGAGGATAAGAGGGGAGGGGAGGGGAGGGGGGGTTGCTGGGGTTGGATTTCAAGGCGTGGTGTTAAAGAATAGGCGGCCAACCGGTGAATGGGGAGGAGGCGGCTCCTAGCAAAAGTTTGTACCAACTTCAGTTCGCCCCTCCCTGGCCACCGCCAAGCATTTATATTGACGCGGAAAGGCGAGAGCGCACCGCGAAGCACTCTGGCTCAGCGCTTCTGAGGGGACGAAATAAAAAAACCACCTACAACTCAACAGTACTAACCTTATCCCCTCTTCATTCCTTCTTTTACGGACTTAAAACTGCACATAAACTTTTAAAGAAACTTTTCAAAACTTTTCCACAACCAAAACCAGTCGTGGCACAAACTACCGCTCGTCGCATTCAAGGATCCTGGTCGGTCCTCCATGAAAGAGGGAGCGCGACAGCAAATTTGGGGAAAAGAGATGTCTGCGACCGTCTTGTCTGCTTTCTACGACATGGAGATGCTTTACAAGGTAAAAATACAAATGTGACAACAAACGGAGTTTTTTTTTCCCGTTTTGCATTCAGGCTGAAACACTTGAGGTGTTGCTGGATTAGCATGCTCCAACTTTGAGTAGAGTTAGCATGTGTTCAGCTGCAACAAGTTGTGGCGTTGCAGGCAAACAGAGTTTTCCTAAACATGCCATGTGCTCAAAATGGTCATACAATTTGTTGAAGTGCATTGCTAACTCGTGTCTTTTCCTTCCAGCAGCAAGATAAAATGAACATGAACGCCCTCCACATAAACAGCATGCTGGACAAGAAAGCGGTGGGGGCTCCGGTCACGACTCCGGGCTCCGGCGGCTCCTTCACGCCGGGATTTTTCCGCAGAAATTCAACCAGCAACATGGAAGCAATGAACAACGGCAACAAATACTCGATGGGCTCCTACAGCAGCCTGAAGGAGAACACGCCGAGCAGCAACAGCAGCGCCACGGCCCTCATGAACAAGGAGAACAAGTTCCGCGACCGAGCTTACAGCGAGAACGGAGACCGGGGCGTGCTGCAGCAGAAGCCCGGCTCTCAGATTAACTCCACCCGCTACAAGACCGAACTGTGTCGGCCCTTCGAGGAGAACGGGTCGTGCAAGTACGGGGAGAAATGTCAGTTCGCTCACGGCTACCACGAGTTGAGGAGCTTGTCCCGCCACCCTAAATACAAAACTGAGCCGTGCCGCACCTTCCACACCATCGGTTTCTGCCCGTACGGTCCCCGGTGTCACTTTATCCACAACGCCGACGAGCGCCGGCCCGCTCCGGTCGCCAACGCTAACGTGCAGGCAGGGGAGCCCAGGTCGGCTCGCGAGCTGTGCAGCTACGGCCAGAGGGAGGTCCTGCCGCCACAGCAGCTCGGCTACACCCAGAGGGACAGACCAAAGCTTCACCACAGCCTCAGCTTCTCCGGCTTCTCCACCCACCATGGACTGGAGTCTCCCCTGCTCGACAGCCCCACGTCCCGAACACCACCGCCACCCACCAGCGCCTCCTCCTGCACCTCCGCCTCCAGCTTCTACGAGGAAGTGCTGTCTCCCAACTCCGTGTCCTGCATCAACAGTGCCTTCGCTTTCCCCGGACAGGACTTAAAAGCCTTACTGGCCCCCTTGGCTGTGCACAACCCCAGCGGGTACGCTAACAACCACTCCACCGGTGCCTACTACGGGAACATGCAGAGCAGCGTGTGCCCTCCCTCCCCTCCGAACTACAACATGAGCCACTTGCAGGCGCTGCGCCGCCTCAGCGAGTCGCCGGTGTTCGAGCCTCCTCCCAGCCCGCCAGACTCGCTCTCTGACCGGGAGAGCTATGCGAGCGGGTCCCTCAGCTCTTCCGGGAGCCTCAGCGGCTCCGAGTCGCCGAGTCTGGACGCTGGAAGGCGTTTGCCAATCTTCAGCAGGCTGTCGATTTCAGATGACTAATGTTTTGTTTTCAAACGGATTTATGGACGGGTCAGACTTGGGGGTTGAGAAGTCAGGGGTTGTCAGTGAGTGAGGTAGACTGTCCTTCAAGCAGAGGATCCAGGTTAAGTCCCCTCACCCCTAGCCTCCCTCACCCCACTTCAGCAGCATCCATCCTGCTGACGTGCCCTTGAGCAAGACATTGAATCCCTACTAGCTCCAGGGGTGCTGACCTTGCTCTGACCTCCCTGGAGGGGGGCAAGAGAAGAGAATTTCACCCACAGGGATCAATAAAGCTTCAAACAGTTTAAGTGTCCTTGACCTGGCATTAGTTTAGTTTTTTTTTTCTGTATGTAATATAGCTGTATTAAAACTTAGATAGCAAACAGAAGGCATTCCAACAGTGCCTTGCCCAAGGGCTCATGGCAGCCCGCTCTCCCTTTTGCTCTATCAGGCAAGCCACACTTTTCCTGGGATTAGATGTGTGTGTAACATGACTTGACAAGAAGAAGAGACTGTAAGCGGTTTCAGATTTCCTCCCATCCTGCCAAGAATATGCCTTGACTCAAAGTAACATTTTTTTTTCTTTATCAAAGTGTGTTGTTTTTTTTTCTTTCCTCTCTGAAAGCTTCAGCTTCCATTCCAGATCTGTCTCCTCCCAGCGCCACCCAGTGGTTCGTTTGGTTAGTCTAGTTTGTTGCTTGGTTAAAAAGCACTCTTGAGTTGGGTTTGTTTGGGGAAATCACTGCTGATGGTTGAATATATATTTTTTTAGCTGTTTTTGAGTGATTTACATAGCAGTGCATAACTGGCTATGGACTATTTAACTTATTTATTATCTTGTGAAAAAGTATAGGCTACATTGGTAATTTGTGTCCATACTGTATTTATCAAGTATGATGAAGCAATAGATCTATATTCTTTTATGTTTAAATTATGATCGCCATTATTAATCTGCATAAAGTGGAGTGTATGTTCTTTTCACAGTAATATATATATTTTGTTTTTTTTTCTCCTTTTTTGTAACTTCACTTGGTTATTTTTATTGTAAATGAGTAAAAAAAATCTTAATTTAAGAGAACGTATGTGATATTTATTTCATTAATTTTGTTTCCTTGTTTACGTTTATTAAAAAAAAAGTTTGCGTGATTGCTGTTTGCTCCTGAGGTTGTGTGTCAGTGCTGTAGAAGGCTTTTTTTTTTCTCGAGGATCCCTATTTAGATGTTTCTGTAGAATGTATAAACAATGTGGTTGTACAGACCGTCCAAACCTTACTTCTTTTGTTGATCTAGATCAGACTTCAGTGACAAAGAACCCAAGTCAATAAATTAACCAAAAAGTATTTTGTTTTCTTTCTGTTTGCACGAGGTCACACTGTGATGCCAGCCACGTGCTAAAGAATGTAGCAATCCCTTGTGCCCCAGTATTATTGTGTAGTGCCTAAGGGGTTCACCATCTTGACATGCCTTAAAATTAACCAAATAAAGTATTTTTCCTACATGGCATCTTTTTATACACAGGTTGAATTGAATGTAGTGTTGGATTCTTAAACTTTTTTTTTTTTTTTTTTTTTTTTTTTTTTTATATAAAGGTTGTTACCACTCAGACACTCTGATAAACAACCGTAACTTTTCTCTAAATCCCCATTCCTCTTATTTTGATTTCCTTTTGCTCTGTTTTTCTTTTTTTTGATATTGAAATCTAGTCTGAGTCTTGAGAGTTTGCTGGAGAGGGAAGTGGATGAACACGTTTGGTTTGTACATAGTAGGTACAGGGGGATGCGCACTATGTACTTTTGACTACTTTATCAGAAGTAAAGCTTTTTGAATGTAACAAAAACGGACAAAAAGACAACGAGAGTTGTAATATTTTTTTGGGGAGTCAGTTCACTACAAATTGAGTGTGAGACTGTTAACTTTGTACTGTACATTTTTTGTAGTTCTCCCAATAAAAATCATTTTGAAAAAGTTTCAGATTTCTCAGGCTGTGATTTCTTCCGCATTTTCAGGACGAGGATTCAACAGGTGTGACTTCTAGATCACAAACGTGAGCTGATGACGTCCATGAGTGTGACAGCTCTGGTTCTCATGTTGTTCTCATGTTGCTCACATAAATACATCGGATGCGTCGGTGTGACTTTAGTCTTCTTCCAGTGGAAAAAGCCCGGAGACAGACAGGAGGGAGGGAGTGTGTCCTTGGTGGAGTGGAGCCCTAGCTGCCCTGTGACACTACTTGGCCTGGGACCCTCAGGGGGCCTTGTCCTCAGCATACAGTAAAAGCACTGACAAGTTAGTTTCCAGAGAAAGGCAGGACCTGAATTCCTGTCTCCTCTCCAACAAAGGAACAACTGAACTGTAGGTGTGTTCTGTGACAGGAAAAATCTGATTCAGCAAACTCATTAAGAACAACGCCTCCACGGAAACTGATAGCCCTAAATAAAAAAGTATGTAACATTACATAATGTGTAATGTTCTGCTATAAACAGAGGGCGATGAGCGATACCTCTGCACCATCTGAGGAATGAGGTCTGGAATTTTAAAATGGAAAATGTGCAGCAGCACAGCGTGTTGCAGCCACCACAGCAAAGTCAGCTGAATTGTGTTGGTGGCTCAGGCTGTAAGTCTGTCTGGGTCTTTGCCATCACAATAAGATTTTAATCTTTTAATAAGTCGTGCATTATGATCCCATTTTCTGACATAATGTACGCTGGCACTCCGCAAATCTTCCCCGTCCCTGGAGAACAGCAACCCGAAGTCTATATGAAGATTAAGCACCGGTAGAAGTACTTTGAATATATTTATAGGGGGAAATGTCTCTTTGATGGATCTACTCATAACCCATAGATATCTGGAAAAAGACAAGGTGACTCAACTGCTTTTTTGTAAGCCAAAAATGTTTGGAATCACAGGATAGCAGTGTATTTTATAAGCTTATGATCATGATATGATGATATGTTTTTATGGAAACTCTTAATCTGAAAAGTAAGTGTAGCTGTCAAATAAATGTAGAACAGTAAAAATACACTTTCCCTTGAAATGTAGAGGAGTAGAAGTAGCAGAAAAATGGAAATACTCAAGTAATACCTCAAAAGTCAACTGAAGTACAGAACTTGAGTGAATGTACTTCCCACCACTGAGCTGAAGAAATGAATGATAAACCTACAAATGGATTATTGCTCAGAAGTGTGACAAATCAACGCGCTTCAGTCACATCTTAATGATCCTATATTGTTGCTTTACTCACTGGTCTTTCAAAAATAATCCATGTGTGAGTGTGAGTGATATTATCGTGCACTGAGGTCAGATAGCCTGAGATGGATGGATCAGTCTGGGAACTGAACACCAGCTATCAACCCATAACTGATTAACCCTGCAGCTGTAAATGTGTTTCTACTATCAGTCACTTGAGCAGGTAAAACAGGGACAGTGGTGAATTTTTCAACTCACCAAGCCTGTAGCGGGGCAAAAATACATCCTTCTCCTGCCCCGAGTGGAGTGTCATATTCGGTCATGTCTAGAACAAATAACAGCTCCCCGTTTGTTATGGTGCCTCAGTTTCCAGGAGCCTTTCAAAGAAACACTCTTTTCTGCAGGCTATTCTGCAAAGTTATCAGTGGTAGCAAAGGCATTAAGAAAATAAAGGGCCCAAAAGTCATGTGGTGCCTGGAGTTCACGCCAAGATAAGGCAGGATGATAAGGGCCCCAGCAAATATTTACTGTGTCCTCAGGATTTCATAATGAAGTGTTTATCAGAGCAGCGCCAAAGGCCTGCACAATGCACTAGGCCCCGCCAAGTAGGATCCATGTACCTGTGACTCAGTGTGTGTGTGTGTGTGTGTGTGTGTGGGAACATGAGTGTGTGTGGGACTCAATCAACAAAACCCACATGTAATGTTTAATTGAGTGTGCTAACGTTCATATATGTTATGTCTATAAAAGATTAACCTTTTCTATATAAGGATGTATACGTAGTGATGTTCGTGTGTGCGCACAGGGGTCTTGCAGGTTAATGGGGTCTGGAGCTCCTACAATGAAAGGAAACACTCTCTGACTTGTGATTAGGGCAGGAAGAGTCCCGCTTCCTGGCCACCACCCATTTCCACCTCTTCTTCGTCCTGCTGTTTTTCCTCCTCCTTCAGTTTCCCTTCTCCTCTGTAGTGGCGGCTTCTAGAAGTTACTATTTGTGTTGCTGCACTGGGAAGCTCGGCTCGTCCTGGTATTGTTTTGGCATGCTAAGCCCAGACCTGGGGTCAAGTAGTAACAGCCCATACTTTTGAGACTTTGTTTCAGCCTACATGGGTGCCAGATGGGTGGCAGTTGGCCAATGGAAAGCGGAGAGCAGAGGTTGTTCATCATCTTTGTATTAAAAAAAAACCAAATTAGAATCAGATAAGGCCTTAACCTTCCATTTGATCTGATTTTCCCCCAAGTTTGGTTCTTGTAAAAGTAGAAAATTACAGACGTTTAAGAGAAATCTTCCTGTCTTTAATGAGCTATAATTGCAACTAATAATTTGACTAAAGGAGTCCCTTCTGTTTGCTTATCTGCGATTGCAAACTTTATGTGACACTATTCCGGTTTCACAATAAAAGAATATGTAGCATGAGTTTGTGTCTTTGTGCGGGAAACCAGCTTGAAACCCCACCCAACTGGCACTACTGCAAGATTCAAAAGAACACGTATTCAATCAAAGTATTCAATTACAAAAATAACAAATGGTCACTTAGAAGCCAATTTCTGTAAAGTAATTACCGTGGTAATATTATGTTATACGAAGGTAGATAATATCTAAGTCCATCGTAAGGTAATAAAAAAAGCTGTAGCCAGCCGGTAGAGAGGAGAGGAGTAGAGCAGGCCTGTAACTTAAAGCATAGCCATGTTCCTTTTGAACTAATAAATAACATCTTCTTCCTGTTCCGCATGAAGCGATGAATCAATAAGCAAAGGAACACACCCTTTTTCAGTTCAATAACACGCAGGGGTTTTGCTGTTACAGCTTTGCTTGGTCTGGTCTGACCAGGAGCTTATAGCAGCTAGTGTTATCAAACTTTAGATATTGCATTCAGCTTGCTGTTTTAATGACTACTGTTGCACCACAGTTATCACGACACAAGTAAAAATTTTCACTGATTTTATCAGAAAAGTTAAAAAGGAAGTAAACACGTCTTACCTCACCAGGAAACATGTTTGTTGTTTTCAGCCTTGTGGTTACACTCCACTTGCTGTCAGTTAAGTCACCAAATGATAATGTCTTTAAAGCTGCACCAATCAGTATCTTATCTTATACCATCAACAAACCAAATGACTGCATGTAATGTGAAAGATGTCTCTTTTAGTCACAAAGCTACGGCCTGTAAATTCACTGCAGTACCAAGCAGCTGTTGTCAGAGAAGAATCCCTGTTAACCCAACAGCGCTGCACATCCTGCACCGAACAGCAGATGAAGTTAGCAACTAGCTGATGAGCATTTAGCAGCTAAAGAGCCAGATGTTTTTCTCAGGAGTTGGTGTAGTTGACTAACAGCCCCAACAGGAGAGTGAATACTGCCAATGTTGCTCTGTGTCAATGTGTAAATAGGGAACTGTTTTTCTAACAATATCACCATAAAAAGGTTTATTAGATGACGCTATGCTAAAATTGTGTTTCCAGGTTGTCGGCTGCCTCCCAAAATTGCCAAAAAGTCAATAAATGCAGGTTTAAAAACAACTGAATCAAGGGAAATCGGCACAGCTTCCATCATATCTTTTTAACTGTAATCCACAAGTAATCGTACCAGTGGTGTTGGAATTACCACTGGCTTGCAAGTGGAAAATGACAAAATCCTACCATATTGAATGCAGGATTTTGAGCCATGTAACACAACACTGTTTGTATACTGCTGCACTGCACAATATTTGGGTACATTTTGTTCTTGTTATTAACCAACAAATACTGCTTTTGTGACTGGCACGAACAACAACAAACATGTCTGTTTGCCAAAACCTCATCCAGCGATGCAGTGGACAGGAAACTCAACACACTACTTTGCCTTATACAAACATTTCTGATGTAAATTCAATTCATACATGAGATCAGTATCAAACTCTTTCGACAGTATGAAAATTTCACTTTTTTTCATTATTCCTAGCCATTCACCTCACCATGACCACTACCAGCGTTTACATTGACTTTCAGCGCGCCACTGCCTCTTTTATTGTGAGAAACTAAAAACATAATCTTGAATTTATTTTCAGGAAGCAGCCTCCGGCCCCACGCTTAGCTGAAGTGACCTCCCCAGCTGCCACAAGGTAAGCCAAGGTAAGCCACAGTGCACAGATGCTGAATAAGGTTATGTTGTTTGCCCAGTGGATTTGAAGTCTGGGGATGGTCAGAGGTGATGGGGGAGGTGGAGAGGGTGGAGATGTGTGGGGTTGAGCAATTTGGCTGAGGCCGGTCACGTTCGGCCCGGCCCTGCTCGGTCCGCCATGTTCCTCTCCCTTCAACGCCTGCCGAGTTGTAAATATTTACAGAGCATCTTGTGAGGGGCCTGAGTGTTTACCACCAATGCTTGTGGCTCTTCAGCGCGTGGCATGTGTGTGCCTGTGAGTGTGTATGAGCAATGCAGAAGAGATGCTTCTCTTGGTCCTCACACAGTGTAAACCCTCAGCTGCATGTGTGTGTCGGATGAGGTACTTCCCTTGGTCTCTCCACAGTTTACTAACACTGGCCCCTGGCTCTTGTTCAGGCCCCGACTCTGAGCTCAATGTATGAATCAACAGAGAGCGCCAACGAGAAGAGGGGCGGTCGCACCTCACTCTACCTTCTCTGACCCCTGCAAATGACAGAGAGAGAGAGATCGGAGAAGTGTTTGTTTACCTCGCCCCACCCTGTATATGAGGCTGTGGCGCTGACATCACGTCTTTGCGGGTGGAACATTCTCATAAAACATGTTTTCTTCACTCCTTTCCGAATGTAAATAATAGAGACGGTGTAAATACTATAAGGACTCAGTCAGGCCATTTTTAGGCAAGCAGTTCTGTATAAGGATGTTTCCAGATTCATGAAGCCCAGGCTGAGCACGTGAGCGGAAGTTTCACTGTGTTATGGTTAATGAGGTACACACACATGCAAATCTGGCCTGGCTGTAATTCTGTTCTCAGCTGCTTTATATCAGAGGTCAGAATATTCTTGGAGGCCCTTTTACCTACTGACTACAGACACAGTAAATTTACCATAAAAGATAGGACACTGTTAAAATCTGCACAGGACAGAAAATGTCCCAAATCTGGTTGAAAAAGCTAAATATCCATTAACAAGTGAAGGTTATAAAAATAACACAATATACCATTCACTCAAACCCACTTACATTAAAGGAAATGTGTCCATTGTTTCCCACAGCTTCTCCATTACTTTGTTACTGATCTCATGACAGGTGTCACATTCAAGGAAAAATCTGAAAACTGAATCAGTAATGTCCATTACACAGCAACATCTGTCTAAAGTTTGCTAACGTTAATAAACATTTGCTGCTGTTACCTAGCTCTGACCATGAGACTGTTATGACAAAACCTTAGGGCGCTGAACCCAGCAAGTGTGTGTTTTATTGCTTATGAATTCAACTTTTCATTTATTATTAATTCTTTCAGAGGTCACATATTCTCACTTTAAATGCTAACTCACGCTGTAACGGTCACATAAGAGTCCTTTATTGCTACTAGCTAATCTTAGCCACCATAAGCTAGTGGCCATACCAGACCAACTTAGGAACAATGTGTTTTTTCCTCTCGTGATGAAAAGATGACACTTTTATAGGAAAAAAAAATGAAATGGAAACCAGTCGAGCCAACAGTAAGCGTCTATCTATAACACTCCTTCGTAGGCTAGCGGCTTTGAATACACATCTGATTAGTCAACACTTCAAGTGCCCATGTACGAAAGAGAGCAGCCTGAAAATAACAATCACTATCTCGTTGCTATGTGTCGCTCTCTCAGCCTGTTCAGCTTTTGCAGGCCAACATGACCACTGGTCTGAAACTGAGGAGACGGAGGACAGGCGTGAAAGTCTCAAGCCAGGGTATTTGACAGACTTAGTTGTAAAATTTAGCATGTCCTATCTAGTACAGTAAGGGGCTTTACTTAGACCAGGCGTGGTTTGAAAACATGTGATTGGCAGCCGAGCTCAGAAGGCGATAAGGAAGTATCTGTGAAGCGAGAGGGTGGGACTGGAGAAGAAGTGAATGCTGGGAGTGTGTGTTGACATTGCGTGGCCTACTTACACTTTCTGACCAATGGTGTCGAAGACAGAGGGAGCCACACATGAGATCTGGGCCGTGATGAATGAAGCTTCATGGTCAGCGCTGCGGTTTGAGAGTGAGCAGAGAGTGAGAGAGAAGGGAGTATGGCAATAAGTGACTTAACTGACATGAAAATATTTAATTCGGGTGTTTATTTGGAGAGTATCTTGGCAGTGAGCATGTCCCTGACTTCTTTCATTTCCCTTATTACTCAGTAAACACTTTTCAGCATGGAAGAGAATCCCTGAGGTCAGTGTGTGCAGGTTTGTGTCCGTCCGTTCATGAGAGTGTGTTTTTGTGTGTGTGTGTGTGTGTGTGTGTGTGTGTGTGTGTGTATTTATGAGTCAACGTGGATGTCCGTGCACCCGTTCTGCACGGGGTAATTACATATAATCATCCAAAATGTTTATACTGTACAAATAGCATAACTATGCTGAGTGAGTGGCTGTGTAGGATGGGTATAACTGGTGTTGTGAATGAGCCCGGCCACTCCGTGATTACCCAGGCTCAAGGCCAGGCTCAAATTGTCATGCAGCAAGACAGAGAGCCTGCTAACACTTTTTATGACCACCATGTCCATACTGCACTAAACAACATATCATAAACTCTATGTAGTCATCATGCATCGTGGCCATGCTCATAGTAGAAACCGGTGGAATGAAGTGCTCTCCATTCATAATCTTCAGAAATCCCTTTGTCTTGACGAACTACAATCACTAAACTTTCCCCCAATCAGGCCTGTCACGTTTTTCAAACTAATTGAATATAACACATGCTACTTATTAAACTGTGCATTGATACACACTTGCCCAATAATAATCATGTTAAATTGTATTTTTATGATGATTACTAGACTGTACAGTATGTTCGTGTCATTATATGACTCTCATTTTGCATTTCCTTGCTAATTAGAGCCTGATGTATCACTTCCTTGGCGTTATTCAGATTTAATCAGAGAACATTATGTTTTTCTCAGATTAAATAAATGGGACTTGGAAAAGTTTTGGACCTCCAATACTTTTGTTTTTTGAGACATGCAAGCAGTGTGGTTCTTGGAAGGGCAGTGTTGGCCTGTCAATCCACCGCTGTGGTCCAGACTGAAATATCTCAGCAATTATTGGATGGATTACCATTGAATCTGTTCCAAATATCAATGGCCCCCAGAGGATGATTCCTAATGACTTTGGTGATCCCTTGATTTTTCCTATAGGGCCACCATGAGGTTAAGATTTTTGTTTTTAGTGAAATCTTCCATTCATGTTCCCATCAGGAGGAGATTGGTGATCGCTTGACTTTTTATATAGCACCATTATCAAGTCAACATTTTTCAAAACATTAACATGTTAGCATTGTCATTTTGAGCATGTTAGCATACTGGCATTAACATCTACTTGAAATATATCAACCATTCATAGAAAATAAAGGCACTCTGAGCCCTTTGATGATTATAATTTGTACCTATAATCTTCTTACATGTGGATGTTGTGCATCACTTAGCAGGCTATAAAGCAATAAGAATACATTATGAATGTTCATATGAATTGATAAAAACAAGGTATGGAGGCACTCAGAGTTAAGAGTTCAGGGCACCTTTGAGGTTTGACCTACATCTGGCAGAAAGTTAAAGGGGGTTAAGGGTCACCTGGTCCCGGATGTGGTCGCTGGTGGGGCCATGTGAATCTCTATATGTATGTGTGTGCGAATGGAAGAGGAGGGGTGTTGTCAGTACCTCTCGGTCTAGTTGCAGTGCTCTCACTCACGTCCATATTTCATAACTGTGGCTTTCAAACAAAAGCAGTATGTTGATACAATCTACTGGCCAGCCGGAGGAAATGAGTGTTTGTGTGCTCTCTAATGATGTTTTTTATTTCTCTTTCTAATGCGATCCATTTTTTTCCACTGAGCTCATTAGATTGCCTTGTTTCATTTCTCAACATAACCACATATCTATTCTTCTGGGCAGATCATTTCATCATACTCGTGATAATGAAAGACACATGGAGTGTTAGCATCAATCTGTAGGTGAGACTGTGTGCTTTTCTATTTACTGGAAAGATTTTCAGAGTAACATCTGTCGGCTGTGTGCAGATCAACCCTGAAACCTTGAGGTTTCCTGCTGGCTTACTGTCATAAATTTGCACTAGGTGGCATGAACTGAGAAAAAGATTTCAACCATTTGATGATGGAAAAGTTTTGGGATCAGTCAGAGACTGAGCTGTCACTCGAATGCATAGGCCTATGTGGCCACAGTCTGTGTGCTCATAGTCAATACACACAGTATGTTGCTAACTATCTCTTGGTACAGCTGATAGACATTTCACGGTGCAAATTTGTGTAAATAATCTGAACTAGAGGTCTTCACGGGACCACTTGGTTCCTATTAACTGCGAGCCAACCCAACACAAGAGTCAGGTCATGTCCAATTTAGACTGTATTCAGTTTTATCAGGTCCACTGGTGTCCTACCCTGTGTTTGGTTTCAGGTCTGTGAGTTAATACCCAAATGTAGCACGATAGCAATTAAACGATAGCATTTAATTGTAAAGTGCAGGGAAACATTATGTGTACTGCTGCTCTTTTTTGTGCTGCTCCTCTGCTTCTCTCTGTTGAATCTTTTAGTTATCTGTCAATTCATACTTAATATCTTTTTTTAGGTTAATTTATGCAAGTTTGGTTCAGTTATATTCATAACTAATGTTCTTTATTGAGCACCAATTCATAAAAACAGTGAAACCTGCTAATGTTATTTGACTTTGTACTTGAGTCAGTAGAATAAATAACTTGTTGCAGTTGACAAGGCTGGACCACCAATCAGGCAAAACATCCAACTGCCCCAGGACACCAGAGCTCTTGTGACCCCAAAGCTCCATGGTTACTGTTTGTCACCTGCTTTGTGCTATTTAATTTAAAATGTGTTTGGGAATATGGACCATTAAAGCTTAATATCAACCAATATGATGAGGGCTAAAATCTCGTTTGAGACTCTCAGTATTTCAGTTTAAAAATGACATTGCACATTGCATAAAGGGTGGAAGAAGTTGGAGGTAATGGAAGCCAAGCAGTTGAATATCAGTCCAAAAATACTTGTATCTGTGCTGGCCATTAAAAACCCATTCAGTCTTTATAACTGTTTGCATGTGTGTCTGTGTGCAGGGCCATATATTAGCCTGTGGTGGCCTCACATACTGGAGGTCTTGGCTGTGTTTGTAGGCTGAAGGATCTGATGTTTGGCAGCCCTGGCCATGTTCACAAACTCAGTGTTAGACATTTTGCTTCACAGACCTACCCCCCCCCC
>NW_019525348.1:4825924-4881150 GCF_002814215.2 Seriola lalandi dorsalis
CATCCATCCTCTGCCGGTGTGCTGCAGGCGGATGCAGGTCCTGGATCTGCAGCAGACAGCCGGCCCTCCCATCAATGCTTCCTTTAAGGGTAAGTGGAGCTGAGCTGCAGCACAGACCACCTTTATCTAGCACTCTCAGGACACTCATTCATACACCGGAGAGGGGGAGCTATCTGAAGCAGCACACATACACACACGCACACACACAAACTGAGCAAAGTGTATGTGTGTACTTGCTTGTTCAAACACCATCGGGGAGCAAGAAAACACACCTCCTGCGCTCATTTGCAGACTCCGTATGTGCATCTGTGTCTGTGTGTGTTTTGCATCTGGGACTATGCATACACACACCTCTGTTTACTGTAAATAAAGATAGGTTTCATTTTATAAACAAACTCATGTTTATTTGAATGATCAATCTCAAACCTGCGCTTGTGTGCAGGCATTCAGGAGTTTGGTTTTTTTGCTGGGCACCACGCGGCCGCCGCTCCAAGATGAACAGCAGATGCCGTTGGCTGTTTCCCATGAAGTTCACAGTCAGATTTCTCAATGGTGCATTTCACTCTAATAAGGCAGAAAGAAAGAAGAAATTGGTATTTAAAAGATGATTCAGAAACGCCCCTGCACATATTCACTGTTGAGTTTGTTTGGGTTGGTCACACACAGTGACCCACTAACACAAGCACACACATACCTCTGTTGTTACTGTGGCAAGTGGAACTAACGTAAATAATCTCTTATTTAAAAAGTTGAGTCACCTTATAAACACACAGGCAGAATGGCCTCAAATCACCCCGAGTCCAAACAAAACAGGAAAGTGGATGTTATCAATAATGAAAAAATGTGTTTTAAAACAAAGGAAATGTATTTTCTTTCTTCACTTTTCGGTCATCATATTAGTTCTTTTATAAATTGTGCTTATTGGCATAGAAATCTGACTGATTCTATCTTAATTCAGATGCTAAACCGTGGCGAGTATAACCCTTCATTTCATTTCATTTCATTTCATTTCAACAGTACTGTGCACGTAATCTAAAATAGTTATGCAAAGTGAAAACAAGCCTAAAGCAGAAGCTGGTACCACCTGATTAGCGGGTTCAGACGCAACGTGAAAGCAACAAATTTTGCGTGTCGTATTGATAACTGACTGCAATAATGGATACAATGACAGATGGTGAGTCATTAGGCCCGAAGCATTTAGACTGCTTGACCTAAATCTCAATCTGCCTCTCTCATTCCTGTGTGTGTGTCACTATAGTTCAATACATCAGTTATTTACCCAGAGCCAGATCTTATGCAACATTCATTTGCAAAAGAGACTGTTTTGGAAACTTAACCCCATTTACTGAAAGTGAGGCCAGCACAAAGTCACAAGCGTCTCATCAGAGAAACCTGATGAGTGGAACAATGATAACCGTTTTCCTCTCAGTTATTTGATCACAATTTACAATATAAGCTATGTAGTCTGACCTTAACAGGGCATTTCCTCTCAATTATGTAAGCTTTGCCGCCTGCTGTTGCAGCTGTCAAACTTTTGATTGTCGCATGGTAGATTAAAGTTTAAAATGATTATTTTGAACAGCGGCATACCGCTCAAAATTCGTATTAATTTTTGACAGTGGATCCTTGATTTGGACAGAGGTCAGCAAAAGCACATTTATTTCTAGCAGACTTTATTAGCTGTAGCTATCTATCCAGTGAAGGGGAACGCTAGCTGCACGAGCTGTTTGAAAAAGCTTTGCATGGCTGAGTTTTTAATGTTTTTCAGCTGACTAGTTTTAAAACGAACATCTGGAAAAATACATCTCTATTCACTTTTGATGGCAACATACGTATGTTGTATTGCGCTAAAAAAATGTAGGCTATTAGCATTCTCACCAGCTGATCAATGTAAAGACATGGGCTGTGTCCAAAACCTCGCCATGGGTTACTCATTCTCTACTCCCTATATAAGAGATGCTCTTTAATAAGGAGTAACTTGATATTTCGGACACTCACTAATCAGCATCATTTTGCCTCATCACTGGACGTGTCACACAATAGAAACTTTTACATTCATAAAACACCACATTTTCTTCTGGGATTGTCAGCAGAAAGAAGTGTACATGCTGTGAACACTGCTTATAAACACTGAAATAAAATAGTGGATATAGTTCATTAGGGGAATGGAGCAGGAAGTGTATACAGCTGGTTGGGAAAATGGAAAAATGTTGGGTTTCTCTCTAACACATCCTGTTTGGCTGCGTTAGTTAAAATACTGTATTTATCTGTACTTTCAAAAAGTATGTTTCACTTTTTAAAGCTTAAATCTTTTAGAATGAGGACTAATACATGTGTTTGGCAAACCTAACACTATCAGGGGTAACACTGGAGTTGCTTCCCACAATCCATTAAAGAACAGCACAGAGCTGCTAATGTACTAGTTAGCTAGACATGCTAACAATAACAGTTTTCATTATTCATTATTCTTTACACTACACACACTGCTCTGGTGTTTTTGTGTTTTGGAAGACTAAAAAAAAAGAGACCTTACTACTAGAGCCCCATGTACATGTGGAAAATCAAAAGCTTTTGAAAGGCCTGTCATGCCTACATGCGGTTGCTAAGTGGTGATTTAACAATCATTATTTGGGGGGGGGTTGAGCGACTTTGAGCTGGTCACCTCCAGCTGGATCATTCACAAGCATATATCGCTGAAATAATATTGATGGTACAGCACATCATACCCTCTGTGCCTCATATCCACACAGAAATCCCCAAGGATTGCTGCTCTCCAGAGGAAATGAGAGGTTTGAGATCTCGCCGATGATAAAGTGGGAAACCTGTCACCGTGTGTTTACACAGCAGCACGTTTTAGCTGCTTCCCACCGCCTCCGACTGGACCAGAACTTCCAATTTAAGTCCTTTTCCACTGCTGCTGTTTATTAGAGGATCATTAGATTGACTGTTTTTGAAAAAAAAAAAAAAGTTGTTTTCTTTTTTTCATTCCCAGAGAAGTGTATGAAGTCATTCATTACTGGTCAGAGTGTTTTAGCCACTCTTCGGGCTCTGGATTAATTCCTTGTCAAACATTTTGGCATGTGAATTCATATTCATAGAATTAGTTTCCAGCACTGAGGTTGAAATTTACTGATGGGTTCTTTTACTCTTGTAAAAGTCTTTCCAACTGAGGCCAACAGGCAAAATGTGTGAAGACTTTGTGTGAGAGAAATAAGGTGGAGCTGAAGAGGATACAACCAGAGCTGGGTTACATAGCTGAACTAATTCTCACTGTGAGTCACTGCTGTAAAACTGAGATGGTCATGTCAGATATAGGCTTTCATTTCATGAAACAGATGTATTAAAACCTTTAGGTACTCTCTTAGACTAATGGTCCTTTGGGAACATCATACAGAGGAAGATAGGATGATATTCATGAGAAAATTATACCACCCAATACCAGCTATTAGAAAGCTATTATCTGCTAATACAATAGATTTGATACAGTTTCATTTACTAATTTGGTGTAATTTTAATAAATAGGTATGAAATGTTGTTATAATTATCCAAGATTTCAGATTAGTATAATGACGGAGTCGGACACACACACGCACACACACACCTTCTAATCTTCTAGTAAATCTATGAACAGTTTTAGTCACTACCTGGTTTCAATAGTCTTTTTTTTCTCCCGCCAGCACTCAAATCCTGGGGGAAACATTTAGAGTCTTCCAGGAAGGGAAACGATCATATGTTTATTGCGTGATCTCTGGATCAATAAATAGACTACTGCTGCAAAACATCTACTGTCAGCAGCATTAGTCCAAAGATAGCAGTGTCAGTGACAGCATTACAAAAGGCAAGCATCATTCAAACAGGGTAAACACTATAAAATGTGTCCCTCTTTTCATTATAGGTATTGAACTCCCTTCAGTCTCCCTCCCTCTGGCACTGGGTCTAAAAAGGGATTACCCCACCTTGTGATCCAGTAGTATTTGTTGCTCTGAAAGTGGCAAGTCAAGTCAAGTTTATTTGTAAAGCCTGATATCATATAATAAATTTCTCAATGGGCTTTACACAGCTTATTCTGACTTTCTAGGAAAACAAGGACTCACTCAGACAAAACCTTAGTGCATAAGGAGAAATGGAAGAATCAGAAAGAGAAAGTTCAAAGACAGACTGGAGGACTGGAGGTGCAACAAGAGCTGCAGGCAGGATTATTATCAATGAAAAGAACTGAAGAAAAAGTTATAGAAATAATAAAAATAATAAAAATTATAAGAAACTGTTACCGATTTACTAGCCAGGTTTGTTTCACTCCTCCCTGCGCCATGATTTCACTCCTGCCTTGTTGTACTTCTGGTTGCAACACTGACCCAGATTCTCACTTGAAGATTACTCTGTGAGTGTGTGTGTGTGTGTGTGTGTGTGTGTGTGTGTGTGTGTGTGTGCGCGTGCGCGCGTGTTCACATGCACGTATGTAACACGATAAGAGACACAGGTGGTCATGTTGCAGACCAAACACTTTACTGTACGACTGGACCTCACACACATTCACACACACACACACACACACACACACACACGCACACACAGACACACACACACACACACACGCTGTACTGTGGTTATTGACTCACTAATACTATAAGCCTGTACTTTACAAACAGAAACTGTGCGCATGATGAAATGTACACGGAGGCCTCATATGACCAGCATCAGTGGGAACTGGTGTGAGAAATGAAAGGAGATGATGTAATCAAATTATAAAGATCATATGCAGTCATTTGTGACGCCGTATGATCAGATTTCGGTCATAAACATGACAAAGATTACATTTTACTCACAATCTCAACAGTATTTTAAATAAGTTACTGCTTATAAACAGACTCAGTGAGTAACAGACAAACACAGTATTACACCCTTGCATTTTCTTTTTTTTTTTGTTATTTTTTCAGCATTTTTGCCTTTATTGGTATAGACACAGTGAGAGAGAGACAGTCAGATTGTGGAGAGAGAGAGAGGGGATGACATGCAGCAAAGGGCTCTGGGTCGGATTCACCCCACGCCCCTTGTGGTTAGGACTAGGCCTATGTGGTACGCGCTCTACCAGGTGAGCCACTGGGTCACCCCCGTGTACACACTAGTATTAGATCCCCAACAGTGCGACAGCATGTTAAAGCGTTTAAATTCCTCCCTCTTGCCCCTGGGTGCACACAGAGGAATCTCAGGCCCATCCAATAAAACAGAGTGTGTTTGTACAACTCCTGACTACTAAGGGCTGCTTTTCACATTACCAAATACTGTACATTCCTCCAAATGGTAAACACATCCCCGTCTCTCTCTCTCTCTTCCTCTCTCTCTCTCACACATACACACACACACACGCACACAAACACACGCACACACACGCACACATGTACACAAACACATTCAGAAAGCTGAAATACTGGTGTGTTTGTGTGTGTTGGTGCACAGCACATAAATCCGGTGAGTCACAGATAGCTGCTGAGATAACAGTGGTACTGAGCATCCAAATGAGTGTGTGCGAGCACGTGTGTGTGTCATTAGTGCTAAACGCCACCCAACCCACCTCAGGAGTCGGGTAGGGAACAGCTGGAACCAGGCAGCAACATCTGTCAGTCGCGTCAAACACAACCCGTCCGTGTGTGTGTTTGTGTGTGCAGAGGGGTTGTTTGACTGTTTGTACACCCATCAGTGTTAACCTCTGATACCCCCTTCACCTCCCTCACCCCACCCTCACCCCGCAAGTGCAAGACCTCCAAAGGTCTCTGGGTTAAAGTCATATCTGCCCTCGTCCCCAATACTGCTATCAGCTGGAGTGTGTTTGGTTTCTGTTGTGTACGGCTGGATGCTGCTGGCAGCAGGAAGTAGTTGTGAATAAATACCATAAAAACTGTGATAAGATATTCTAATACAGCAGCCTGGTAGATAATAAATATTTCAACAGATAATTCTTTGTCTCGAACAAGGTCTGATCAAATATTCTTCCACAGCAGTTTGCACCAGCATTTTAATGTTATTGAACCACAGTAATGAGTTGCATTGTGGGTAATGTAGGTGCAAGATTTTGACAAGCAAGAAGAATATGTGAAATAACATTTGAATGAAATAACGATGACAATGTAGGAGTTCAATGGTTAATCCGTGGAGTACTTACATTGATTAAGTCCCTAATTAAATCCCCTGAATCTGAATATGTTTTCAGGGGATTTAGAAATAAGCCGCAATCGAGGTTAAAGATTAAAAATGACATCCTTACTTATTATTTATTAAGTGGTTAACACTCAAAAACTTAATCTGATCCTTAGCAATAGCAAACAACCCCACAACTGTCATCAGCCACTCATCCAGACGTTGCTAAACTCTGATTGGTGCATGGAAGAAACCAGTAACAAAAACACAAATACAGAAATTACTTGTTACATAACCGAAACTGTTCTAACTGCCTCCTGTTTGCATGCACTTAACACTTACTTGCAGTGGCAGAAAAACATATGTAGTATATAATTTTTTAGTATAAGTTGTCCTAATCTGCAAGCAATTAACTGATCTGATTTACTGAGGGAACCTCTCAACATCTCAGACTAACTTCTTGGTAAATTTTGTGAAATAGATCTAAAATGGGAAGATCAGTTGTGGTATTTGTTGATAATAAAGCTTAGACAATAAATTTATAAAAAAAAATGCAGTGATGCTGAAAAAGAAGTAATAAATGATGAAACGATATTCTAAAACATATATCAAGTCTGAAGTTTAATAACTACACAGCCATAACGCCTTGATTGGAAAGCTCACATACTGTTTTCATGCATTTATAGACCTATTATTTTTTATGCTTTTTTTTTTTTTTTTTTTTGTCATGATAATCCAAGCTTCAGGGAAGGTCAGCCAAAGGTCCCATACCTTACTTGACCTCAGACGTCATACTTGCAGGGTGTATAAGTTGCACTTCTGAGGGAATATGATGGGAAATAAGTCAGTCTCCATGTATCACATGCTGGTTCACACAGTCTCAGAGCTCTCTTACAGCTCAGTCACGTCACCGTGTATTCAACTGCTCTTTGAAAACAACACCGCTTCCATTCAGTCTTTATCAGTGCATCAACAGTCAGGGGAACACATGGCTGTCCTCACAGCGCCGTGTTCTCTCTCTATCATATTTCACTCGGTACCTCTTTTTCCTGTTCTGTCCCTACACCCTGAACAAGAAGGGTTCTATGCAGTACTAGAAGATGGTTCTTAAGGCCTGGAGCAGAACAAATGTTTATTACACTTTTTTAGAAAGGGTAACAGGTTACACAAGTTGTTTATTTGATTTGCCTTTTTATAAAAAACAAATTAAAGGTCATTATACTTCCATATAGAACTACTTTCAAAACCAAAGAACCACTGAAAAGCTTTTCCTTTCCTTGGTTTTCAGTATCATAGGTCCTAAAAAACCTGGCTTTATACAGTTCAGGAGATATATGGGTTTAGGGTGGACGGCTTGCTACTTCCCACCATACTACCTATTATTTTGGACCAGTGTATGTGTGTGTGTGTGTGTGTTTTTCAAGGCGCATGACTTTTAAACCACTATTTTTGTTGGTTTTGGTTGAGTGTTTCTGTGTGAGAGGGAGAGAACGTATGTTTGCCTTGTGTGGTTTTCCTCCGGCTGTGGAGGGCTTGCCTCAGCCTCCATCACCATCATTACAGCCAACCGAACGAGACAGAGACAGAGAACATTAAATATCGTATTTATGAAAAAATCAATCTTATGAGCTGAGACTTTAGGAGCCATATCAGCTCACGACTTTTCTCAACATAAATGGGCATTTTAATTTAATTGTTGTTTGTGCCTGAGACCTAATTATTTTCTCAACATTACCATGGTAGTATGGTTTTGCTAAATATTGCTACTTCAGTGTTAGCACATTTAATTTACACAATAGCTAACATATCAAGTAGATGCAAATTAAACAATATCACACGAGAGGGCCACAGGCCTCGTACCTGTGACCGTTTCACAGCCGTGCTGATATTCAGTACATCGCTCCCTATCGTGTGATATTGCTTTTATACAACATACTACGAGCGCCGTATTAGTTAAATAAGTAACAACAGATTATGATTTGTTTGTTTATTTGATCATTTACTCGGCTACAACAACACGAATAGTTCCACATCTGGATTGGTACTGGACTGTTGCTTAGCAACACATAAACATTTTCCTGACCTGCACAGTGCTACTTTGTCAACATGTTACCTCAGGTGTGCGCTGAAGTATAAGCTTCTTCCCTTTGTGCTCTTCTGACGACCATACATCATTTAATTCAAATGCTATTTCTGGAAATATTTATCTTTGCAAAATTTGTTACAATCGAAGCTAGATAATGACTGTTAATGTGACACTAATTAACGGTTAATAGAACACCTGTAAAGCGGAGTGATACATGCAGTTAAAAGTCCCAGTGCTGTTGTACTCTATATCAGCACTCACAGAATGTTTCTTGTCCAATCAAATGACTTGGTCGGAACTAACAACTGTACATGCATCACCAGCACTTATATAACTGCTAGCCATGTTCACAGCAAGCTAGCTGTCAACATGCTAACATTATCAGATGGTTTAAGATTTGGCCTAGCAGCTACCAGTTACATGTCAGTTAAGCTAAGCAGACAAGTTTCATGCTAACACTAATTTCTGGAGCTAAATTATCTTGAACATCTTGAAACAGTATACACACACACTACAAAGATTTTTATACTGGCTTGGTATTTATCTCTATTTATCTTATTAATGAGTGTCAATAATAAGCTAAAACACTTGAAATGTGAAAGATATCTAGCTAGGCAAGCCTTGAAAAGGTTTAGGGTCTCTGAGGTGACACACACAGTCACTCTCAGCAGGTGGGAAAGAGCATGGTGTGTTTGTGCATGTGTGTGTGTTGGGGGTCAGGGAGGTCAGTGGGTGGTTGCCTGGATTCCTTCATGCTAGTATTTAGCCACGCTGCTGCAGACCTTGTGTTTTTAACCATGACAGCTGCTAATCTCTTGTCCCGACGGCTCACTGACAACCTGACTGACTGGAAATAGAGGTGTTTGCGCATATGCCTGTGTGTACATGTGAAATTTTGTCCTTCATGTGTACATGCTTGAACTTGAACTGCGTGTAAGCTGACACAGCAATGTCCTCTTAATTGCATGGCGATATATTTGTTTTTCCCTTAGGATATCTATGGGTGACATGATCTATGTGTGATAATTTCACAACCAGATAAATACACAGAACAGATGCAGACATCTTTCATCATGCTTGATCTGCTATAGCTGTGGTTACATTCCCATCTAGAAGAAACAAGTCAAGTCTTTCTTGTTCAACATTCAACATTCAACATTGATACAAACATTAAAAGAATTTGTATGTAAGGTTTTGACTAAAATAGTGACTCTACTTTCAGTGCTGCCAACTTATATGCTTCTCTGAACAAAAAACAGCACCTGAATGCAGACAAAGCAAAAAGGTTAACTCATCAACAGTTCATATCAACACATAACTATGCTATACATTAGATGTCCTGACTCACAGTTATTGAAGTAGTTAGAGAAAGTCAGAGTTAAATATGCGTTAGCAAGCTCATTAAATTAGCTTAGCTACTAATGAGACAGTAAGATCATACAGATTTGTCCTTTCAATCAAAGGACGAATCTGTACCAACTACTGTTTCATAACCATGTAAATCATTCCAATTTTATGGAGCAGTTTATACTCCTAACAGAGGAAGGTTCTGAGGTTAAGTGGGTGGTGCAAAACAGCTATGATAGCTTCCTCTGTTTAGGACTCTGTTGCCACTGACAGGACAACTTGCTATTGGTCGACGGTGCAAACGGTGCAAAACGGTGCTCTAAATTGTCATGGATTTACTAATCTTCACAACTGATCACTAATGACTGTGTCTTATTTTATTTCTCAATTATACCAATTTAAATGCTGATATGACATGATCGTAATTAATGTTTTAATTTTAAAACAAATAATATTAAGAAAATGTCAGTTTTGGTTTGTTTTTGGCAGTTGGACAAAAAATCTTTCCATGCCTTCTTCAGCTCCTTAAACACATTAGTACATTATAATTACTTTGTATACTTCTGATTTCAAAACAACTTAGGTCAAGATTTCACAAGACAATGCAGGTAGCCCCATGAACTTCTGTGCTGGGGCTGTGATTATGTAGGTTTTCATCTATGTAACATTCACTCCACATCAACATGCCTGTGGGTAAGTAGATAGCCGAGAGCCACTAGACTCAGCCATTACGGTAATATATCATTCATGGATTCCCTGGCGAGCGTCCAGATTAAAACTCACTGACACAGATACTTAACTCTGCCACAATGTAGGTCAATAATCTACTACACACAGTTAAAAGCAGGAGTTTTATTCCAACTCTTTCCCCGCAATACTTTATTTGATGTATTCCTATGCTTATTCAGCATAGAACCTAATGACAGCCTAAGTATATATGTATGTTCCTCTCCCGCAGTCTCTCTGTTACTGGGCCTCTACACGACGTGCCTGAGTGAGTGGCATGAGTGAGGTGACTGAGTTCACAGTGTATGTGTGTGTGTGCATGAGTGAGAGAGAGAGAGAGAGAGAGAGAGAGGGATGGATGGAGGGAGGGAGAGATAGACGGGACAACCGGGGTCGGCTGACCACAGAGGAATTCTCCCTGCAGGCCTCAGGGCCCACAGCTGATCGCAGCACATGCTAATTAGTTTACCTCAGTGTATACACACACAGTCGCACACACAAGAACAATACCGCACTCTAACATAGCAAAAACACATCTTTTACACACATATCATTTATAGACTTTCCTGAAATCCATCAGAAGTTAAATGTGACTGGTCTTTTTCTCTCTCTCACGACCGCACATACACATCTGGTTGAGCTGCACACATACACATATTGTCTGTCTCTGTCCTTGGGGAACATGGTGGCGCAGTCAAATGACATAGGACTTTGTCACACACATGACATCGCAGTGTGGAAGTGGGTCAGGCAGTATTTGCAAAGCACAATGTTTGTTTTAAAGTGTGTGGAAACCAGATGGGTGGAGTTATCCAAACCAAGAACAGCCCAGGACAGTTGTTGTCAAATGTTGTCAAATTTAGAAAAGCACACAAAGTTGAGGACATTTTGCTCTGAAGAGCGAAAACATTTGTTTTATTCAGAGTTTTATTCTTCTCTGTATCTCCAACTGCATTTTTACTGTCAGGGGAAATAAACGGTTTCTGATTAAACCTGCAGTAGTAGCAGTAAATCATGATTATGCATACTTTGACGTTAGAAATACTTCAGGCTAATCATGTAGACAATTCTATTATACATACATATTCAGTCACAGTGCATTATGTCCGTAGCAGTGGTTTTCTACATTATGTGATCTAATAGGTTACATATGATGCCGTTCTCATCAACAAGCACATTACAGTGTGGGAAATCTAACTTTCTGCATCTTTTCTATATCTGTGCTTCCAACACAAAAATCATAGCATTTTTGTATTTAAGAATTTTTGATTGGAGTTCAACAGTCACATTAGAATAGCAACTAATGCAGCTAAAATTATTTTCCTCATTGACTAATTTTAAATGTTTCCAATAAATCTATTTATTGTTTTTGTAGGAAATGTCAGGAAGTTTTGAAAAATGCCCATCAAAAGTTCGAGTCCCAAGTGATGACCTCATATGTTTAGTTTTGTCTGACTAACAGTCGAAAACTCATCTTCACGTTTGTGAAACAGGAACCAGCAAATAGTTTAAATTTTCAATTGTCAATTATCAATTAATGTTTTTTCAATTGACTGACCATTCAACTGACGGCTGTGAAATGATTATCTCGGTAACAGAGGAAAAAAATGTGAAAAGCTGTGCTGACAGGGAAATGAGCATCTTTGAGAAATGTCTCAGTGGAAAATAAGTCTACGACAACCTGAGCAGCTGGGACTATTTTATGCAAAGTTTTTATCATTTCATATGTTTAATCTCACCCTCGGTACATCTACTGTCCATATGCTCTGCTAAATAAATGTGTATAAACGTGTATGTGCTGTGTCACAGGTAATGTGTAATATTGAGGTGTTGACCATCATATGACCGGACCACTGCTCTATAAAAGCACAGCCACATGATCTATGCACACACAAGCACAAAAACACATGCACACACACACACACACACACACACACACACACCACCTCTCTTTCTCTCTTGACTTTGCAGACCGCACCCGCTGTCGACATGGCAACCCTTAACGAGTTGGTTGTCAAGGCCGCCTTGACTCCTCCCTCTTCTCTTCTTGGTGTGAGCTAAGTGATCATGACACTATGGAAACACGTAAGAGGGAGGGCGAGAGAGCTAGGGAGAGAGGGTAAGGGATGAAGAGAGGGAGACACGTGAAGAGAGAAACAGATGTAAACAGAGATAGAAAAAAAGATGAGGGGAGAGAAGGGAAAGGCCACCGCTTAAGGACTGAGTTAATTTACATTTATTGAATAACTCTTGACATCAGTTTTTCAATTACTGTACAAATGCCTGGAAACTAGGGTTTTAAGAGTTTTGGGAAATGTTCCTTAATTGTGTGCGTGTATGTGTGTGTGTGTGTGTGTGTGTGTGTGTGTGTGTGTGTGTGTGTGTGTATTTGTTGCATGCATGAATGAAGACTTTTAAGGAAACTTTATGAATTTAAATCAGATTTTTGATGAAATGTGATAATAGTATAATAATAATGATTTTATAGCTGAGGTTTATTTGCAACACAAGATGTTTTCACTGCTTCAAACCAAGAGACAACAGGAAAAACAAGGTCATCAGCTCCTTCTATATGGTTCATGTTACTGCTGTGGACAATACATGGCTGACAGTCAGCTTACACTCCATGCTGCTCATAT
Source organism: Seriola lalandi dorsalis (assembly GCF_002814215.2). Taxonomy (NCBI): domain Eukaryota; kingdom Metazoa; phylum Chordata; class Actinopteri; order Carangiformes; family Carangidae; genus Seriola; species Seriola lalandi. The sequence goes on from NW_019525348.1 coordinate 4,838,858, forward strand.
GCTCCCACCTATACAGTTTAGTGCAGGAGCCTCTGACTGCAGTATCCTGTGATAACTATGACCACTTGATGATGCAGCTCACTTAACGTAACACACTACTGGGCCTATGTGATCTTGTGTCGTTTAATGGCAAACATATGACACAGTGTGGGGGTCACAAAGGTCAATAAAGTTAGGCAATGAATAATTTGTTAGCATTAAAAGAACTAAAATTCCCATTACAATTTTACCAGCATGACAGCACGGGTACTTCTTGTTTGCATTCTAACTTTTTTTTTTGTTTTCCATATCAATGATTGGTTTCTTTTGTATCCATTATATCCACCAACATTGTCTGCTAATGTCAATTTACCAGCCTTTTAGCTGTATTCTCTGCTTTCAGAAAAACACTGATCTACACCCTGTTCAGCCACCTATGCTCCTGCTGTTATTAAAGGAATGCTTTGACATTGTGGTAAAAATGTTTTTTTTTTTTCTTGCCGAGAGGTAAAATTGATGCCACTGTCATGTCTGTACAGTAAATATGAGGCTTGAGCAACTTCATAGCTTAGCTTAGCATAAAGACATGGAAACAGAGAGCCTGGCTCTGTCCAAAGGCAACAAATCTGTCTACCAGCACCTCTAAAGCTCATTCATTAATAAACATGTTATTATTAATCTGATTTGTTTAATCCATTAGAAATTAAAAAAAAAGAGAGAGAAAAAAAGTAATTTAAGTAAGTACAATTTAAGTAAGTGGATTTCCCAAAATGTCAAACTGCTCCTTTAAAACATGTCTGAAGTACCTACAACTGATCAACCTGCCCACTGACTTGCCTCATTCTGTGAAAGTAGTAATGTTTACCCTGTGATGGTCTAGGGCTCATGGGAAATTATGTTTGTAAAGGCTGCTACAAACATAAACAGCTATATTAACTCCCCCCCCCATTTTTACTAACCTAAATTAGATGTATGAACTGAGTAACATAACTGGGTTTTTGTTTATTTTTAATTTCAATTAATCATTTTTTATTTTGAATGACATTTTCTTATTCCTGGAACAAAACCCAGAAGTTTGGCAGAAATCGTAGAGATGGATATCTCAAAACCTGGGCAAAAAAAAATCTAAACTAAACAATATGGGTGGTCATTGTACACAACAGCAGCAAGGTTGTAATTTAAATGAAAGATCAAACCACAAACATGTTGCTGCTTGGAATACACACATGGCTTTTACAATATGAAGGTTTAATGCTAGAATTAGTTTAATGTACAAGCAAAGCACTGAAATATATCTCACTCACTCCTCTATTTTCCCCATGAATGTGACTATAAGCACAAACCGACCCTTAACATGCTCAATAATGTCATTCACAAGTCAACTTCCACCAGCACATATTGTAAACCCACCCGCCCACCATACAAATGGACATTAAGCTCATTGCACCATCTCGCAGTCAGGACATTCACATTACTTTCATTACAGTGAGGGTCACCCTCAGGTCAACACGCTGACCTTTACCCTTTTTGACCTATGAACACAGCTAACATGACCTGTCTGATAGACATCTAATAGAATCACATACTGGGGTACCGCTCCTATGATATGTGTGTGTGTGTGTGTGTGTGTGTGTGTGTGTGTGTGTGTGTGTGTGTGTGTGTGTGTGTCACTCAAGATTGAATGAACTGAATGACTGAATGAAAGAAAGGAACTGTGTAATGTGTGCAATGTGAAAAGAATTATTCAGTCTCAGGGGTCAGTTGGTGTGTGTGTGTGCGTGACTATGTGTGAGTGTGTGTGTGTGGTAGTAGTGTCATATGATTACATTAGTCAGACACTGAGTGCATTTCAGTGCTTCTGCATAAGCCTTCTGGTAATATGACTACAAATGTTTTTTTTAAATACACAAATAACGATTACAGCCCAGCTTCTCACAGCCATGTTTTGAGAGAGACATGAGTCTTAGCATCATGTGAATCTATGAATGTGTAACTGTGTATTTGTGCTTTTGTTTATGTGTTCATCACTGGAAACTGTTTTCTCAACGCTTTATACTTTGTTTACCCTTTTTTTTTTTTTTCAAATGACCCATTTCTAAATTGACAAATAGAGCTGCATTTTCATACATGTGGGCTAACACATGTATCTATGTAAGTTTGCATACGGTAAATTTGCATGTGAAACCACAAAGGGACTGAAAATATGGTTTAACCCTCAAAGCACTGACTCATATTAGCCCACTTGGGAACAAGCTTTGTCATGCTTTTGCAGCTCTGCTGAGAAACACTCTTTTATCTTTCTTCTCAGAAGATTTTGGATGGATTTATTTGAAACAGTATTCAGATTAGAGTGAAACTGAAAATGGTTCTTGTGATATAAGCCGTTTGTGTCTTATCTGTTCCCTTACTGAACCTGCTCTGACTCAGACTCTGGCTTCTCACTCATTCATGCCAGCATGCAACAATGCATAGTGATTATCCTCATTAGAGCAGATGGCTCCACTGTTTTTTTGGGTAATTGAAAGCATCCTCTGTTTTCCCTATGCACACTGAGGAGACAAAAGTATACAGATAATACCAGAGCTTTATGGGATTCTGTGATAATACTGATAATTAATAATAACACAGGATATTAAAAATACACTAGTGGTGAAAGCCAAGTATATTAACCTATTATATTAAGTACTGCATTTACAGTTTTGAAGTAGGCCTTGTAGTTTTTATGTGACTTTATTCGTCAATATATGTTATTTTGGAATTTTTATTACATTTACCAATGTTAACTCTTGCTTCTATCACATCTTTTCTTCTACTGAAGTTAGCATGCTAACCAGCTAGCCGGGCTGTCTCGACAGATACTCACTGTAGCCTCCAATCTGCCCCGAAGGACTACCGTTGCTCAGGGCTCGTATCTTGTTTTGTAAATGCAATGATGTAACCTCTGCTGAATATCTGCCACTGGGAACACGTGAACAATAACTAACATAGGCCCCCCTCTCCCAATACAAAATGTTCACAGGGGAAATTCAACATGAGTGCTTGTGTACATTCACTTGAATGAAAAAACATTGAAAAAATAATAATTTCTTCCACTGATGGTATGTGCCCAGTTCTATTAAGATGAGATGAAATGTAATGATGAAATGAAAGAGAAGTACGGAGGTCTAAAGACAATTAAAGACTCACAACAATCTTGTAGATAAGACAGACACATTTACGAGATGACTGCATGTGGTGTCACCAGCTCTGATGAAGTAACACACTCTGAGCTGATTGTGGCTTTTTAACCAGCAGCTGTTCTACTCAATAAAAGTTACTGCTTATCAAACTACCAGACAATATATTACAAAGTAACAGATATCTATTCATTACAAAGTGCAGAAATGCAGCAGCTGTTGATCATCACCTTTTAGTTTCTGTATGTGTGTGAGGCAGAGTTGATGCAATCCTTGATACATACTTCCTGTATTTCCTTGTACTGTGCCTGTGTCTGTGGCTACAGAGGCCCATGTGGGACAGAAAGCCCTGGGGGGAGTGGAATAAAAGTTGGATAACTGTATCTGGTTGTGGTCAGACCAGTCATAACCCATAATTCAGCATGAGGAACATCACTGGCCTGGGGGGTAAAAAGTTATGAGACAATACTCTGGGTAATGCTTTTTAATATGGCGACCAGCTGTCTATCTGGACCTTTACCTGCCTGCTTGTCTGTCTGTCTGCTTGCTTCCCTGCCTGCCTGTCTGTGTGTGTGTCTGTCTGCCTGCGTCTAATATTACATCCTTTTAAAATCTGGTGCTGCATACCTGATCTGCGACTTGTTTATGGAAACTCTATCCTCGCCAATGTGATTGCTTCCTCGTCTCCCAGTCATGCCTGACTCACTTTATGAGGCGTCCCAATGGACAAACAGGCTTTCATGCTTCACGTAACTCTTTGTGTGTGTGTACTGGGAAACTTTTACTCATTCTTAATTGTGTGTGAGTGTGCACCCGGGCAGGTCTTGCGGTTTTTCAAACAAGTTTTGGAGAAGAGATTCATCAGTGAAAGATATCACCTCAGTTTTTGTTGCCGGTTGCACGGAGCACATGGACTGCTGGAGGATACATGTTTATCCAGATGTGCACTGCATGAATCATATAATATCATGTGACACCATTACATGATTCAAAACGCAGACGTCATCAAAAAAAACAGTACAGCTGGACACTGATGACATTATGTGTAGTATCTACAGCTTGTAAGTGCTTTTGTGTCGGTATGACGTGCCACACACACTTACACACCTTGTCCTGCTCCTCTGACGTTGAGCTCAGTCCAGTATGTAGGCCAGTGGATAAGAGCAGTGGCAGTAGGCAAGCAGTCATCAGACAAATATCATACAGTGAGAGGAGACACATTCCTAATCATCCGTCAACATAATCCTGCTCAACAATAACTGACACTCTGAGTTATATAAGAGTTATTCACCCTGTTAAACTCCCAGCAAGTGAGTAAGTTGTCAAAAGGGTCAAGTGTAGTCCAGAGTCCAGGGCTGACATGAGAGGAAATGAGGGCCTAGTTTAGTTTTTTAACCAAGAAAGAAAAATTTAGGTTATACAGTAATACAAGTCCTAGCTCAGCACCTCAACATGAAGTCATATGCACACAAAGGTCACCAGCTCTTGTGGTATCTTTGCAGTTTAGCAGGCTCGGGTACACAAAAGTGCACACAGTAGGTTTGGTTAAAATATAACTGGCAACCTTTGCAATGTCAGCTTCCATCTGTCTGCTGTCTCATTACTGTAAACTCTGCACAGAAGATTCCTAATGAAGAGTGAGACACAAACAAGATCATCAGTCTTACTGTGAGCTAACAGATTACAAAAGGATGTAATTTAAATACAAGTCAAGATGTAATGACTCTAACTTTATGCTTTGATGTGGAGGAGACAAAGCCTCTCACTTCCTGGAACTGTCTTTCAGCAATTTATTGTAATTCACATCTGAAACTTCCCATAGATAGATAGATAGATAGATAGATAGATAGATAGATAGATAGATAGATAGATAGATAGATAGATAGATATCAACTAAAAATCCAACATTATCAGCAACCACAAAGCTGCTAAATGGGGTCATGGTGAACCAACCTAACCTGATCTAACCTCATCCAGCCGGCCTCCATGACGCAGCACCACCACTCCATCCAGTATTCATCACCATCTGTGGTCTGCTGCCACTGCAGGACATGGCTGTAGGCAGAGCATACAGTGGTTAATATGGAAGTGCTGGAGAGATGCATGTATGAGGGATTTATAAGGATAGAGTGTGTGGGCAGGAAGGACACTGATGGAATAAACTGGGTTGGAAAAAGTGAATTAGTCGTGTTTATTAAAAAAGATGCATATTGTAGATGTGGAGGTGGCCTTGGTCTAGACCGGAGCACCAAATCATGTCAGGTAAAAGACAGAGGGAGAGACAAAGAGAAAAAGAGATAAGTGAAAGAGAGGAAGTGACATCACTGCAGAAGGAGATTTTGCATGTTTGTTCACTCTGACGATGTATGCGTGTGTGTGTGTGTGTGTGTGTGTGTGTGTGTAAGTGAGGGCCGGTGAAAAGGTGACTGACAGGCACAAACAGGCTAACCAAACATTCAGTTGATGCTGTATGTGTGAGTGTGTTTGTGTGTAGGAGGGTGGGGGAGTATCTGCCCCTTTCTATGTGAGTATGTGTGTTTGGCTTTGGTATGTGAATGAGTGTGTGTGTGTGTGTGTGTGTGTGTGTGTGTGTGTGTGTGGGTCAGTGTGTATAGTGTCCCGCTGACAACAGTGTCCTGGCTGTGATTTGGATAGTTGGAGGTGCTGACAGGCTGGTGTTGTTTCATGGTCCTGTTGGGGGCTGTCAGGGCAGGACGGGGCACAAACGCTTCAGCCTGCTCCCCTTCTGTCCCCATCATGGCCAAACCTGTCAGTTAAATGTGCAGACCTTCCTCTCCCAGTAAGCCCATCACCTCCTCAACACTTCACCCTTAATGGTATTTGGCAACTTCTGGGTTTTTACACTGAAACTGAACTGGTGATCTTTAAATCTTTAAATGTAAAGCTGCACTAATCAATATTTTTACAATGGAATTAATGACTGTGTGTGATATGAAAAGGGGAACTCATCAGCCCATTGTTTTGGTTTTTCTGGCCAGTTTATGGACTTATATTCATCAGCTGAACCAGACACATTACCACAAATAAATGCTAATGTTGCTGTGTGTGTGGTGGATTGTGTTTGCTAACACATTCACTATAACAACTTTATTCAGTGATAATTAGCTAGTGGTTTGATCTTTTCAGTTAGTGTTGTGTTGACAACTTGTTCTGCTGCCTCCAAGTAACCAGAAAATGTGTCCTTTGGAAATGCATTCCTCATATAAATTCTATAATTTGACTATATGTAAATGTTGCATTACAGTATTGGCCTTTAAATTAATACTGCTTTAAGTAATTAAATAACTCCTGTGTTGAGAAGCCTCTGAGTGTGTGACACTAAATGCTGGTTCTCAGCAGAAAAACAATGTCCAATGTCTCTTTTACCTACATTTTCATGAATGTTTTACGTCATCTTAGTGCTTATCACTTATCACTGCACACTGTGTGCTGGGGTTAGTTGCCCCTCTTTCATTCTTCCACTGACATTATTTTATTTATAAAGCCGTTTTTGTGCTATTACCAGCATATCTATGTGTGTACAGAAGGAAAGATTACAGTTACACTTACGCTCACAGAGCATCTTTTTGTTTGAGTGTACTTAGGTTTTGAATTGAGAGTTTGGTAAAAGAGCTTTTCCGTATGCAGCACCCTGTATATAGAACCTTCTGGAAACTCACTTGTTTCTCTGGGCAGTTTTAAAGCTTTACTGCAGGAATATCATCATCTATCTGTCAATGCCAGGGTGCTTGCTAGGGGGTTTCCAATGCTTAGTTGGTGCTGTTGTTCAGTCCAGTGTTAGTATGTTTCATGGTTGTGTGTTTAGTTTTTAATCTTTATTATAGCCTGAATGTTTATTACCCACTAAACTCCGACCTTATAAATAGATGTACAGGCGTGTTCTGTGACGAGAAGAGGGTTTATTTTGTGGAAAAAAATATCCAGATGTGAAGTGACATTTACATGGAAAAGGTGGACATTTGATCACAGTGGTAGCCTCACTGACCTGACTGAGAGACGCTCTGTGTGTGTGTGTGTGTGTGTGTGTGTGTGTGTGCGCGTCTGTGTGAGTGTGTGTGTGTGTGTGTCTGTTCAGGAACATCCCGGCCAGTGAGAAGGCCAGCAGTCTTTCCATATCTGTCATATCCTGTTGGAACAGTCAGAAGGGACACACATACACACACACACACAGACACACACACACTCACAAAATCACACACACAAATGTATTGTACACACTTGTAATAGCGTCTCGACTGTGTATGTGTGCATGAAAGTTTTAATGTTTATCTGTACTTTCTGTCAAACATTTGTCAGTATTAATGGTCACAAATGTTTCCACATTTTGTCTTTCTGGTGCTTCTTCTTATGCTGAGATGATATAAAACTCACTTCTGCTGTTATTTCAACTTATAATAGCTGCACATTAGCAAAGTGAGCAAGCAGAGAAATATATCTGCTTCTGGACTTCTTGTCAAAATTTGGCGCACTCCTTTAAGCGGGCTGTCATCGCATGCTGTCATCCACAACTGTCCTGGAGTCAGTGATGGAGCGGAAGGATGGAAAAAGAAAGAGAGGAAAGAGAAATGAGGACGAAGATGATGACAGATGTTGAGAACATCACCCCTGACTCATGAGAGGAGGCGCACGAGCCAAATCTGACATTTGTGTCTGATTTAGTTCTGAGGTTCAGTTTAAATCTTTCTCAGCACTCCCCTTCTTTTCATCATATTTCCATATTTCCATCCATTCCTTATTCATTCATCATACTCCAGTGTTTCTGGTGAGAGGGGGCAAGACCATGGCGGTACTTAAGGTTGCCCTATCTTCTCTCTTTTAGCCTGCTTTTCACCCTTTACTCTTTTCTTCACATTTCTATCTCTCACGTCCTTCCCCCTGTCCTCAGAAAGAAACTGTATGATAAGAAACATGTTAATTATAGCAAAGTAGGCCATTGTGGCCAAGGACGTCTGCCATAATAAACACTTAACAGCAGACATGGGCACAGAGACTCACTCATAAGCACATATTGTGCCACCCTGTTGAGGCTATCACTGCAGAGACACTTGGCAGTGATGTTTGAAAGAGGAGATAGTGGCTCTTAGAAAATCTAAACTCAGCCTGTCATCTATTCTGTGTGTGTGTATGTGTGTGTATGTCTGTTAACCCTGTGTCTGAGTCAGGGTGATAAAATCCATATCGGTGGCTAATAAACTCCACCTGTGTGTTTTTATTTCTTTATGGTAGCCACTGGTTGTGAAGTGTGTTAGTAAGTAACAGGCTACATTCCGTTTGAAAATTATGTTTCCTTGTTTACTACACAGTTGGGATTAATCTCGAATTGTTCATTAGTAAGTAGATGTAAATGGATTTAAATATGATGACTGTTTGGTGTACTTGGTTGGTGTAGGCAGTGCGTGAGGCCACATTGTAGTGAAGTGTGTTTCTGTTTGGAATGCAGCCCAGGAGTCTGGGAGGCCATCTGGATTGAAGATTGACCTGTCATACCTGCAAATGATCTACAGCCTGCTGGAATCTAGCACACACACGCACACACACGCACACACACACACACACACACACACACACACACACACACACACACACAGAGTTGTCGTCCTGGCCTTTCAAAAACCTAATAACCAATAGCAATACACAGACTTTCACATGCATGCAGGCCCAAGTTCACACACACGCACTGACACACACTCCCACAGACAACTCTGCTGATAATCTCTGCGACCTTCACCACGGCAGGATACAAACACATGCACATGCAGACACACACGTAGACACACAAGGTACATTTACACAGAGAGGAATGCAGTAATATGCAGGTAGACACAGCTCAGGAGAACATTAAAGCCATTAAGGAAAGTTCACATGTTGACTTTTTAAAGTCCGAATCTTAATGTCATGTAGTAACACAAAATGTTTTGTACTGTATGGACAATATTAAAGGAATTATTGTAATGATCATATGTATGCAATATGATGAGTGCAGGACAGAGGTGATGAACAGAGGTGGTGCATTATGGATTATCTAAGCCTTTAAAACCTGAGGCTTTGTGAGAACACAGGTTTGTCATTAGATTTTTCCTTTCACTTGCACAGAGTCCAAGCCAGATCGTGTGATTAAAGTGAAAGAAAGGAGGCTAGCACCTGCTAAATCTCAGCTTTAGAGAGAAACATACAACAGTGGGAAGAGAGGGGCTTTCAACATGTCCGATTATGTCAAGAAGCCACATTGACACACCTCCAATATTTTCCTATTTGGTGTAATTGCGCTGAAGCGACCCCAAAACTTGTTTTTTTTCTGTTATAGTGAGTATGAAGCTACAGCAAACAGCCGGTTAGCTTAGCTTTGCACAAAGACTGGAAATGGGGAAACAGCTTGCCTTGCTCTCTCCAAGGGTAAATCTCCAATCAAGCTTTATTATGCGAATTTAACAGACAGATATGAGATCGGTATCAGACTTGCCAAGAAAGCAACTAATATAGTATTTCCACAAACTATTTTATCTTAATATTTATCTTAATGACAGATGGTGTTTTGCAGAGAAGTGAGGTTAGGTCAAATTAATGTAAGCTCTGACTCCTGGAGGAGCTCTGTTACTGACTAACTCACCAAATAAATATTTTTTTAATTAAATCTTTAATAACTGACCAGTGACCCATGTTTACATCAGGCAGCAGCCATGACAGGAATGCCACCAGTGAAACCAGTGAGGGTCAACGACAAGTCAAGGGTCACAACAGCACTTGAGAGGAGGAGGAGGAGGGAGAAGATGACAAGAACAGAATTGAAGGACTCAGGGAAGAATGACGAGGTAAACGAGAGAAACAGATGAGCGAAATGGCAACTCGACAGTGAGCGCGACAGACCGCAGCTTCACTGTGTAGATCCATGTGTTTGTTTGTGGGTCCGTAAGTTTGTGTTGGTGGCCGCATGTTTTTGTGTGCGTTGGTGTTGTTGGTCCCTAAATGTTGCGTGATGTGTTGTTGACCATGCATGTTTGTGTGTGTGTGTGTTTGTGTGTGTGTGTGCGTGTGTGTGTGTATGTGTGTTTGTGTTTGTGTGAGTGGCAGAGAGAGAGAGAGAGAGAGAGAGAGAGAGAGAGAGAGAGAGAGAGCAACAGGCACAAAACAGCTAACTAAACAACAACAAAGGGAGAAAGCTGAGTAAAAGTGCAGCTCTGCTCCAGTAACAGCAAATGGCCCCACAGTGATGAACCCATATGGGTGCACGGACACACATGAACTGATGATGGCCATTTGAGCAGGATCAACCCTAAACCAGATACTACTGTACACAAATACCCAAACACACACAGAGAAGCAGATATGCTGTACTTTCATTGTTGACATCATGCAGGAGAGCTGAAGACTTCAGCATGGGGAAGCTGCACTGAAAAGTGGAAGAAAGAGGAAACAAGTGAAATCTTGCATGTGTTTTTGTGTGTATGGTTTACACCTGAGTGGTCATTTAAGTAGACACGCTGGCACTTTACATCCCCAGCACATACATACAGGACACTGACAGAGCTGTCATTTCTAAACACAAACTCTGCAGCATGTAATATAGACTGAGTAGGAATGAGGTTGTGTGTGTGTGTGTGTGTGTGTGTGTGTGTGTGTGTGTGTGTGTGTGTGTGTCTTTGGCCGACTGTTTAGTTTCAAGGACGGGTTAAACACTGCTGTCTTTTTATAGCAGCAGCAATTCAGCTTGCGTGTGTGTGTGTGTGTGTATGTCATAGTGAGGAACTTGGTGAATGAGAGAAAAAAAATTTGTGTTTGTCAGAAACCAAGTTTAGAAAGCTACTTGTGATACTGTCCTTTCAGCACGGCTTTGTGCCCTACTGTCAGAGCAGTCATAAAAGTGTATGAATCAGCCTGTGTGTGTCTTTGCTCTTGCACACACAAGTGTATTTTTCCATTCAAGTGTGAAAAAACAGACAGCACTGTCAGAGAAGAGAGGATGACTCACCTGACCTGCATTTCACACACTCATTGCACTTGCCTGGGAAACAAACATATCACTGTTATTTTCAACACGTCTATATGTCTGCTCTGGAAGGATATGCTGTGGGCTATATGGAGGACTTGTCAGGTGTTCAGGTATTCAAGGTGGGCATGTCAAGCTTTCTGAACAACTAATTGTGTCTCTAACTTTGTGATGTAGCTGTTGTATCTAGATGGATCATATTTGGCTGGACCGCAACAGCGGGGCCAGCCCTACAATCATGAATGTTCTGACTGACTGACTGAGTGACCATAGTTCCACCATTGGTCAGTCGATTGCCATGTTGTAGTTTCTCCATTGGCTATTGCACTTTCAAAATGAATTGGTGCAATCAGTTTATATTAAGGGGCCTGCAGTGTTGCCAACTTAGCACATTGGTCAATAGATAGATTGTTTTGTTTTTTTTTTTGTAAAAGGCACCTGGCGACTTTTTGGACAAACCTTAGCTACTAAAAGTTATAGTTTGCCTCATTAGCAGGCAACGATAGCATTAATGAGCTACAGTCAAATCACAACCAACGACCGAAACAGAAAACTAACTGAATGACAGCAGTTAAACAGTGGGTGTCTGCATTAAATCTCAGTATAGGTGATGATGGAGAGCAGGAGAGGTTTAACTGCACTGCTAAACAAATGTTTCAGTTCATGTTTGATTAAAAGTTTCATTTCTGATTGAAAGAGGAACATCAGTGTGAAGACCAAAATGACATGATGGCTTAGAATGGATGTAGCTAAGAACCTAGCAAGTAAGCTAACAAGCTTGCTAGTGTTCTCTCACAATATAGTTCTGAAGACGTCTTAACTCACTTTCCAGAAAGTCATCCTTCATTCGTTGTGATATTTTATTAATCACTGATGAAAATAACTTGAGTGCTCCTGCTAATCAAATTACTTTACTTTGGTATTCTTGCTCTTTCGGTCATGTTGCTAGAATTGGCACATCTCATATGATCCTGGTAATGTAATAAAGTTGACACTGACTGTGTGGAATTTTAAATTATTATACTTATATGTAAAAAAGCTACATCTGATATTAAATGAATGCCTCCTTTGCCTTGTTTTTCTTGTCCTCTCTCTACCTCTACCCATCTGATGTGGTGCATATATGTGGATCTTCACAGTGAATAATAAGCAAATAGATTTACACTGTGTAATACACAGTGCAACAATCATGTTTACATTGTGTAACACACAGTTCAAAAATCATGTTTACAATGCTATAACAGTATGGTTCACTATAGACAGTGTATGAAGGGAATTTCCATCTTTATCTTTTCGTTTAAAAACTCTTTTTTTACAGTCAGATAAGGGAAAGAGTTTTAACCACAGAGAGATGAAGCACAGGATTCCTACATCTTTTTAGACTTTAGGGCCTCTGATTAAGAAAATATTAAGAGTTTTGTGACATGATGTAGCTATTAATATAGTCATGTTGTATAATATGATCTCAGAGATGTTTGTAATTGATTTCTATATTTTATATCAAACATCAGAGCTGCAACATGATAGAGTGGAAAGACAGTTATCTCCATCATTGTGAATCATCAATTAACATATCTAACCATCATCTTAATGCACAGCTACATAAAACTTACGATTCCACATTGAGTCACCACACTTTGATGTTGTGAAAAAAGATCTAAGGTCTGATCTTTGTATTTCGAGGCCCAATAAAATAGCTTCTTAATAGCAACTTAAACTCATATTTGAAGGCTACTCAGCTTATAATTGGTAACTGCTACAGTTTAAAGACTTATAACTATATGACAGGGTACACCTGCCCTCTCCCATCCCCCCTCGCTTACTCCTCTCTCCGTCTGGTTTTCAACTCTGTAGCTTGGATAGACACCACAGGCTCAGAGCTCTCTGCTGTGTCTGCCATGCCTGGAATGACAGAAATGGCTGTGTGTCAGTCAGCTGAGTCACTGCAACCGTTTTCCTGGGCATTATAAACACACTGAAGCTCTGCCCCTTTAATTAACCCATTGGCCCAGGCAGCAAGGTCACAACTGTCATAACTCAGGTTTCTTTTTCTTTAGTCTATTTTTTTAAGGACTCCATGACAATGTTTTTGATTCATTCACTGGTTGTTTTTAAAAAAAGAAAAGAAATGTGGATACAGATCTCAGCTTCTCACTGATTTATGACATGCGTGACACGGGCCCAATGACAGACACAAGCATTGTATGTGATTAAACTGAATAATAATCAAACACAGCCGACAACAAGTTGAAACATGCACCTTGCCATACACACCCATTCTGTGTATTTCAATAGTTCCCCTTAAAACACGGCTGTCTCCTCTGTGTATCATGAGATTCCAGGTCTGGGCTAAGTAGAGACCTTGGACATTGTCACAGGGATGATATACGAGCAGCTACAGGTATGCTCCTATTAAGGTTCAGCGGTGTGAGAGAACATTGTGGTTATTAAGTCAGCCTGATAACAAGAATGAAAAAGATACCCTATTATCTTAATGCTGTCAGTCATCTCATTTTCCAGCACTCATCTTTCAAAGTGGTGTTTTGGGCGTTTTTGTTTTTGTCATCGTCCACATGTTGTCTGTCAACGATGGTGGGTCATGGGCTCAGCTAGGTATGAGATGAGGAACAAATCAAAACTTAACCAACTCAAGTTATTAAAAGTCATTTTTTTAGTAATTCTAAATATTTAGGTTCACTTGTACTTGTACTAAGTAAAAGTAAAATCTTGAGTACCATAGTATATATGTAAGTAACTGTGGTTTACTTAGTAAAACATCATAATGCTTCTTCCTTCTTACTTAATGCTGACACTTTGAAATGTGACAGCCTCACAAAAATAGGTTAGACAGCGCAAACATTAGCGATTAGATGATCAGACAGGTTGTAAATAAGCTTCCATTTATCTGAGTGATTCATTACCTATAATTATTGTGAGCAATCATTAGAAACTTTACAGGAGACTCACTTTTGCCTCCCAGCAATTACCTTGGTTGGTGTTGTTATCTTAACCCATTTAACTGTTGACCAGAAATCTGAAAATAAACCAGTGTTATTTTCTTTTAAGTCTAAAGCGATTAATCAATTATTCACATAACGAAAAATCTGAAACTATTTTGATAAATTTTCTGTTAAAGCAATTTTTTAAAAACATTGTCTGTTTTTAGCATCTGATTTGCAAAAACTATAGATATCTGATGATGCTTCAGGCCCTCTAAACTAGTGACTTCATATGTCTACAGTGGCCAAAGACAGGGAAACTGCTCTGTTTGTAATTGCCTGTCAAATCAAGTCATGCATCCTTTGTACAGTGTCCCATCCAAACTTCACACATAAGGGGAGTCATGGGAAAGATATAGTTGAGGAAAAATTTAAGACATAGGATAGAAATGTATTTGTGGGTGAACTTTGACATGAGTCTGTTCTAGCTGAGTCCAGCTTATTAGGCTGTGGTCAAGGTAAGTATTTTTCTGCAGCAATGGTGAATGCCTGTGAAAGTCTGTTTATAGGATAATTACATAAAATGCAACGCGTCCAATTTACCTGCTTTAAGTTTGAAAAGGCAACTTCACTAAATTAGACACAATCTGATAATTGGCAGTTACTAATTCAAGGAGTCTTTTACAGTTTAGAAAACTGTTGCTCCGGTGGTGGATGTGGAAGTTCATCCCAACATTTTAAAACCAATCTGTCTGTTTACCTGTCTCTCTCTCTGCCACTCACATAAACACAATGCCTCCTTTCAAACACAGCTACTCTTAAACCCTCTCAAAATATATTCTGGCAAACTGGCATGAACACACACACACACACACACACACACACACACACACACACACACACACACACACTGGCTTTGTTTGTGGCCAGTGTTGCATGCCAGTGAAAACAATGACCGTTTGTAAGAAACAGGTTGGAGCCAACCTGTGTTTGATATGACAGGTGCTATAGCAAAGCCTATCACATTACACCCGTAATCATTAACTACTTATGGCCCACTTTCTGTGTGTCTATGTATGTGTGTGTGTGTGTGTGTGTGTGTGTGTTGTCTCAGTCAATCACTCAGCCCTGCCAGGCTTTCTTATGCAACAGGTCATTGCTTTTGTTGACTAATGACCTTATCAGGCCTCTGTACACAGTGATGTCATTTCCAGGTGTGAGAGTGTGTCTGAGTCTGGGAGTGGTAGATGTCGGGTTTACTTTTGTTTGTTATTAGGTACTGTATCTTTACTGCACAAAAACCATATTCATATTCCTGTTTGGCTCTGAGGGTGGTAGAGGTCATTCATACAAATGCACTTGAAATACACTATGTAACCTCACGCCGGCAACTGTAAAAGCCAAACGTACAGATCGGGTTTTTAAGGGCGTTGAGGAAAATTATTGACACATTGACAAGTCTCATAGTAAATCATTTTTACACCCATCTTACTTCCCAGAAAAGGATCACTCTCTAAGAGAACACGTCTCTGTCAGTTCACTCCCTCAACACTCTTATCACCAAACTTAGAACAATTTGAGGACCAGGAATATTGTTTTAACCCTTGTGAAAACACTGCTGTTGTTTTCACATCTGACATTGACAATCCACAAGAAAAGTGACTGATAACCTGAAAAAGAAGACATCTGTGGTAGACGTTGAGTAAAAATGTCAGATACTTGAACCCTGCAGCACCCAGTGGCCTTCTCAGGTGTCCATGGTGCAACATACTAAACCTTTTTCAAGTAGAACTGGGCTTATATAGTGATCTTGGGTTGGGCTGATGTTTAGTGTATACATTATGATATTATGATGGAGGGATGCAGCTGAGTTAACTGCACAGCAAACCAATACTTGATTCTATTGACCTTCAGGTTTTTTAATGTTCAGTGCTAGCATTTTTAGCCCAGCTAACAGTGTGGCTCCATAGATGACTCTCCATCAGCTAATGAGCAACATTTACCCAGAGAGCAAAATGAAACTTCTGGCCCAACATCTGCCTTGGTCCTCAGCCTGAGTCTGGCCCATATACTTCTACATCTGGGCAGACTCTGGCTGCTATCCTCCGGTATTTACTGACAGCCAGCAGATATTTCTGTGTGTGCATCAAAATTGGTCCAGATGTGGAAGTGGCATCTGGCAATCATGATGTATGTGGGTGAGATCCGGGTTGTGGAACTGGACCTATACTGGGCCAGAAGAAAACAAGCATGTGGCAAATATGAGCCAGATTTATGTTGCTGTATGGGTATCATGCTAAACACGCCAGAGCAAAACAGCGAAAATAGTTAATTATTTACCTGCTAAACTCCATCAAAACATTGTCATTGGCTGTAGACTTAATTTTGTAATCTAATGGGCAATATCTAATCTGAATTTTTCAAAAGCATTACCAGTGGTTCACCAGTGGTTTTTGGTAAAAAAGCTGCCAGTTACTAATTAAAAAGTACACCAATGACTGTAGACGCTTAAATGATAATTTTTCAGATATGCACAGTACAGTATGGCTAAATCTTAAAACAAAAGAAAACAGATGACACTGAAATCTGTTGTGCTGAATGCCCATCAATCACTTTATCTCCACACCCTTCTGTCTTTCTGTGGGGCAGAGCAGGCCTACTTCCTGCACTGGCATTGATCGTTCGTTGGCACTGGATAAATTGTGTGTTATTAAATCATCCAATATGAACCTAATTGCGAGTGATTCCGGGATGTCAGTACCACATTGTTTGTCTTTGGAGAGTATTTAGGGTGAGCTGATTTAAGGCAACATTTTGGTCACATTAAACACACATAAAGACGTATGGTGACCGCACAAAAACATCAGTTGTAATTCTGTTTCAGCTGGACACGATGGACAAGATGTGGTATATTCTGAAGATAACTATCAGAACAGATGATAATCTCTAATCAGTTTCAGTCTGCAGCTTTAGATGGCACAGAAATGGTTAAACGCAGTCAGTAGGTGTTGCACTGGTTATTTTCCATCCGCTTACTGAGATGTGGCATCCGATTAACCTGCGGTATGTGTCTAATGTTAGTCTTGGAGCAGCATGGGGGAATCTCCAGCTGCCCAACTTTGTTTAGTCAAACTTTTTAGTCAAACACCTGCTCATTACCGCACACAAACACACACTCATGCACAATCCATTTTTCTCAACACACACACTCACTTAACAAAACTCCGAGGTGCCAAGAAATTCTTGTCTAATTGTAGAGCTCAGGTAAATTAACTATGACAAGTGCAAACCAATCTCTCTCTATCTATCTTTCTCTCTCTAACCGTCTGTCTCTCTTAGTGTTTGTTTTTGCTTAGCCTCCATTCAGCTCTTACGTAACTGTGTTGGTGAGAACCTGCTGGCTGTCCAAACAGGTCGGCATCACAGAGGATTAGAGGCTGATGGACACGACCCACATACTGAGACACTTCTCTGCAGGTAGCTGTCAGCCCGTCAACCCCGCCCCCTCTAATACACAAACAAAGACTCGCAGATACTGTGTACACACTCATACATGCCCACACAGAGGAATCTGCTCCTGTCATGTTTGAGGATCAGGGCGATACATAGATAATAAATGGAAACAGGTGACTGCAGCGCTCCAAGTCTCATGTGAAATCTGGCTAAAGGCCACAGATAGACTTTCCATTGTTCTGCCACGTCTTTTGTTTGCCCCATGACTCATGTCAGATAAGTGGCAAATTCAGTTTGCGCAGAAGTGCCTTGTGACTTGCTATTGTGTTGCTTTTATTTGTGATCTATGGCCAGGTCTCTGCTAGTCTCCTAGAAAGTGTTGGTTAAGCCACATATAAAGTTAAGGACGGTGATATTCTATAGGGCTATTTTTCTTGCTGTTAACAGATCACAAGAAAAGATCTTGTGGCCGTCCATCTTTCAACACTTTTCGATATTAAATCCATTCATTCCTACTGAAGATGTAAATCTTTAAAAATGGGTCACTCACAGTGTTGTGAAAGCTATTTTCAAACTTTAGCCAATGAAGTTATAAGCAACTCGTCACTGGATGTACTTAAGTTAAGCTATCAACAACACACCACACTAATACACTTATAACTTCACACGTTGAAGCTATTTCACATCTGGAGTAATATAGCTCATTTCTGAGCTCATGTTTTCTCCAAACAAACTAAAAGACAATGCAATCCTGCTGTAGAAAAATGAGCTCTGGAAACATTACATGACTCCCCATCACTGGTCATTGATATATTGTCCAATTTTGATAAAAGTCATTTCCCCAAACAGCTGGGCACTGTAGTTTTTAGAAAATGTTACTCAAATAGAAGTAACTAGTGGATTTTTTCAGCAGCAGATTGATACACATTTGGAACTGTAATATTTCTGACAGCAACGGTGTTGCTCAGTGATGTGTTTTGGACAATGGAGTCACACAATGGAGCTTTATGGCACCGAGGAATAAGATATATCAGGCTTTGGATGCGCACACACAATACTTGTAAGTAAGATTAAATTCATTATTGGTTTTGTATTTTCATAAGAAAATGAAATAATAACAACTACAGTATATAGTTGAATAGTTTATTTGATGAGTGAGGCACTATCTGATATTTTGACAGAAGACACCAGAAGTTTGGGCATAAGAGCTGCCACTTACTGATGGTTTTTGTACCAAAATTCCATATCTTTACATTACATTATTATATATTATATATTAAATATTATTTTCTATATATACTCTATACAAAAACAATCCAAAAATATTGAAATATTTAACAATCAATCAATCGTATCCTTATTCTGAGGGCCGCTTACATAACACATCATGAGGCTTGCAAGCTAGCAATTACAATAACAATCAATATGAGGTATATGGTACTTGTTTAAAGCCCAATCACTTTAAATTACAAAAATTACTAATATTACATTTAGTTACATAAATGAAAAAGAATAACACTGAATATATAATAACATGAAGTGGATGCTAATGACAGACATGGAGATTAGTTTTTATTGAAGATCAGTTTCAGAACCAATGTCAACAATAGAAAATTATACTGGTCCAACCCTAACAACATAACAAACAGACATATAAACATAAAGCGTGAGTCATAGAGTATTTATTTGTGCTCTCAGTCTAACCCTGCCCAGGAAGCCAGATGAGTGAGGCTTCACCGCACTATGCCACGGAGTTAGCAAACCACAGGTTGTCTGTTAGTATTTATCTCTGATTTGCAGCTTCATTGACAATAGCTTCATTATTCTGCTGGTGCTGACTCCACCAAGCTGGTACCTCAGGCAGCGCAGACAGAATGTCAACTAGAGAGAGAGAGGTACATAAGCACCTAAGACCGAACGCGTTTACATGGTGTGTGTGTGTGTGTGTGTTTGTTTGTTTGTGGTGTATTCAGTTCTGTAGCATGTGATTATGTTATGTATATGCTTATGTGTGTGTTAGTAAATATACGGTGTGTGTGTGTGTGTGTGGGATCTTATGCTTGTTTGTCAATGTAAAGCAGAGAATGAGAGGAAACAGCTCCAGGAACGGTGTATCAGCTGCTAACAACATTACAGCTAAATCAGCTTCCTGGTTAACACTTTTCCACAGCAACTAGCAACTCCCTGCAAGTTAAGAATATCAGTTTGATATTTTGGGAAATACACATTCATTTTCCTGCCAAGAGTTGCATGAAAAGACTGATACTACTGTCATATCTGTCTATTCATTATGCAGCTACAGCCCACAGTCTGTTAGCTTAGCATAAAATGGAAGCCTGGCAGTCTGGCACATGACCCCCTGTAAAACCACAAATTGTCATTTTTACATTTTATGTGTTTGAGGTGCTGGTAAGGGGATTTTGTTACCTTTGGACAGAGCCAGGCTGTTTACAGTCTTTATGCTAAGCCAACTGTCTCCTTGCTTCTCACCTACTGTAGTTCTCGGCACAAAGGCAAATAGCCCTGTTCCCCAAAACTATTCTTTCGAATTTGACAGTTTGATTTGGTATTTCCCCTAAAATTTCATTTGACATTTACATCACTGTGTGAGAGCTGAAAGTCGAAGTCGATGAAAGCTGAAATCATTGTTCAAAACTAAAATTCTCCCAGGGTCCACTGCTTCTAATTAAGAGTAAAACAGAGGTAAAAGAGGATCAACATTCGCACATTTATTTATCGCTTATCTTGGACCAGAAGTTCAAGGTAGATTTGAGTCATGCACCCACACAGGTTTTAAGAGAAAGCCCTCGGTAATTAAAATGTCATTGTTAATAAAGATTACATGGGAGATTCCACTGTGTGTGGGTGGCTACTAATACAACATACACATGTATACTACAGGTATGTAGAATCAATACGTTTTTGGGGACAGGAGGTAAATGCTCATTACTGTTCTCGGTTTCGACTCTCATGTTGTTTCTTTTGGTTTGGTAAGACCTGACGTAATGGTTAAAAACTCCCTTTAAGATTAATTTCAAAACAAACGCTATTACATATTTTGGAACTGTAAATGTGAAAAGCTGCGTTCTCTGACTGCACCTTAAATCCTTACCCCACGTGTTTTCCTCATTTTAATTGTAAGTTTAACTTAAAAACTCAGAAGTAAATCAATGAGAGATCTGATCAATTTCTACTTACTTATGAGGACATTTAGTGGAGATACAGGACCACACACACACCCGCACACACACACACACACACACACACACACACACACACATACATACACACACACACATACACACACACACTAAAAAAGAAAAAAAGGTATCTTTAAACACAGGCATTGTAAAAATTGCTTACCTGTCAGGTTACTATCAAACTGATTTACATTTTTTTTTTATGTACGTTTGTGGCAAATGTTTGTGTGAACTCTGCACTGAATAGATGTCATAAGATTGTGCGTCATTGCGGAGTCTCCTCACACACTGTGAACCAGCTGAGTGAAGGCTCTAAACCACAGGCCTGACTCACCATGCTGCTGTTTTTCTTGTTGTTGTTCATGGGCTCTCTGTTGTTCCACGACCCTCACCTTTGCACTACTTTCTCCCCGGAGTGAGTGAGCATCTCTCTGTACTCCCTGCCCTCCCTCCCTCTCTTTCTTTCTTTGGTAGTTTCCCTCTCGTTTTCTTTTATCTCGACTTGGAGCGGGCTTCCTGCCTAACAATTGGAGGAACCCGGCAGTCAGAGGTGTCGCGCTCTCTCATCTCCCTGTATCTCTGTCGCATGCATAGATAGAGGACACACACCAACACATGCACACATTACAGACAGCTGGAGGGATGAGGGAATTCTGCAGGAAGACCTGGTTCCTGTTCAGGACTTCATGGATGATGATTGTTTTTACTACAGATTTAGCATTTGTCCTCAGTTTAAAGTGGCGTTAACGTTTTACAATAGCTTCAATAGCACGGACGGCTGTTGTCTGAAGCGGATATGATAACATTTTACTCAGCAACTGAGATCTGGAAACGTGACAATGAAAACGTCAGACTGGCAAAAAAAGATCAGTGAGATGTTCAGACAGATTATAACTTGTTTGGAAAGAAAATGAATACAGAATATGGAGTTATCACGCCAGCTGTCAATCACAATCACACATCATAGTTTGCACAGTCCTGGTTGAATTCTGACCTAGTGCACTGATTATAGTCGTGCATGCACAGCTCTCTTATCCAGGGAGGCAAAGGCACTGATTCTGTGGGTGCTGGAAATTGAGAACAGCCAGAGGGAGATTACCAATCTGGAGAAGAATGATGATGAGGATGATGATGATGATTCAACTTTCCAGGTGTGGACTGACCCCTGTCGGTTTTGGTCACTCACTGATTTCATATGGAAGTGCTTCATTTTGCATCACCTTTTCAACCGCAGCCAGGAACGTACGTTAAAGAGGCGCACAATAACTTATAATAAATAACACATGCTGTCCATCAACAACCATACCTTTAAAAGATAGATATCTCTTAAACACATTAAACACATTTAATGTAAAACAGCCACAGGTATTGTGAACACTGCAGCAATTTGAAGTGAATGGCCACCAGATCGATGGTCTTACAGTGTATGAACCCCCAGCCCCCCCCCCCTCTGAAGTTGAGATTCGGGGGTATGCGTCTGACTGAATTTGTGTAATTTTCTGAAACAGACCACCTACATCTGTCACTTTTCATCTGTGTAAGAAGAGCAACACCATAAATGCCTTAAGCTAAAGATTGTCCAAAAGTCATAGGCTGTTATCCTCATGTTTAAATGATCAGAGCGCCTCACCTCTCCCCTTGCTCTGCTGGAAGGCTCTTCACATTTAGAAACACTTTGGCCTTCAGATGTGGCCGGGCTAGCACAAACTACAGCATGATTGTGTAATGGTGGGCTATGTGGATCAAATGTGGGCTGTGGTCAGTTGCATTACCGTCATTTAAAAAAAAAAAGAAATTGCTTCAAATGTCCTGTCGTATGAAAGGGGTGGGTGTTGCGCGGTCATGTGCCTGGCTGTACGTACAGTATATTTGTTGAACCCCGCTAAGTCCTGATTCTTTTGTGAGAAAAATATTTACTTTGGTCAAAACGGCAGAAGAAAGAGCCAACTCGGAATACACCAAACGATCCTTTAACATTTCATATGCCACTTTTTCAAGAGCGCGGCGGGCAGACACAGATAGAGGAGTTAGACAAACAAAGATATAAAAAGGCCAGAGCTCCCACTGTGTGTTCAGACCGCTGGGTGAGGTTGGGGGAAATCCTATGGCCGCCTCATTGGACGACACTTTGTTTATCAGCTACATATTCTACAGCATTGTGCAGCGGTCATGGTGACTGTGTAAAGTTTGTCTTTTCAAAGATGCGGGTAACCAAGTCCTGAGGGACTGAACCGCCAGCCTTCTGTGTTTGTGAGTGTCTCGATGCCATAAGTGATTATACTCTGTTTAAACATTATACACAGGTTAAATATGCTTTTTTTTTCAATAATGATTTCATGGGAAAACAGCGTCGTAACAACTCATGACTGACCTTACCTAACACAGTCACACACTGGATACACACACACTGGATAACAGCTGGAGGTTGCCCTGGGTGCAGCGGTCCACTGTGTTGATTGACAGGTACTTTAACAGGCCGTGATTGGCTCTAATCTCACCTGAGATGGAGCGGTTGCTGGCCACCATCTGCGGTAACAACACTTGACACACACACACACACACACACACACACACACACACACACACACATGCAGAAATGCAGTCGTGCATACACTCATACACACACCTACCTAACCCCCTGCCTCCCTACACTAACAATACCCCTTCAATGTCTCAAACTGTGTCCCTCCAAATTTCATCCGTCCCACGTTCATTTGGAAATGAAGACATTCTGTTTGATCTGCATAGGAATTTCCCCCTCTGCCATCTCTAGGACAGAGCGAGAGAGAGTTGCACAATGTACCAGTTAAAAAGACTTGGTCTCCATTGAAACTGGGCCCTCTAAACTCCCTGTAGAGCCCCCGGGGCCCCCATTACGGTTCTGGCCTCTATAGAAGGAGCTGCGGCGCTGAACACTGGGCCTCCTTGTATTCTCTCGGTGCCCCAGCCGAGAGCCATTGACAAGCCCCACAATGTCCCGAGCGCTCCTTTACAGTAGAGAAGGGCTCTTTTCTCTAAAGGGTGGCTCGGGACTCAGAGAGGGGGACCTACTTTTTCACAAGGAGTCCTCTCCAATAGAGGCATCTGCAATCTGTTGCTTGCCCCCAGCCCGGTCCAGCCCCTTCTCCCCTTCAGCTCCTTTTTATTGCAAACCGGCCACGAACAAGGACAAATCGACCATGAATTCCTCAGCGCCTGGCAGCCGCTGCCCGCTCTAGCTCTGTAAACCCTATCTCCCTTTTTCTCGGCTTTCTCTTGTACTCTCCCCTCTCTCTCTGAGCATTCAGTCTCCCTCCCTTGCTCTCTAACTCTTTCTTTTGTCCAAAAAAAAAAAAAAAGCCCTGAAGGCCTGCTTTTTCCTAGACTACCCTTTTACTTCTCTACTGCTCCCTCCTCATGTGTATCTTTCAACTGCTTCCCACTCTCTCTCCGGGAGTGAAGTGGCGAATACAGGAGGTGAGAGGGCTAACGAAGAGAGTTCCCAATAAAAGGCCTTTATACAGAGCTGCTGAATGGGAATCTATTTTACAGGGCAGCCATCCATCTACCAGCAACCCCATCCAAGGTCCCTTTCCACCCCATGAGATAAACACAGATAAGATACAAGATGGGGGGGCAATCCTAACTGCATGGGCTGTTATGGTTACCACATTACAAACCTTTCATCTAAAACTCATAACTTTGATTTAAAACTTTGAAAACGTACTGAGGACATTTGAGTTGCAAAAGAACATGTCTGCTTGTCCGCCATCCTGTCAATAAACGTCCTTCTGTCAGTTTGCCGTCTTCCTGTCTGTTCTCTGAAGCAACTTCCATGTAGCGACTTGGCTGAGTGAGAGTCACATAATAGCTGCTGTATAATGGGACCAAAGGGCTCAAAGGAGGCTCATTCAAGCCAGAATACCATTTAAACCCACCTGTTTTCCTCCTCTCCATCCTCACATCCTTCCTTTACAGAGGAGCGGGTGCGGTTCAAGGGCTGTAAAGCTTGCTGTATGGCCTCTCATCACACAGTCACACACACACACACACACACACACACACACACACACACACACACACACACACACACACACACACACAGTCACACACACACACACATACACACACACACACGCACACACACATACACACACACACGCATACACACACACACGCATACACACACACACATAGCTACACACAGAGAGCACTACACAATTTTTAAGAACAAGACAATACACATAATATATATAAGTGAACCTAAATCAAAGAATAAATCAAAAAGTCTATCTTGCTTTTACTCTTGGGACAAATTTAACTAGTTTTGAGCAGTATTAATGAATTTATTAGCTAATTGGTGGCAGCACAACAAGTCATAGACACAAAATTGACATACTGTGACCTTATAAAGTTGATACAGTAGACAAATTGTGAACTTAAAAAACGAGCACTGGAATTTCAAATAAACTCTCAAATGTCACAAGAGAATTTATACACTTGCATGGGATGGTTTTTTTCAGTGTGTGTTTCACAAGCAGTATTTCGCAAAAATTGAAATGGAAAGTTCCAACCGAGAGGCAGACCGCTGGAAATCCATCGTCATGTTGAATTGGAATGATATCGCGAGAACACCCGGCTTTATTATTTGGAAACACAGACCTGTATTGTGTTTGGTCGACTTTTCAAAAAAGAAATTGCTTTTATTTTGCGCAAAACTGCAAAGGAAACCCGGCTTGTGTCTGAAAACCAGGCTGATGATAGCGGTGAAGGAATGGACCCTAGAAACCAAAACAATCAGTTCAAAGATAATAAAAAGCTACATAGAGGTGAAGGGGACTGCAGAGTGGGGTGATGCAATCCCCCTTCACATTACGCATAGTCATTTGTTAAAAATGATTATAGCAGCTTTAAAGAGATCAAAATTAAACAAACCCTCATATAACTGATGGAAAAGGAGCATGTAGCGTTTACTGTCGATAACATGGGAGCAATGTGCTACGAGAGAAAGCATAAATGTAATCCAGCAGAACGACATGAAGAACTAAGGCCACATGAAAACACTTGTACATGTATGAACCCACATTCGGGCACCTACAGTAAATATAAGGGCCTTGGTCACACAAGCCCTCTGTCAAGGCCACCCTCGTCATCTTCCCTCCTCCCTCTCCCTCTGTAAAGCCCAGGGGATCCAGTCATCCAAGGCCACTCCTCTGTGCACATCTGCTGTGCTGGACAGCCAGGCTGGCAGGCGAGGCGAGGGGGCCGATTTGGGG
Organism: Seriola lalandi dorsalis; assembly: GCF_002814215.2. Lineage (NCBI taxonomy): Eukaryota > Metazoa > Chordata > Actinopteri > Carangiformes > Carangidae > Seriola > Seriola lalandi. The sequence continues at coordinate 4,864,865 of NW_019525348.1, forward strand.
CCCGGTGGTCAGGGGTACTTGGCTTTGGAAAGGCTGTAGAGGGGGGCTGGCAGCTGGATGGGGGGGGGGGGGGGGGGGGGGGGGGTCTGGGTGAGATGCCTCTGAGCAGTGCGCGGGCTTCCATGGAGATACTGTCTTACAGTGTTTACAACCTCCAATAGCGTGTCCGACCTCTCCTCCCCATCCCTCTATTCCTCCACAGGCCCACTGTGTCCTTCCTCTTCTAATGTAAATGTCGGGGGCTGGCAAGCTGATGAGTGTGTGTGTGTGTGTGTGTGTGAGGGTGGGTAAGTTGTTTTGGTGATTCTCTGCCTTCCCCCTGTGTCCTTGTTGAAGCAGTGCTTTACGGTGTCAGCCTTTCATTTTATAACTCCCTCTCTCTCTCTCTCTCTCTCTCTATCTTTTCTCTTGGTTTTATAAGAGGTTCTGTTCTTCCAGGCCTGCTGCCCACCATAGGCTGGTGCTAGTGCCATCGGGCATTCACACTGCCACCTATTAAAGTGAATGAAAGGTGGCAGGACTTAAGAGTGCTGTCTGGCCCCGAACAGTGGGCACCTGGCAGTGTCCATGTGCCAGGCCGGACACCAGGCCAAAAACATCCATCTGACCAAGTCATTTAATCCAAAATGGAGTCCTGAAATGTTAGTTTACTTCAGACAAGTCAAAATAATCTGTAGGGAGGGATTGTGCCATCTGTTTTCAACTTAAGTAGTCATAAGATAAGTCAGAACATCCCATCAAATCACGCCTGATTTTAAAGTCAGAAGCAGCTAGTGCTGTGTTCACCCTGCAGAACAGAAAGGAGTGGTGCTAGCTGGTATCATCATCTCTCTCTCATGGATCCAGTTGTTATAGTTGTGATGTCTAAACCTCAGCGCACTGTACATTATTCTATGATCCACAAACGTACGGACTCGCGAAAAGAACCAATAGCTAACAACATCTGGCCCTACAACTGGTTAAGAGTGTGTGTGTTGGTTAGAACTGAAGTAATACAACAAACTATTTCAAGTGGACGCCCATGCAGATGTTGGGACGGCAGTTTTCCAGATTGGAGACGGTAATGTGGGGGCCGTAAAGACAGCAGAAAAATCAATAAAATCTAAATGTCTTGTTTTTGGTATTGACAGTTTTGACTAAATAAATACACCAGTCAGAACAAAGACCAAGTCTGTATTATGTGGGAGAGCCGGGACACATATTACATATTAAGAAGGACAATGTCGGACAATTAGTAACATGAACAGTTCAAGTCTATACTGTTGTGTTTCATCTGTTGGGACAAAAGAAACAACACACAACTTCCATTCATGTCAAATTACACCAAAATTATTCCACATCTGTACTAGAGGACACCTGGTACTGATAGAACACACATGTGAGCTGTCTGTAATATTATCTCTTATGTTGTTAAGTGTTTCATTTGTACCTGCGCTCCCCTACTGTCTCGCTAGCAAAAAAATGTAATTATTGATTGACTTTAATACTCTGAAATGCTGAAGTCTAGTTCCTTGTACCAGTGTTTTATCTCTGCATGAGGACGAACATGTGACCAAAGGTGTTTCTCAGTAATCTGCTCGTCTCTGCGTCTTTAAAAGGTTTTTTACTTTCTTTGAAAAACAGCAAAAATGAAAAGCTTCTGGTTTGTTTTTCATTGGTTATAATGCAGCTCTTCTAAGAAGAAATCAACAAATTAAAGATTTGGCTGAAAGCAAATCAATCTGTGGGTTGAAGATCATGACTCACATGTAATCCTGTGAGATTGCGACTGGAGGAATAATGAGCCGAGTGAGAAACTGTTTAAACAACAGTGAGTCATTTCTAACTGCGCGGCATCAGACATCACTTTCTTTTCTAGGAGTTCGTGGCTTCACAATAACTCACCTACAGTTATATAGTCAAAGGGAGAAACAGACACACACACACACACACACACACACACACACACACACACACACACACACACACACACACAATTCAGGCAACCAGACAACTAGCAGACTGCTGATTGATTTCTGTGGGTAAGAACAGAAGCACCTGACCATTAGTGGAGAATGAGGGGTGGAGGCCGTACAGAGGGGCTTTTTACAAGCCCACTGTGACTGACAACAACACCAGGGAACTGTGTGTGTGTGTGTGTGTGTGTGTGTGTATGTGTGTGTGTGTGTGTGAGACAGAGAAAGAGACAGAGGGGGGAATCTGGAGGAGTGTGTCCGTGTGCAAGTATGTGTGCCTTTCTGCAGTGTGTGTGGGTGAGACAGGAAACTTTCACTATGTGTGTATGTGTGTGTGTGTGTGCACCTGCATGTGTGTGTGTATTTATGGTGTGTGTATGTTGCGGGGGAGAGGAGGAGGCTCTCATCATTCCCATCAGTCCAGCTGTGCCTCTTTTTATCCGCACTTCCGAAGCCCATCAAGTTTGCTTTTTCACACCCCCCACCCAACCCCTACCCCATCCACACACACACACACACACACACACACACACACACACACACACACACACACACACACACACTCACACTCTTCCCCACCAGTGCACTTGACAGAATCTTGGTCTACCGCTGCACATCAAAGGTAGAGGGAGGGGAAACAACCTCTATGAAGGAGGGAAAGAGAGGAGACCCCTCTCCTCCTCCTCCTCCAGCCTCTATCTCGGGACCCCCTGCTCGCCTCTTTTGTTGTGTCACTTTTTCTTTTCTCCCCTCCCTCCTTAGCTCTTTTTTCCTACCTATCCTATTCATTTAGGAGACCGTAAAAAAAAAATAAAAAAAAGAAGATTGCCAAGTTCATAAAGGGCTCCCGATCTGCTCAGGGGTCCATTGTGGGACTGGTGGTGGCGGTGGGGATGTAAAAATCAAACACACTGGGTGCAGTGCTGGGTCTTTCTTTCTGGAAAACAAACCAAAATTGACTGCTAAATTTCCCTACTGTAAAAAAAAAAGAAAAGTTTAACAATAACTAACCATTAGCTAGAAATTGGTGTAAAGTTACGTTACATATTTTTATGTATTTGACAGGGTTTGGTTACAGTAGCTGCTCTGATAGCGTTCCAGCTAAGCCATATATAGCAATATAACGTGCCCATGGCTTATTACTTTATAGACCCCTATCAAAGCACATGTTGACTTGTAATAGCAGAAACAGACACTATAGATATGCCACTGTTCCATGTACAAAACCATTCTTCATTGCCAGACACTTTGGTTGTGCCCAAAAATCACTCATTTACTATAGTTTACAATATTTACAGTCTGTTCATGTTGTAACTGAGTGTTCAACTTCTCTGTGAGTGGGACGTCTGAGCTCTAAATTTATGACCTCAAAAGTTCCTACAATGGAACATAAAAGATACAAATATCCAAAACATCTACTCCACCGTTTACTATTCTTTCTAATGTGACACTATACCTGTGGGTAATGATTGTAATACGATGATTAATTTGTGATGTCAGAAATCATTTTACTCCTCACTACACTAAACTACTGGTTGTCTGTTACAGGAAATAATAGTTAAACATGTCAACAAGTAGCCTACACCCTGAAAATGCAACAAATGATAGCAATTCAGCCTCCATTAACATTATCAGTTGCATCTGTTGTTGTCTGCTGTAAAGAAATTCATCGTACGCATCATTCGGAGGACATAGCCTTTGTAACCGTCGAAGACCTTGACAACCTTGACAACAGTGAGTTTTTTTTTTTTGTTTTGACTCCATCAAACAAGTGTATTTTGCCATCTACAGACTCTCTCTTAGAACATTCCACATAATAAACCATGTCATACGAGTCTGTATCAACAACAACACAACTAAGGCTTAAGTTGTTTGAAAAGAGGTTTTCCAGCAGAGAAGTGTGTTTACTGTGAAAAAGAGTTTAGTGGAGTTCCTCTGGAAACAATTAGTTGAGCTCATAGTGCACGTGCAGTTCAAGACATACCGATATGATAAAACTGATGACTTCCCATTAATGACTGAGTCAACCGGCTGCTCCAACTAATGAATTACTGTAAGCGAGGGAGTCTGTCCAGGATGTCTGCACCGTGTAGGAGATATTCAAAATAGTGGTTTTCTCACAAGTCATCACCTCCGTTTACTGCAACAAGGGGCGTTTATGTGAAAAATGGGTACCAACTGTGAACTTTATGCTTAAAGGGAAAAAAAAAGGAACAAAGGCCTGTAAATCATGTGCTCTCCAGTCATTGTTACCCCACAGCTCGTGCAAATCACCTGTGGTGTTCATCTGTGCATCACTGGAGGAAACCTCTTCAAAAGATCTCCGCGCATCGCAGCAGCGGTGGCGGCAATGCAGCATGCTCTGCTCTGTGCACAAGAGAGATAGTGGCAGAACGAGAGACGAGGATGAGAGGAAAAGAAACAGAAAAAAGAAACTGAGAGGCAGAAAGAGAGAAAGAGAGACAATCTGTGCATCCAAACAATAATGAGCTAAAATAGTCCTGTGTTATATTAGAAATCTATCAAAACTCCTATTTCCGATAAGAATATTGTGTGAATATTATAGGAAATTATAGAAGAACTTGAAATATGATGCTGCTTATTCGGCACACCGAAAACCTCCCACATAGGAATATTATACAGATTCCAAAACACATGACAAATACCATGAAGTAAATTAAGTCCTCTCTAATCACATGTTCCCCTAAGTCTGTTTGTTCTTTTGGAAACTTCAACAAATATTATAGTGATTTTTTCTTTTCTTTAAGAGGAATGAGAGACGGCAAGAAAGGGAAATAGAAAGAGATGAAGATGGGTTACGATAACATCAGAACACTAAGTTCCTCTATCTGTTGGTGAGTCTGGTTGCTGAGCAGATTGACTGGAAACCTCTATGATGCTGCATGGTTGAAACCACATCACACACACGCACACGCATGCACACACACACACACACACACACACGCACACACATAAACGCTGGGTTCTCAGTGATGTGGTGGAGCAGAGGACGCACGCTCTTAACAAAGCATTCACAAACACCCGGCTGCAGTGTACCCTGCTGCACACATACTGTTTGCCTGACAGCAGATATGAGAAAGAACCGAGCGAACACCCAAACACATGCAAAGTACAAACGCGCACACATGTGAGCAGAGATTGTGCTGATGTTACACCACATACAAAACCACACTGTTGGCAAAGTACTACAAATGCAGGCCCTTTTCCTGTACCTGCACTGGCAAATGTGGGGCAGAGAGATCACATTAAACGTGCTTGTGTATATAGAGATCATGTTGGGTCGTTGTGTGTGTGTGTGTGTGTGTGTGTGTGTATCGTTTCCAAGGTGTGTTAATGTTGCTTTCGGTGTACGTGATGTTTCTCTGGGTGTGTATGTGGAATTCACACATCATATATACACAACATGACTGTGTATGTGTGTATGTCCAGTGTGTGGGTGCATGCTGTCAATCAGCCAGTCTGCAGGCTAAGTGTAGACAAACATAACCCAGACAGATGAATGAGAAACACATACGTGTTTCCCCACCTCGAACACCCATCAAGTTGCCCTTAGCCCCTTGGGAAAACACAGCGGTGATCTATTAAGACATGCTATTGGACACTCCCCGTGTGCTTCTGGTGCATCGCAGCCTCTGGTTTGAAGGGTAAGTAAGACATTGTTGTGAATGAGGACACTCTGTACCCAGCCTGAGTCAAGATGGGATGACTCATTCATGGACTGTACAGATGAGACATGAGATGCTCTGAAGCACGAAGCTGTGACGTGGGTAGGATTCACATACACACTGCCTCTATTGACATGCACCAGCTAAAATAGTCTCCATATTTCCATATAGCCTGGTGCTGGACATTTTCAGTGAAAACTTCCTCAGTCTGTGCAGGAAAAGGCAAAGTTGAGACACATTACATCCACACACAAAAACAATTCAAAGCTTTAATAAAGAGCACTGCATAACAAGTGAGCTCTATATACACTGACTCCTACATTTTCCATAATGCAACATTCATTATGTTATGTTCCATGAGATGCTCACCGCCAAGCAAATCCACACATCTTGTACATTCCTTCCCCCAAGTTTCTGTTTTGTTCTGTTTAAATTTGAATTCTCAAGGCCAACCTTGATGATGTCATGATGGTCATTTTCTCAGACCTACCATACTGTAGCTCCCCCAGTGCCAGAAGCCATTATAGAAGGTTGAGTAGTACTCCTATAGGGAACTACAGAGTCAGACAATAAGTCATCTTTCACATATACATACACATTGATTGCTTTATTGAAAAGGCTCTAAAGGTCCCATATTGTATAAAGGTAGATGTCAGTGTGTTGTTTGATTATAAAACGGCTTTAGGTTTTATATTAACACTGTGAAAGTATCAAAGTGCTCAGTCCGCAGAGAAATGAACACAGCCTTTTTAGAAACTGAGCCTTAAAACCAGCCGTCAGGACTTCAGTAACTTTGTGATGTCACAACTATACAGTCACTTCTCTCAACTGGACCCAACATCCGACCTTGCACGATTTGGTTTCTCTGAGTGTTTACCTGAAATCTGATATATTTTTCTTTAAACACTCAAGCAACAGTCAGCCAATCAGAAGAGAGGCTCAGAGCCTCCTCTCCTCTGATTGGCTCACCAACCTGTTGTTGCTAGAGCTTCAGAGAGAAGCCTGAGAGAGGAGATTGTAAAACTACACTGAGATGGTTTTTGGTTCTCAAAACCAGAAATATATCATCTGCATGGATCAACACTTCATATGAAACACAGGAGAAGTGTAAAATATGGGAACTTTAAGGAAAAAGACTGGACAGTATTTGACTGAAGTGACAACAACAACATCAATACAACACCGCAGTGACATAAGTGCACCATCATGGTGATCAAAATACAAATAATGACGTACAGTAGTCAGCAGACAACACAGACTCACACTGTGCAGTCAGTTCATGCAAAGTGGCAGAAAACATAATGTACTAAGTATGTAATGTTAGCAAAGATGCATGCAAAAACAGACACACAAACAAGAAGTGGTGACAGACAGAAATAAAACCATACACATACACTTGCAATCTTCAATAGAAGCACAAAAATTTGTAATAAATAAGAATGTCTTGTAGAGGCGTATTGTCTTATCTCATTAGAGTGACAGACAAGAGAAGGGAAAGTTTCGGAAGGTGTTTAATTGTGCTTTCATGCATATTTTTGTGAGTCTGTGAAGAGTCTTCATATGTGTTGTGGGTCTGATTGCATGTGCCTGTGTGTATGAGCCTGCCGGTGTGCTAATCGTAAACCTCTCATCTCCCTTACATCAGCACACTCAGCTTGTGTACCTGTCTGCTCTCTTACGTACACTGCGGTCTCTCAGCCAGCCCTGCAATACGCTCGCACTCACAGATAAAAGCTGTTTATCTGACCACGGTGGCTTCCTCTCCAGCATACAAACACACTCCATCCCTCCCTCTCTTTTACTTCTTCTCCTCGTGCTGATGCAACAGTAAACGCTGCACTGAACATGTTGTGTTGAGCTGTTGCTCTTGTAGTAATCTATGGTGCCTGAGCGTGGATTAAGATGTGCAAGATGTTTGCGATGGTGTGCGCCAACACACCCAAGTGCTGCAAGTATCTGCAGGCATCTTCTCACATAGAGTCAGACAAATGCTGTATACGTGCACTGGCAAGCACCCTAACAGACTCCAGGAAACAAACATACACGCAAAGAGAGAGATGCACGTCAGGAATCTTACACAATCACTCCATAACACTCTGCTGTCTGACATGGGAAAGTCTAAGTCGGTTTTTGAAAAAGAAGGCTAAAGCCAAAAAGCCATTCAGTGCACTGATGATTGACAGCCTTCTGTTCCCATGTACTCTTCCGTATTCATGCATGTACCTGCAGTTTAAACTGTCTGACAGCTCTGATACACCCTGGGTACTTCTCTCCATTGAGAGCTGAATGGCTCACTCTGCAGATCAGATAAGATTTCTTTGTGGATTAAAGGTCATGAGGGTAGTCTTAAGTAAGTGCTGCACTAATGTCTGCAAATGTTTTAGTGGGCTGGCGTAGACAGAGGTGGCATTTTGAGGTTGCTATGTACATATCACATGAGGAGGCCCCATATTGCATCTATGTAATCTTATGAAACACTTAGAAAGATAATAAGTAAACTTTATTCAGATGTCTGAACTAGGGCTACAAGGTACATATACAGTATACACAGTATATGGTGAGGGTAAACTGTGTAATGTCTTAAATAGTGCAGCAGATGAGCATGTACATGGAAGGAATTGTACATTTTATGACTTCCGATTTGCCCTCTGGGACAGGGCAGAGCCCCCTGGAGTAACGAGTGTGATCCAGACCAAACTAGCATGCTAGCTCTGATTATAATGTTAGCTAATGTGCTAGCTAGTCATGTAATTCCCAAGAACATACAGCAGAAGTTGGCAGTGTTTTTAACAAGCTATAGCTACCTTAACACCTGGAAATGATGTGGTCTGCAGTCCATCTGCAAATTTGGTGCGATAAGCAAAATTATGTCACATGGCCACAGCAGCAAATAAGCATCTTTATTTGATAAAAGTGATATCCTGGCAAAGATGTATTATTGGAGGATGGGACAGAAACTGGAAAAATGCAATGCTGAGATCAATGACCTTTCAAGGTCACTAGAGGTCAGATACAAATTGCCTCCAAATCTGAAATAAAACCTTTGGGTATGTAGCTTATATGCTGAAACTTTCATGCTTTAGTCATAAAATGTACAATTGCTTTGCCTCTCTGTCCCACTAACACAGGGGTGATATGGGAACACTGTGGAGAATTTGAAACTAATTGTAAACGTGTGACAGCTTCTTGGCTCGAACAAAAATACTGAGCATTACAATTGTCAAGATGAGACGAGACAATACAATGGATGATTTGTTCGAGCTGTTGGAGAGATAAGAATGGATGCAGTTTAGCAATGAAAATGAGGAGACTGAATTACAGACAATTTTTTTTGTTTTTCAAACTTGGAAACCAACTTTGAATCAGAATGTAGGTGCTGATGTAAAATGTCAAAGATCTGATCAGGGGTGGAAAAAACTGCAAACATCCAGACTCTAAGAAAATGACAGCATGTTTACAGTATGTGTTTTCAGTTTGATTTGTAAGTGAAATTAACCTTGGAGAATTGCTGCTCCAGTCGGCATTGTTGCTCCATCATGGAGACAGGAGGGGTGTTTGGCAGGGGGAAGCAGAAGGAGAAAAGGACAATAAAATGAGAGGAAAATGAGTTGGAGATGGAGGGGGGTGGGCGGAAAGAGAAAAGTGGGGTAACAGGAGAGTGGGAGCGATGGCGTGAGAGAGCACCTGTCCTGCCGGAGTTGGGTCCACTTGTGGTTAACCAAAGTTGGCAGCACATCAGCTTGACCTTATCCCCCTTACGCCGCTGCTCCCCTCTGATCCCATTAGGGGCCAGGCACCATGGCAAGACCCCCGCCATACACACACACACACACATACGAACACACTTTCACCAACATGGTCCACCCCCCCTTGTCGTCCCCTCCCATATCCTTTCCCCCCATCTTGGGCTAGGCTTGGTCTTATGGGGGCCCAGGACAAACATCAGGCCTGTGGAACAAACAGGCTGCTAATGTGGGCAGACAGTACAGACAATTAGAACCAAGCACATGCTCTATGTGAGCGCGCACGGGTCTGAGAAAGGACGCGTGGACAGACAATCACGCAAAAAAAATAAACACATGCACAGAACAAGACATTAAGATTGACCCAGTATCTCTTGGTAAGATGCTGAACTGTGCATGTGAACACCAGCTCAGGTACCTGCTCAAAATGTCAAACATTTACACATTAAAGCTCACCCGGCTATGCATGCACAAGTGAATATTTCAAGATCAGTAACCCGCAGCAGAGGTTCTTAAGTGCTTTCTCATCAGGTCTCAAATTTTTGTCGGCCACAAGATTGTGACCTACATAATAGCATTATGTGAGAATCCTACAATGAGCATACCAGGTGCGGAGGCGCAGTCAGACAGAGATCACATTGTACTGACAGACACACCAAAAGGAGCGGAAGAGTCAACACAGTAAGTAGGTAGAGCAAAGATTCTTGTCATTAGTCACTGTCACTTGTGCAGGTCCCTGTTGTCCCTCTTTGCAACCTTGTCAGGGTTTCCTGAAAATACTTTTTTGGTCTGCACTGGTTCAGAAGGTCTGACCTAGTTGGCTGATTATGTAAGACTGTAAAGGGGGAAATGGGAGGCCACAAAAAGATCTTAGACACCTATGTAAACAAAGTGTATGACCTCGTCTGATGCAGAGACAGCCTTACTGCAATTTAGGCATTCCTGTCATAAAACATATATATATCTCCTCCGCTCATCCCTTAGCTCTGCTTTGCTTTGGCTAGAACAAAGGAAAAAGCCCCCGCCTGTGTATTTGTGGTTGTATATATGAGCAGCACATGTACACATTATGCTAAAGTTAGCATTCGTCTGAGGGCTTGGCACAGCCACAGCTCTTTAACCGCAGATTCAAATACATCCAGCCACACACATTCACGCGCATGGAGAGTGTAATACCATCCCTCTGAGAATGCAAAGGATTATGGGTGAAGCCTGGAAAGGAACTGGGGATTTAATGAAAGTTATGTCACTCTTTGACTCATGTTTGACCCTTAAGTGACTGACTGTACTGTACATGCTGAAACTGATACACAAATATAAATATGTATATACATACACATGTACACCCCAAGCTCAATAATCCAAACTCAGTCTGAGACAAACAATACGAGTCAGTCTGTTCCTGACATTCGCTCCCACAGACTCCCTCACAGGCTGATACCTGTTGCTGAACCTCCAGCCATCGACACAGGCCTCCACTCACACTCTAACACACATACACACACGCGCACACACACACACACACACACACACACACACACAGACAAACACCTACACACAGACTGGTTGAGACCTGTCACCCACAAGACAAGACTGCCTTCCCCCCTTTTTACAGATCAGCCACCACATCTCACATAAACAGGTTTGTGTGCTTTTACACACTTGCACTAAGGATATATAAGAAGGCAGACATGTAGCCACACAAACTTTACATCTGCACATACACACCTCCCAGTGCAGCACAAACTGACAGGCTGGTGCATGCCAACACACCTTCAGTGTGACACTCTGAATCAGGCCTATCCAATGAGACATATACTATATGAGGGAGAAGAGAAAAATTAGAAAACTGCTGGGCTCCTGAAGAAGAAGAAGAGGAAAGAAGAAATATTGAAGTCATGAAATTGGAAGCAAACGCTAAAGTGAAACAGAATACAGAGAAAGCAGGCCCGTATACAACAGCAGCATGTGACAGGAAGCTCAAATGCCAGTGTGGCTACAGAGTGAAAAAAAGTGGAAACAGAAACAAACAATACACTGGGCTGAATCCAGGATATGACTATTATTTCCTACAAAAACAGTAAAGTATTTTGGTAGGATTGAACTCACACATAATGGAAAATTACTGTTTCCTACAGGTCATGTTTAATATGATAACAACTTTGTAACTGCAGGTCTTCATGTATAAGTTGTCATGTATTTTTACTTGTTTCCTCTGAATGGAGAGTGTTGTGGAATGAGGGGGCAGCTGCAGAGGTATGATAATTATATCATTTGATTCAACGCATTCTTGAATTAATTCGATTTTCTTTGGAAAAGATGGAAAGGTTTCACTCTGCCAGATTTTATTTGACTCAAGAATAGCACAATTTAAAACTCAAAGTCGACTAAGTGACTTAATAAGATGCATGTGTGCATGTCAACCACGATTTGTTTTCTGGCTGCTTGTATTTACACTGACCTTGAATGTATAAATGTACATGTATCGCTCTGATCAGATTCAATAAGAATACCCTGTGGAAACCATCCTTACACTGAGATAACTGCCAGTTTATAACTACTGTCACGCCTCCAGGAAACCAGATGAGGGGCTCTTTAGGTCAACTCCCACTTCAAAGGCTAGAAATGAGCTTTGTCGCTGGGCTGTGGGCAGCGAGCTACAGCGTCCTGGGGCTCCTGCTCCCTCACACAGTAATGGGATTAAGGCTTCCACAAGGCAGATTAAGGGGCTCCGGGTCCTAACCTGTTCCCCCTGTCATCCAAGGTAACTCACATCCGCTGTATCCAAATTTATGGATGATAGCAGAGTGGGAATGCTCCTGGTGTCATTGAACAGAACGTCCATAATGACATGAAGTGACATCTTGTAATATCATCTAACATAATCCCAACGAAACATGACTTGATATACTTTAACATAACATAACATAACATGACAGGACATAGCATAATAGCATAGCATACATAGCATAGCATAACATGACATAGAATAACATACCATGGCATAACATATCATATCATAGCATAGCATAGCATAGCATAGCATAACAAAACATAACATAACATAACGTAGCATAACATAACATAACATGACATGTAACGTAACGTAACGTAACGTAACGTAACGTAACGTAACGTAACGTAACGTAACAGAGAATTTCATGGTCTTGCAGCACCAGACCTGCATTCATGGCATTTGATGGGGAGAGCAGGGGGTGAGAGATTAGACTGGTATGGATGGTCATAAATTGGCCATTCTAAATATAGGTGGGCCATAGTGGATGGAGTTATTATTACACAAGGCATGCATAGACATGCTTGCACAGGATTAAATGTACACTTGTGTGCATACACAGACTCACACAACCACATCTACGTTTCCATGCATGCAGTGATACAAAGAATACGATTACACACACTGAAATGTTAGAACAAGAGATAAAATGAGTTTGGTTATGTTTAGTTGTTTTTGTGATAGATTCCAGTGTAAGCTGAGGACACAGTGATCACAATTAGAATAATAAAGCCAGAAATCATAATAGAGAGTGGAGTTATTACAGACAAGACAGGGGTAGATGCCTCTCTGTCAGGCCCTGGCTGCTGGTCTGGCCTGCAATGACAGAGCAGAGAGCCGGTCTGACTCATGTTGCATGGTAGGTGGTAGTAGTGCTGCTACTCTCTTTACTCGTAGGAACACCGACCCCTAGTGTTCAGCAAAAAGTTTTCAGAAAAAAAGCACAGACAGTCTTGCTTCCAATTAATTTGAGAAGCTTAAAAGGAGAGAAATAAAACGGTCTCACTTCATAATAGTGAAAAATAATAGAAACAGAAGAAATTCTTTATTCAATTGTCTTTTTTTCAATTGTTTTAAGAACTTCCTCTGTGAATGTTTAGGGAATGTGTATGACCCACAGGATTGTTGAATAATTAAAAAGCATTCAATTCACTGTGACTCAAAGACACTGTAATGTAAGGATGAGCCAGTGTATGGGTGCATATGTCTGTGTCCTACATCTTCTTGCTGACTCTTTGATCTCTTGCTGTGTCTCCACTCTTTTCTACTCATGTGTTTTTAGCTCTGTAATCCAATTTGGTGAGAAGCATCACTGCATGCACTCACACACACACACACACACACACACACACAAACACACAGGATCCTGGGCCATAGTGTCTCTGGCCCCCGCTATGTTGAAGTTTCCCTCTCGGCCCAGCTGGCAGAAGTTACAGCGGGGCAACAATGTGCCTGCAGGACGGGCCAGGACGGGTCCGGGACTGGGGCCCCATGGCCCTGCTGAAAGGCTCCTATTGTCCGGCCCCACCTCCATCAGGGACCATTAATTATGGGCCGCGGAGCACGGCTCTGAGTCAGAAAAAATACACACACACACACACACACACACACACACACACACACACACACACACACCAGGCTCCCCTCCATCCCCCTGTTACAGCATAAACACACTGATGGGGCTTAGGGGAACCAGCTCCTCCTCCCCTTTATCCCTCCAACCCTTCTCTCGTCTCCGCTGGCTCTTTTAATGAAGCCAAGTTGAGCGCTGAGCAGAGAGCCATTACAGCTCCTGCTGATCCCCCCCCCCCCCCCCCCCCCCGAGAATTTACACTTGAGCATTGCAGGACATAAAGAGAAAAGGAAAGAAGGGAAATGTCCTCAAAGGTGTTTTCATTCTACTTCTCTCTTTCCTTCCACTTTTACCAGAGGATTTGGGATCTTGGTGGCTTTTCAATGAGTCTCTGCTGCTCCACTTTCATCTATTCCTGATGGCTCAACTTGGTATGAAAGTGCCCACAGTATAGTTAGTACACATTTTATTTAACGCAAGAACTGATGGCAACATCATACAGATGAGAGTAAATGTTAGCAGGCAAAATATTTCACAAGAATAGAAGAATGAAATCGAAGATGGGATAAATAAAAGGCAAATTATATAGGATTATATAATAAAACCAAAATTACATCATCTGGTTTCATTATTACATTATACTGTTCGATCAACCCTGGGGGATGACACATAACATTACACATCCCTCAATAATGTGACGCCACCCAAGAGCAGTTACTCAACACAAAACTACATTTTGATTTGGACAATAACCTGTGGTGTAACTGTAGCCAGCAGAGCCCCACCTCCCCTCCCGTCCCACTCGCCCCGGGAGTTTGATTTCATTTATTCGTAGCAACTTTAACACGTTCACATCATAAAAGAATTGTTTAATGGCACACGCGAGGGCTCAGTCAGAGCAAATGAAACACTGTGAGAAAGACAGTGGGTTTCCAAAGCACGGACTTGAATGAATTGGTTTGGGCAGGATGTGTAAAACTGAAGCCCAAATGTGTATCACATTCAACCATATGGGCTTCAAGGAAAATTATGAGTACGTGCTGACAATTTATGAGGCCCAGGCTGAGCGAGGGTTTGTTTTTGAAAAGATGTCATGTCATATTCAGAGAGTAGATATGTGTTTTATGACTGAAGTGATGTGTTTAAGGACCTGCTGTGTTTTACATTTCAAACTCAGAACGCGTTTACAAGTACAGATTTACACGTCATTACATTAAGATGGGTTGCACTACAGAAACTAGCGCTTAGACTGAGACATGTTGTTACTAATAGTCAAAACTGAATGAACAATCCTTTTCTACTGATACTTTTGCAAGTTTGACTCATACTGGGTCACTCGGTATTGACACATACTGCCACCAGTTTGTATGTTCCTGGCTAATCCCAAAATGGGCAAAGAGGTGGGGCATGTGTAGCGCCCAGAACTTTGGGGAATGGTGGTTTGTGGCAAGCATACGGTCACCCACCTGTCACTCAAAGCAGCCACGCCCTCAATTATGCATAATTTTAAGCCTTAATAAAATATTAACGGGTGAGTTGTATACAGCTACGTACAGTTGTCATGAAGGAGGTAATTCGCTACAGAGACTAAAACTGTTTTTTGTACCAGGCTTTGTAACTGGGTTATTTTGGGGCATGTCATTTTAACATGGGAGTCTATGGGGATTGATTCACATTTGGATCAAGCCTCAAGTGGCCATTCGAGGAACTGCAATTTTCTGCACTTATGCAAACTTAGTGTAAGAAGGACTTTGCACACAAACTTATTGGATTTTGAAATAGCTGGTGCAACCCGGTCTAGGGCTAAAGGGACGCAGGAGGAAAAGTAGAAATGTGTTTATTTTAGGGCTGGAGATGTATTTATATATAGGAATAGTATGTGTTGGGGTGTTTATATAAGAAGCATGGAGTGAGTCGGAGAGAAGGAAATTGTGTTGATCATACTCATACATACCTCATATCGACAAAATAGACTGAGAGGAAAGTTTGTCTTTCCTTTTCTTTTTTCCTCACTCATGACATTCCTCCTCTCTTCTTCTTCTCCTCTCCTCCCTTAGTCTGACCCTCGCCTTTCCTTTTCCCCAGAGAGGAGGTTACATAACATATTTCCACACACAGACACACACACAGACACACACACCACACACACAGACTTGTCAGCTGTGAAATATCTCTCCCCCAGACCTCCTCCGCTGGACATTGAACAGACTCTCGAATGCGTCGAGAACCTTCTCATGCCCTGATTCTTCTCTCTCTCTACATTCTCTCGCCCCCCCTACCCTCCCCCCTTTTCTCCCCTTTCATCTCTCAAACAAACACCCTGTTGCATTAATCAGGGTTTTTTTTCCTGCCACTCTGACAATGGTTCTGTTTTACATCACTGATTGGGGATGTGACCCCCCTCACACACACATACGTATACACACATTCACCCCACCTCTTTCTCTCTCTCGCTCACTCTCTTTTCACTGTGTTTCCCATAATGCAGCAGTCACAGAAAAATTGCACCCCAACCCCACAACTTGGAGAGGGGGT
>NW_019525348.1:4881170-4883389 GCF_002814215.2 Seriola lalandi dorsalis
GGGGTTGATGGAGGGTGGGAGTTGACACCAAGGTCAGCCATGTCAGATCTGGGCTCAAGGGTGGGAGGGTGAGTGGTTTTCAAGAGTTGTGGGGGGACGGACAATAAGTCTCTCTGACACCCAAAGAGAAAACATGCACGATGAAGAGGCCGGATATCAATGACCAGTTTGACAGTGTGTTCTGGGATCCAGTGTTTCCACTAGGAGGGAGTTTGGGGGGTCTTTTTGAGGATGACAAGTACAAGTGCACTGAGGTATGATGTGGTGGGAGAGGCCTTAGTACATTAACATATTCATCTCTAAGATATTCACTGCTAAAGTAAAATTTGCAAGTACAGTATGTATCATTAAGAGAATAAAAAAAAAACATCTTAACAAAAGAAATAATACTAAATAATAATAATAACAAAAGTATATATTTTAAAAAATTAAATAAATGCAGTATCAGATTGAGATTGCATCATGGAAAGTAACAAAGTGCATTTCCTCATGTCCTGCACTTAAGTACTATGTTACTTTCTACTTTACAGAGGCAAATATTGTACTTGTTACCCCACTACATATATCTGACAGCTATATGTTATGCTTATGTGCTTTTATGTAAAGCTGCTCTAATCAGCATATTTTATATTAACAACTGATCAAATGAGTATGTGTAATGTGAAAGCGGTTGTTCATAGTGACAAATCCACAGAGAACTATTCCCCAACACTGCTGTTCTCTTCAGGTCCACAGAGGATTATAGTGTGTTTCTTCTTCTGCTCTTGACGCTTGGTTTAGCCTCACTGCTCCGGTCAAAGTTAGCGAGTAGCTGGTGAATATAGCGCAGTGTTTAACAGCTAAAGAGCCACATATTTCCTTCAGGAGTTGGTGGAGATCAAAACAGAGCTAGAAGGAGAATGAATAGTGGACTTACATTCATCATGTGTAAATTACTTAGAGCTGGAAAAGAAGTCAGGCAGGATAGCAAAGGCAAGCAGTCAGACGATCGTATAGATTTCAAACAAACTTCAGAATCATAAAACTTATTTGGAAAACAAAACAAAAGGTGAACAGTAAAGTCATTACCCAGTTCACTGCTAACCGCCATTGTTCAACAATTAGGATTATTACTGACACATTGCTTAGGTTTAGTTTTGGCTGCAATCAGGCAAAAACCTTTGGCTTGTTTAGAACATGAATGATCATGTGACCACTCTTTTGTTGGACCTTTTTTGTAGACTGGTGTTGCAGACCTCGGCAATTACATAAGTGAGTATGATGTTATTATAACCAACAGGAATGAGGCCAAAACTACAAAAATAAAAGTTGTAATAAAACAGAATTATCCCTAAAGTAATACATTTGAATACTTATTTAATAGTGATCAAACATGTTTAATTTACTTGAATAAGTGTTTGCTGAGCGTTAAAGTGAAACATGTGGATGTATAACATTCAGAATCAGACTAGCAAAAGATAATAAACGTAGCAATCTGTCAAAGAGAGACTATTTGACACGAGCAGCTTCACATGCACCACAAAGAGCTGGGTAAAAAACATGGCATGCACCATGAAGACGTTATTGTTATTAAGTTCAAGTCAGGGAGTCTGCGCATTTGAGGGCCAGTGTGTCTGTTACTATCTGACAATGTGAATTAACAGTGTGTTAAGTGTAATTTTGAGGCCTGAGCTGTCACACAACACTTTCCATAATATTAGGGGATTTACAGTTTAATCCAGGGCGTCATTGGCATTGCATATTGAATCTAATTATGAAATAATATTTTGGTTACATCATATTTGATTACTGTTGACTGGCTTTTGGAATCGAGGCACATCTGTGTGTATGTGCCCAAGTAGATTGAGTGTGTATGCGGGCGTGTGTGTCCACATATGCTACTACCCTTAGCAAGTTTTTCCCATGCCTCATCCTTTGCTGATCATCATGAGTTACGTTAAACCTTTGAAAACCACAGTGAAGTAAAGCTGTATGGGCTTTGTTAGGTGTTAGACTGAGTTCACCACAGTCTGGGTGGCAGACTGAGGGCTGAGACTGACTCAGCTGAGAGCCTTGTGACTTGTGCAGTGTGCCCAGGCTCGGACGGCTTCAAGTCTCATCAACGCGTCTGACTGAGAGGCAGGGAGAGGAGGGGGGGGGGCTGCAGACTGGCACAGTGCTCGCTCAGACTTGGCACGGGTCACTGGATCAGGGGCAAACTTCCTTAAACCAGAGATGGC
>NW_019525348.1:4883420-4931683 GCF_002814215.2 Seriola lalandi dorsalis
GGGACTGAAGAGGTAGCAAAGGGTAGGTGAAGAGTCTGAATGGGTATCATATTTTGCATCTCTAAAAGCCAGCTCTGACAGAAAGAGAGGCGTCCGTCCCCCCTGCCTGACCCAATAATACACGGCAGGACCCAAACGGGGGCGCCATGCTAATGATTGTGTGCGATTAGTGCGACAGAGTGAGCTAGCAATAGGGAGGGGGAGTTGGGGTATGGGATGCGGGTGGCTATTGGCTCTTAATGAGAAGTGAAGAGACCCCCTTTCCAAGCAGTGGCCCCCGTGCACTGGTTTTTGGGGGGTCATTTCGGGCTGCGCTGCAGATTAATGACAGGCCACATACCAGCGGATAGAGAGGGTTGGGGTGGGGTAGTGGCAGTGGTGGTGGGGAGGGTTAACTAAGACAAAAGTAAAGCTGTGGAAAAATGCTAATTCACCAGTGGCTCGGCAAAGAGGGGTGGCGGCGGGTGGGGTGGGGGGCAAGGGAGGAGGCGAAGACAAAGAGGCAGGGGGTGGAGGTGGAACGAAAGGCAAGAGTGTAGCGTGTGAGAGATATTTTGGGAAGGGGGCTTAGGGTATGTGTGTGTGTGTGTATTTGTAGTGTGGGCACGGCTGCGAGCTGGAAACAAAGGCAGCGAGCGAGGCCTCGGACTCCAGGGCCTCCTGCACAGAGAAACTCGATCCCGTGTTGCATGCTGCTCTGATTTAAAGTCTGAAAGTTATGATGGATTTTACCCAGAGATTGTTGGACAGTGACATAAACACTCAAACAGCTCCGAGTCGCCTCTAAAAGGTCCAATATGTAAGTGCAGCACAGGGCCCCTGGCCTCTGCACCACTGGCTTTGCTTTAACAGTGATTTATGTGGAGCAAAGAATTAAGAAATCTGCGAATATATTATTATGCGTGTTGTTAGAGGACGAGATTATAGGTTTGTTAACAGACCAAACATGGCATTATTATAAATGATGACTTTTAGTTTCTCTCCCTTTGATGCTGCATCTCTCAGTACTAAATAGTGCAACAGGTAGTAATTAAGAGTCTTAATGTCCCAGTGGTTTTAGTGACTGAAAAGTAGATGACACCAGGAAAGGTTGTATGTCTTTATTTCTACTTATTGCAATTATATTTCTCTGTCTTGTTTTTATCGTCTCTCTTGCCAGTGTGTTTTGACGAGAGGTGGAATAGGAAGAGATTGGCCAGGTGGCAGTGCAACTCAGTCTCCTCTAAGGGTTGGTGCGACTGCAGACTTTTCATGTTTCATGGCTGAAAAGATATAATTGTGGAGGTTTCTTAGACTGATTTAAAACACAAGGATTTTAAAGCATTTCATTTTTCGCTTTTAAAAGAAACACTGCTGTTAGAAACATTAGGTTTTACTTTGATCAAACTTTTGGCCTTTCTATTGTCTAAAGACTTGCTTCTGCGTTCTTGGGTCCAATTGCAAAACAGTCCTCCTCCGGTCAAGCCAGGTGAGAACATACACTGTCTAGACTTCCTCTGGCCAGGCCAGCTGACTTCTCGTTGGTTCCACACACACACATAAATGGGACAGAAATTGGATTTAATGATTTAATAATACAGCTGTAGTAGAGTTTCCAAATATTACTGAATCAAAATGTGACTCGACTACAACACACCTTGCCTAAACCTCCCCCCTCCCTTCTTTCTTCTGATGACAGATGTACATAATGGCGCTGGGATGTACAGACCACTTAATGTAAATGAGTATTTCAAGTATTTCGAGTTTGTGAGTACTGGGTGTTTCACATTTTTCTTGCCACAAAAGTGTACAGTGCATCAGTATGATATACAGGTGACATTCAAGTAAAACACTATGTTCATTATCCTCCCAAAACATTAAGATGTGGCTTACATAAGATGATACATTATGAAATGAAAAGTGTTTTTACTTTCTGTGATAATATTGTTGATGCTCAGTGTGTATTTTTACAGTAAGTGAACTAATTTGTATGTATGAAAAGATTAGTTTGTTCATTTCGGGTCTAATACGTCTACTGACTCTGCTAAATCTGTTATGTTTTTGTTTGCTGATCTCCGACAGCACACTTGAGGCTCCGCAGTGTGAAAGTCCTTTGTTTACTCTTATATGACATTTTTGTGAATGAAACTTTCCCACAAGCTAAGTGGAACAGGTAGTGTTGCTTATGCTAATGATCAGGTCTCATGAATGTGCAACAGGTGGTACTTATCAGTCTGAAAACAGGTTTGTGCACAGAGTTTGGTGAATCTGACTCAGAACAAACCTCAAAGAAGAAAGAGAGAATTTTAGGGCAAGAATATGAAAATATTCTTGCATGAGGCCGAATGTCATTTGGCAAAACTTTAAAGCCTTTTTATTAACTATTTTTCTCAGAACAAATGTACTAAGAAGAAGTTATTTATATAAGGTAGATCAATCAACTCTCACATTAGAGGAAACGTAAGTTAAATATTGTTGTTATGGAGTGCTCAAAAATAAATTCTGTCCTGGTTTTTGTTTAAACGATGAAAACTCTAATTTGTTCTTACTGAGGCTGACATACAGTAGTGTGAGTCCTAACAGACACCCATACAGTCAGTGCAACAGGAGGTGGTCCTGCATTCCTGCTGCTTTCAGGTGGTTCCAGTGTGGTTTCTGTTGACCCACTTTCCCTCCTGTCTGCTGGCTGGATAACGCTGCGGTTTTAGCAGCGGTAGAGAGTTCACACCCTGGGAATAGCTGGCAGCCATGGAGGGAGGGACGGTGGAGGAGCGGACTACTGTAAGAGTGTGATTAATGAGCGAGTGTTATGGCAGCACGGCAGAGAACAAAGAGACTAATCTACAGCACATGGAGAGTGGAAAACACTGCACATACCAGAGGGTGGATCTAAAAACTAACCCCCGTCCGCTGGTTAGTAATAGCGCTGAGAACACCAGCTGTATTAGCGGACACACTGAAGGTGAATACTTGGCCACTGATGTTGTGTTGCATAATGCATCCTGCAGCTTCAAGGTATCAGGAAAGTGCCATTTATCTAGGAGTCTTCAAAGGAAGGAAAAGGAATAAACTCACAGAGATACTGAGCATGTGTGGACGCACTCGTGTACATTCTTGTGTGTATATGCAGATGTGTGGCAGACATTGATTAATGTCTGAGTGCGATGGCAGAGTTAATCTAGTGAGCTCAGGCTTCAGGCTTATATCCCCTCTACTGTCTATGACAGGTGTGTGTATATGTGTGTGTGTGTGTGTGTGTGTGTGTGTGTGTGTGTGTGTGTGTTTGTGTGTGTGTTTCTACAGAAAAAAGGCAGGCTCACTCACTCACCTCACTCATAAATCACACACTAGGGCTAATTGATTCAGCTCTGGTTCTTACACTGCTTACCCACCAAATCCTTAAAGAGGCGTCCATGCTGCTTTTTACCAGAGTGTTGGGTTCTGTTATGCAAGCCTCCATAAATTGCTCATGTTCTCTTCAAAAGACTCTACAGAGAGGCGGCTGATTCATGACCCATGGCCACCAGCTCTAGAAACCCTCTACGGACGGCTTTTAAACGCTTTGTTAGGCTGTGTGTGTTTAATGAACAGTGTGATGATACAGTTTTTAACAACACAATGGTAAATTAAGTGCAAGGTGATCTTTGAACTCCCATTAGAAATATGAACAGAATGGACATAAAAAAAAAAAATCAAAGGAACTCTCAGAAAAGCATTCATTGATGTATTAACCATATTACTCCTACATGAGTCCTACAGTGGAACAGGTGCAGGACTTTGACTGTCTGAATTTCAGTATGGGCACCGGTTGGGGGCTTGGTCATACATGAGTGTCTAAAGTTGAAAATGTGGGTATTTTCCAGGCAGGGAGGGTTTAATGATTCAATATAGGAAATGTATGCTCCAGGGTTTAACGGGTGTGACCATATATCAACTACAAGTCAGGATACCTTGGCTTCAATATTGATTGTTCTGTCAATCACAAGAGCCCCGGCTTTATGGAAATGCAATACTAAATGTATTTTACATACTGTGGAACTGAATGGCCCTTGGTTTCCATTCAGTTCTGCACAGCATGAAAATCAATTAGCAGATTTTTGAAACTTGCTTGGTTTATGTAAACTGTCATCTATATAAGTATCTGTCTACATTATACTATCACTGTGTGGGAACGCAGATCCAGAGCAGATAGATTTGAAAAAGTCTCTGCAGCATTTGTCAACTCTGACAAAAACCAGTGCAGACCTGATGTTCACTGTGATTGATTACACAACTCAAATAAGAGTCTGCTTACAGATGTCCTGGACAGGAATGAATGAAAACCAATGGCTGCCTGAAATGGTAAAAAAAAACAAAAAACATTTAGATTGTTAAAACTCAGGACAAGGTTTGCCAAATAAAAAGTACTTTATTAATGAGTTCTAATACATATGCTAAAACCTTTCAGACCATATCTTTATTGTTGATATTGGATGGTTTGTTGACAGGTTTCTTTGGGTGACTGTTCGTCTGTCTTTCTTCTTTTCTTTTGGAGTTGTGTTTTGTCTGTGGTTCCAGTTGGAAGCAATCTGCAGGCTGGCAGGGAATGAAAGAGCTCCCTGGTTCATCCCTGATGCTCCCCCTGCCGCTGTCGGGCCGACTCTCTCCACAGGCCTCTGTCTCCAGCCCTCCCTAGTGGGCTAAGACCTACTCAAGGTCCCCTCTGTGATGTGGGCTGCCCAATAAAAGCCAATGCTAGCTTGATTCCCAGGCCCATTTTCCCCCTGGGTCTTTATCTTTCACAGCATTGGCCGAAGGTGAGGGGCTGCCAGAGAATTAGGTTTCACTCTGCTCTGACAGACTGTCTCGCTCTTTGCCTCTTTAGCAAAACCATGGGTGGAAGGAGCTGAAGCAGCTAGAGGAGTATGTGTGTCTGTAGTCGGGTTTCCATCTCAGCATTTTCCATTCAAATCAAGGCTGATTGGAAACTATGGACTTCACACAACAATTCCTCAATATTTTAAAATAGTTCTTAGAGGACAAGGTCAGATTTCCTTCCAGTATATTTTCATGCAACTTCAACATGCCATATGTATGCTAACAGAGTTCTGGGTCAGTACATCATCCCCTCTGTCCATACTAACTATGAAGTGAATTTGTACCTTCATAGAAGGACTATACTCTGAGAAACGAGAGATGAAATCTCTGGACACTCTCCTCTTCTCGTCAAACACACATATGACTGCAAAGGTGAAGATATTCACTTTGGCTAACTGAGTTTGCTTCATCCTTATGTTAGTTTCAGCTGAACTTCAAAAAGCATTTTAACAAAGAACCAGGAGTGTGCACTTTCCTACAGCTTCAGGGCTTAATGTGCTATACATTCAAGATATGGCTACGCTATAACCAGATGTAATTCAGGGTAATCCAGGGTAATTCTGCAAAATGTTAGTTTTTCCATTATATTAGGGAAAGGTGGTTATGGAAAATAAACAATGGTTAAAGGTAACCTGTGGAGATTTTGACCATTAGTAGCACTGCAGGGTGAGAGTTTTATGAGTACATTGCTGTTTGTTTCTCATGCATGTGCACGAGCATGCATTGGAGGCGATACATATTCTCATCAGTGGTTTCATGCAATTCTTCTAATCTGCAGGTGACAGCTCAGTGATAAAGAATACAGCAAGAGAAGAAGAAGACTGCTAGCAAGCAAACATGGATGTAAAAGTAAATTATTCAAACTTTGAAGAAAAATAATCTTTGCAAGTATTCTGAGGATGGAAATTAATTCAATTCATATTTTTTGGATCTCCATACGGGACCTTTAAGTTATGGTTAAATTTAGGGAAGGAGTGTGAAATTTACTTGGTAGTCTGAAATATGAACTTAGATATCCTGGATAAAAAAACAGATATCCACCATCCTGACCTCCAGTGTTGTGCATGAACACGTTCAATGAATGAATTTTACATGTAACTCATGTCTGTGATTCTTCAGTGGTGTACAATAATTCATTTAGTTTGGGAGTGGCAATGATTTGCGGCTGGTGATGGATGGGTAGAGGGAGGTTCTATTGAAAAAGAATAGCAGCCTGTTTATTAAAAAAAACTGAGCAAATGAACGTGAACTAGTTCATTTTTGGAACTGTGAACTTAGTTCAAAATTTAAAAAATGAATGATGAATGTGAACTGGTTAATTTTCATCTGTATGAACTGAAATTTGAACTATTTCTTTTTAAGTGTGAACTGGCAAGACACTGCTGACCTCCACATGCTTCCTATAAATGTCTCTATGTGAAGGGTATATTTATGTGTAATGTTGCCAGTTGATGTAAATCCCGACCTGAACAATTATGAAATATGGGCACAGTTCCTTTGGTGAATAAGGTCAATACAGTGCAATTGCTTGAAAACAACAACAACAACAAAACAATCAAATACTCATTATTTCTTAAAAGGCTTTTGTACCACTTTCACTCGCATTATGATTTATTTATTAAAGGAGCTATTTACACATTTTGCTATTGCTACATAGCCGACATTAGCATTAACAGCTGTTTGTTTACCAGTCTTGCCAAGAGCTTCAGCAATCGCTGCGTTTACAATACAAAAGGTTATAATGCATTGTCTGAGCAGCGCAACTTCTTCTGGGCAGACTGGACCCTACAGCGACTAGTTGTCACTGTGGCTAGCTGGTTAGCATGCTAACTTCGGTAGAAGAAAAGAAGTAATAGAAATAGAAGCAAAACAGGAGGGTTGCTTTTCACCTCTGTGGACAGCTCTTGGCGAGTAAAGGAACTTAGTTTCCTCTAGACTGGTAAGAAAACGGCTGTTAATGCTAACATTAGCTGTGTAGCAATAACAAAACTAAAAGCTCCTTTAACTTCAACTTTCAGAATATTTTGAATTCTGAAAGTTTTAAGTTACACACCAACATTCATCATTTTCACTTTCTCAGCTCAAGTAAATCTGAGAACATATTTACACTACTTAGGGAATCTGAAGCCATCTTTTATATCCAATCACTGTCTGCTGTCATAAAACTTCCTTCATGTGTTTGGAGGCATGTTGATGTGAGGCTCCCAGCTGCAGTTAAAGTGCAAGTCTGACCTTTCTCTGATGCAACCTGATGACAGTCATGAATGGGCCTGAGCATGTAAGCGCAGTAATGTACATGTTTGTGTTTACAGCGGCACAACAGCTGCCCTGACTGCTCCCTGCTTCGCTGTCGAAACAGGAAAAGCCTTATACAACACATTACACACAGTAAAAGATTAACATGCAGTCAATGAGTTAATCTATTGCACAAACACAGACAGAAACAGGTGTGCACACAAACATGCACACAAATCTAATTGAGTTGAGCGGAAACAGACATTCAACTGTGTGAAAGTGTGTACATGCAAACACACGCATGTACATATATAAAAAGGACACACTAGGACAAACAAATCTAAGCTAAAATGCAGAGGAGAATTTATACTATGGTCACCCTGTCATATACAAAAACATGGATACACCACATGCACACACACACACACACACACACACACACACCCACACACCCAAATATCCACGAACAGAGTTCACCCAGTCATTCCATCCTTGCGGCAGTGAAGCTGTTTTTCCATCTCTGGGCTCTTAGCGTGACATCGTGGTCCAAACAGCAGTGAAATATTACATGGGCCCGGGTTATTAAAACTGTTATTAGCATGGCCAATTGGGGCTAAACAGGACCTGACTGTCACCCTAATGAAAGGGTGGCTGAGAGCTGGGAAAAGAGGAGGGTTGTCTGCTGAAACCTCTGACCATCATCCACCGAAACAGCCCCAGTGAATTCTCTGCCACTAACATATATCCACCACCAACCACCCCTTAACTCTCTGGATCCTGAACTCTGCGTGGGACAAATGCAACTGTGGTGTTGACATACAAAGCTGCAGATACACACAGACGTGGAGACTGAAACAAATACACTCTTTCACATGGATAGATACGGACATATGGATGCATGAAGATGCATGTAATTCTCCTACAAATACACACGTTTAAAGATAAATAAACAGAATACATAGAAATGATTTTGGTTTGTGCTGTGTCATTTTCCAGAACAGCTGCTTTATTGGCGTGACTCTGTACTGTACTCTCAGTTTGATGCTACTTTATACTTATACTCCACAACATTCAAATATAGACTTAGAGTTAATACTGTCAGGGCATCCTGATGACCTTTTTTGCATACCTTACCCCTCACTTACTCCACTCATTTCCTGTCTGTGTTGACGCTGTCACTGTCACTGTCACATAAAGGCAAAATGCCAAAAAATAAATGTTTAAAAAAACAACAATTCAACACATTCCTAAAGTGCCTTAAATCTGTTTTCATTATATGATTATTATTTTACCCAAAGAGCATCCAACCCTACAATCTCTAACATTCTCTGATTTTTTTTCCAGCAGTATCTGCTTCATAATAATCATATGAGAGACGTCCAAAATCGACAACATGTATTTAAACAAAAGTCAGTAGCACATATCAAATCTCCTTCCTCCCACTCAGCTTTATGTTTACTGTCTCACCCACAGTCTCAGCCTTGTCTGATTCCCCCAGTCTTCCCTTATAGGCTGAGGCCTGCGATGCAATAAACTGAACTGAATATCTTCATACAGAGCACAAAACATAGCTGTAGCCCAGCGGTGGCCGATGCTGACCAACTATCGTGGGGTTCAGCTGGAGCCAGAGAGACCACTGTGGTTATCACTGGGTCTCTGGTATCCAAAACAAGAGTTATGCTAACCCCCCTACCCTCTCCCTCCCAGCCTTCTCAGCCTCCACCACCGAGGCAAATCCAATCAAACATCCAAACACGCAGTGGAAATAAAGGCTCTACACACCCTCAAACTTTCTAGGTTAGTTTTATTGCATTGAAGTCTCAAATTAAAAAACAATAAATCACAGTTTTCCCGCTTTCACTTGGACAAAGGAAACAGTGGAATCAGTAAATACTTACAACTGGTGAAAACAGGAGACCAAAAGACTATAACTCACTCTTAACATTATAATACTTACTGATTTACTTTTTCATCAGTTCAGTTATTCCTATCATATGTGTGAACCATATACCAAACATATGTGAGCTATTACAAATATCAAGCTTTACAAGTAAACTTAAAAAGACCAAGAGCTGTGTTTTTGTACACAAATATATTATTAGTTATTAATATTTTATGATAAAGTAAAAGTGGCAGGGCCTAATGTAAAATAAATCCTTCATTCAAAATCTAAAAGCACAGAAGTATTAGCATCAGGATCTACCACTGACTAAGAGTAAAGCTGCTTATTATGCAGGATTTACATAATGATATATTATTTTACTAATTGGATTATGATTACTGACACAATAATGAGCAGGTGACATTCTACTGTTGAAGCTGGTTTTGCTGAATTTTTCTGCAAGAGTTTAATGAATTATGATGTTGAAAAAATGTTGAAACATTCTTTTTTTTCAGTCTGCATTATTATGGATAAATAGTTGTTTGAGTGATAGAAGGTAAATGGTGCATTTTAATTGGAAATTATAGCAAATGTTAAACTTGTGAAACATGGAGTGCCTGAAGGAAGTTGTCTGGGGCCATGTCTGCAGTTTACTAATTTACTAATGATCTTCATTTTGTATTAAAAATGTTTGTAATTCAATGTACACTGATGACTCCACAATACATTTAGCAGAAACAATTAGTGATTTCATTACAGATCTTGATCAGGTAACTAAAATGGGAAATACTTTGCCTCTAATTAAGAGGTGAGAGGTTTGGTTTGACTTTACACATTACTCTACATTAGGTAATATAAGAAAACTGAAACTGGTCCAGAATAAAGCGGCACATGCAGCTCTTTATCTCTTGGTTTGAAGTAAAGAATAGATTGCTGTATTCATTGATGGTTTTCATTAGGGAATGTCTTTACAACAAAGACTCCTTTTTATTTATTTTTTACAAAAAACTATCCTTTAGTTTCAACAATGCACGCTGCTGGAGGTTGTTTGACTTTGCCGAAAACCAAAACCAAATCAATTCAGCACACAGTAACATACACAGTGGGTAATATACACAGCAACGCAGGGAATTCACTCCCAAATCATATCATACAACACATAAATATGACATATTTGGTTTATTTACATATCGTTTGAATTTTGAAGTATTTATTTGAGTGTTATGCAATGGTAAATGATATTTATCTGTTAGATAATGAACAATTCAGTCGTCGCCTGTCAATTGTCTTTCTGTTTGTTCCCTTTAAATTGGATGTGTTATGTGTGTGTTGTTGTGTATTGTGATGAGCAGTGCGAATGTGTATGATTGTATTGTCACCATGTGAACTTGTCCATTAATACATCCACCCATTCATTTATCCAAACATGCAGAGGGAAGGACAGAAAGACCATTTCCAGCTCAGGCTCCATCTCTGTCTCACATCAACACATGGAGTGGATTTGAACCAACAAACAACAAGTCTGCTCTATGAAATACGAGTCCAAAAACAAAGCTGTCCCTTCGGTGAAACCCCCCAACCACACACACACACACACACACACACACACACACACACACACACAGACACACACCTCAGTCTTAACCTCCCCCCCCATGATCCACTCGTTCTCTCTAGACCCTTCACCTCTTCCACTTCCAACAGTTAATCACACACACAGCGTTGGGGGTTGGGGTGAGGTGAGTTGGGGGTGACACTGGGGCAACAGTGAGTTGTGGCCCTCTGGACATTCAGCACAGACAGAAACGGTGAATGTGTGTGTACACGTGTGCACGGATCTTCCCTGAGATTTACCCACAATCCCTTGCCTCCTCTATGTTTATTTGGCCTCAGTAATGGCGGCTGTCATGGGCAATCGCCTGAGCCGGCCGCTGATTTACTCCAGGTGGCGCTTTGGCTATTGTCCAGCCCAAGGAGCTGCCCTGACCCCTGACCCCTGAACCCTAGGGTCAGCACTGTGCCCTAACCAGAGGACAGGGCTTGAGTTGTTGCTGAGGGGAGAGGCGACATGGGGATTAGACCAGGCTGAGTGGTTTGTGAGTGGAAAAAGATACTCCCACAACCCCGGACCCCCAACCTCCCAACACACAACCGATACTGGTTTACATGCATTATAGTGGTGTTGGAGACGTTATGCGGAAGTGGTTTAACAGTCACTGCTGTTTACATCTATTATCCACATCATGTTTTTGATTATGTATTTACTGTACTATGAGTAATACTAAACCTGTGTCTGGGATGTTTTGGACATAGAACTGGAAATACACTCAGTGGTTGGTTTATTAGTTCCACCTGTAAATCTAATGCAGTTTGATACAACAGCCCAGCCATAAATTCTTCCTTCACAAAGGGTGATAATGTTCAGTTTTGGTTGACACTGTCAGTGATGTATTACTTTAAGTACATGTTCACCGTTGAGCTCATAGTTTTCAGGGGTGCTGGACTGCATTACATTAGATCTCACAGGTGTACCTAATTAAGTGGGAATGTATGTTGAGATTTGCATATCTCTGCACTGATCTACAAAACCGTCTGATCATAGTTCAGCACAGGACAATTACATTTACATTATCACACATACTGTACATGCTTGCATGACAGACTGAAAGGTAAGTATGATTGAGCGTTGTTGTAACTGAACAGTTGAGTCACATGTTTCATACACCCTGAACTCATGTATGTCCATGACCTTTCTCACAGCAACATTTTGTGCTCATTCATTCTGCTGCGTGTGTTCAGAGATTTGATTCCCTCCACCTCCTCTTACATCAGCATTCACAGTAGTTTGACTTTTGCATATTGTTGCTATAGATGGTTAAAGAAAGTCTGAAGTACTATATATGTAGGGCTTGTAATTTTCCTTTTTTTTTTTTTTTCAACTTTCAAATAAAAATAATCCATGGATTTATTAAGGTTTATTTAAAATTTTAGGGAACTGCTAGACTTCAGACTCAATAATCCACTGGAGAAACCAGTGAAAATAAAAACATGAGTGATCACACTGATCAGCACACCTTCACACAGCAGACTTGAATAAATTAGCGTTTTGAATTCACCTAAACTGCAAACACGTCGATTAACAAGCGAATTTAAAATATTCCAAATACTTTCCTTCAACCATCTCTGCTGCACTCACAGCCTTTTGTGACAAACCTCATTCCAATGGCGCCTTTACTCACTCACAACTTACCACTTGTCTGCAGTAGGACGGAGAGTGTGACCCCACCAGAGTCAGGGGAATATATAGCCATTTGACCAGATGTACAGTGCGTATATCAGCCGACCTTTGCACCACCCAAAACACCCACAGCGTGCTTAAACATAGATTGGGCTTGCGACACATGACTGGCGATTATAGCTATGTTAATAACGCTGTATATGACCTTATGAACACAGACTCCCATTCTGTACATGCAGTCAGTGTCAACAGGAAAACACAGATAAAGCAGTTAAAAAAAAATCGTTTATGATTACTGTATAGATCAGTAATAACAGTTTTGTGAGCACAGAGTGGGATATTTTTATTCTCTTTCCATTCACACATGCACACATACACATGCCATAACTTGCTGTGATCCAGGCTATATATATATATATATATATATATATATATATATACACACACACAGTATATGCGCTGTATGCAGCCAGGTGGTTGGTGCTTGGTACGCGCACATGCACAGTGTTGGCACATGGCCGCAGCTGATTACAGAGAGCGAGCAGACAGACAGCAGCTGTCAGTCTGGCTCAGTTACAGCCAAGCAGCACCAACACTGATACACCTCACCAATACCCTGAGGTCCATGTCTGGGTCACGGAGCTCTAGAGTTCACCGTGGCCTTTAACTCCAGTCTGCCCCTTCTCACACAGAGTTACACTTTCATGTGGGTTGCTGTTCGACGGAATGTGGTTCGGACACAGATACACCTTGTCTCCAAGAAATGTGTTTACAGTGGATGCTGCTCATTTACATATTTTAACAGTTTTGAGGAAAACATTATCACGATCTGATTTTTGTTCTGGCGAACAGAGAGTGAGGGTTACACACTGAGTCCTCCGATGATCAGGGAAGGTTAGTAAAAATTATGATTTTGGTTCATCGTTAATAAATGAAACACATACTGTCTTGTGGTGTCAGTCACCTCTGACAGTCAGTCCATAACCTTAACCAAGTGCTGTGTGTACGTAAACATAACCCTATACTCTAACACTGATCTCACTTTAGCAGGTATTGTACTGCAAGATGATATTGCAGTGATATTGTAGGAAAATAAATGAAATACGTCATTGAATGTTATGGCAGATACTGTACGTTCACTGTGAACATATTGGACAACGGAATAAGTCTGAAGAGGTCAAGCCTTTATTAGTGGCTTCCTCGGATGACATTTCATCACCTTTTAAACTTTATGCAAATCAGCAATAACCATTATTTTAATAAATGAAAGGAAAACTATAGTAAGCAATAGTCTCTGTGGTGATACAGCCCCCAGCAGAAACACAACAGAAAGTCCAAATGAAAAAAGACAGTACACAGTACTGATTTTTACTGATCTGTAATGGCTGAAGCATTCAGATATGCTACAACACTGAACACTACATGTAAGAGTATGCAATTATTATTGGCTATAATAAAGTTTTAAAAGTAGAGGTGCACAATAAATGTGAAACTACTTATTACTCATGCTACGTACATGTGATATTTACCTGTTAACTTGTTTTTAGTCTTTCATATTCAATCTGTAACAATCATTATATTGTGTGTAAAATCTTAATTTGTTGAGTAACTAGTCACCACAGCTGTCAAATAAACATAGTGGAGTAAAAGTGTATAATAGCATAAAACTGGAAAACCTGAGCAAAGTAAAAGTACCTATGGTACTTGTACTGACTCAGGTAAATGTGCTGAGTTACACACCACCAGTGGTTTTACTGGTGATTTCTTAGAAGAGGAGAACAATAACACCACCGTAGGAAAGGCAAGAAAGTCGGTCTTCATTCAGTCTATTCTACATACTGTAACAGTAATATTTTATATAGCCTACAAACCATAGGAAATATAATATTTGGTGCATTCTCCATGCTGTAATTGATGGTTGAGTTATGCTAGACACCACCATGATTCGCTCTTCATTTCATTACATTCTGTCTCTGTGCCTATGAACTTTACTGTGTGGATCCAGTTTTACCCTCTGAGATGATTAAAATTTCATTTCATCTTCTTGAAACTCATAATTTAAGTGATTTATGATTTTTTTGAAAGGGAAATTTAAAGGCTTTTAGGTTACCATCCTCACATTTTACAATCCTTCCCTGACCAGACTGCAAACAGGCACTTAACCCAACACAGACCTTCGCCAAAGACCAAGGCTGTAATTCAAAAGCCCCCCTGTGTGTTAGTTATATAGGCTATCCCCACGACCGAAACCCCCCCCCCAGTGCTTCCAGCTTACTTCCCTGTTCCGCCTGACTGGCATGGCGTAGACATGGGCCCTCTGTCTGACGGGCTCCGGTTGCAGCAGCAATATAAACCTGCTGGAGCCAGGGAGATATAACAGAGCCCTCACCTACACACATACAGGCATAGAAGGCACACACACACACATACAGCATTTACTGGCCAGGTCTTTCTTGTGAATGAAATGTGTTATCTCAATGCTTAAATAAAGATATATACATTAATATACACATATGTACATATATACACAGACATCGAAAATGAGGGAGCTTAACAGATAAAGGAAATGAAAGAGAGAGAGAGGGAATGCAGGGGGTTATGAGAGAGGACGTCTGGAGCAATAAAGGTTGGTACCAGCGTTCAGAGTTTAAGGGCCAACAGGGCTTCGGATATGAATCTTGCCCAAGCATGGCGACCTCTGACCTTCTCCCAGAAACCCCTGGGGGATGCAGCGGCGTTATTGTCTTCATCTTTCTCCCCAACTCCCCCTGACCTCCTCTGTCTTCCATCTGCACAAGTCTATTACATTTATTTCATCGCTACAACTATCTGCACATAAACTGCTCTTTTCTCCTCTCTGCTCTATTCAGTTTCTCGCCGTTCCCGTCCATTCATGGCCTGAACAGAGCCATCGATTCATCGGCCGGACGTGACCGTATTGTGTTAGAATGCGAGGACGAGGAAAGGGAGAAAGAGGGAGCGGAGAGTGGTCCTCGGGGTCAACATGGAGGAAAGAGGACGGGGGACCAGCTTTAGATTGTTCTGTGTGTTGCAGCACATTCAGAGCTTTGGGGCGATTGATACTGAGGTTCAAGAGGACTCCACACTGATTTAACACCCATCAGTCATCCACTGTAAGCTGACAGTACATGTCATGTGAAAAGGTCTTCTCTCTATGCTAACTGAAGACCCGTTAGCCTATTCATCTATTAGCTATCTGACAGAAACAAAGATTTTACATTATCTGTCACAGGGAGGAGGCCAGTAGTCTCTTTGTCATCCTTCCTATTCATATTTATGTCAATATTTCCTGTTTTGTCTGTTGCCAATGGTTTCATATTGTTTGAAGTGGTAGCTACATGATTGTATTAGTGTTACTGCCCCTCGCAAAACTTAGTGGTATGTCATGGGAAAAGCCTTCCAGGGGTCTTTTGTAGACAATTGCAGAAGGGAGCCGCAGAGCAGAATTCAAACTTCTGGGAATGATTTCAGTACAAAGACTGTTGTTGTCAGGATGTGAGCTGCAGTTAGCTTCAACAAGACAGCACTGTCCAAGAGGAAGATGTTTCACTGGGTCTTTGTGCTGCGCTGCTTAGTCTTACACTGATCAGATTACTTTATTTGTTCTACTGACTGAGATTCTTCCCGCAAACAGACACTCAGCTCTGTGCATGTATGTGCTTCTTCCTCCGCGAGGTCAGAGACCCAGGGGTTACGTCGCACTGGACACACAGTAGGGACTCATGATAGGGGGCGAACAAATAAACACTCTCTGTTTTAAATGCAGAACCTCTGGCCCCGCCGTGATCTTCAGCCCGCAGGGAAATCCAAAGCTTTTGTGCCAGCGTTCATTTCAGCGGCTCAACACTTTTAATCATGACATCACCTCACTACATAACAACAAACAGAGCAAGATGTAACTCAGTGACCTTTTAGCTAAGGGACCATCAACAGAGCTTCTTGGCCTCTTTCTCCCCTTCCTCATCCAACTCCTCCAAGACCTGATCCTCTTTCCCCTCCGGTCTCCAGGGACCTCCAAGTCACAGATGAAGGGAGAAGGAAGGAGTAAGATCATAGTTGGGGTTGTGCATCTGTGGCTGGAGCGTAAGAGACTGACATTCTTGCTTGGAAAGGATAGAGAGAAAAAGGATAAACGCCTCCTTTAAAAACTTCTGAGGAAGTGCTTGACTGTGCCCCAAGTAAGACCACAGTTTGGTCAGAGTGAGTGCTTATTTCAGGAGACACCTTCAACTCCCATATTAAGACTTTCCACTGGTGATCGTACACAACAGCAGATTTTGTAAGTGTGTGTAAACCTTCCCTCACCCTCCTGGGTATGACTGCGAACAAGAATGTGTTTTTTTTGTGAACCTGCCGGCTTAAATAAGGATTGAGGACTTCCATCTCGACCCTGCCCCGGTCAGGCCCAGCAACACAAATTCCAGTGCATCATGGGCCACGTAGCCTCACAGCCTAATGAAGATGAGGTGAGGTGTGATGGGAGATGAAGTCATCAGGCGAAGGGGAGGCGATGGGAAAGCAGCGGTGGGAGTCATAAATCAGAACTCATTATCTATGGCGGAGAATGTGTGTGGAGGGGTTGTGACTGAAGGGGTGGAGAGGGTTCTGAATGGGGTTCCAGGAGGGGGTGGGGGGTGGGGAGGGGGTTAAAGATGTGAGGGAGATCAGGGTGCGGTCAGTGTGATGTAATCCGCTGGACATCTGTGCTTCGATGACAGACAAGACACACCGTGTTCCGGCACTGGGAGTTCTCACACACACACACACACACACAGATCCACACCTCCCTCCCCCAGGGAGCTGCGGTGCTGTCCCTGTCTGGGAGCCAGAGACTTGGTACTAATGAGACTAAATGAGGCTGGAGCCTCTCTGTGAGGAGGTCACAGCCTGTCAAACAGTCAGCTACGCAGCTGGTTACAATACCGGTTTCGAGAATCTGCCAACCAGTCGAACAACCTGTTAGCTGGTCAGTCGGTTAGCTAATCGAGCAGGCAAGAAAAATGTCACAAATCAGTCAGCCAACAAACTAGCTGGTCTTTCAGTCAGTAAGCAGGTTAGCTGTCCAACTAGCTACTCAACCAGTCAAAGTGCCAAGTGGCAAATAAACAATAAACATTCAGTCAAGCATTTTGTCGTTCTGTCAGTCTGTAAGAGCTGAGTTTAGCCATGCATGTGCTGATTAAAGCGGTGGGGGAGATGGAGGGCAGGCTGACTGAGTAGGGGGGGGGGGTATTAAGCTTATGTAAGGAAAGAGCTATGCAGAGTAGAACTGACACAGGCCAGGCCTTAGATTGCCTCAGCATGGGGCAGAAATGTGCTGACCAAGGCTGCGGGTTGATTGAGAGTCCAGGGGGGTCGAAGGGGATTGAAAGAAGTTTATTTGACTGTGGGTAATATAGGCTTCCTTCAAAAACAAACAGGACTAATTTTGTTTGCTGTGTGTTTTAGCAGCTGTGACCTCCTATATGACTAAGCTTGACCTCGTCCTTGGAGCCTGTGGGGGATTTCAGCTCCTCGAATGTCCGACACAGAGTGACACGTATATGTGCTCTTACCCGGCGTCTGTCAGTGTGTTTAAATGTGAAGTATG
Source organism: Seriola lalandi dorsalis (assembly GCF_002814215.2). NCBI lineage: Eukaryota > Metazoa > Chordata > Actinopteri > Carangiformes > Carangidae > Seriola > Seriola lalandi. Next base: position 4,901,223 of record NW_019525348.1, read on the forward strand.
GGCAGAGTTGGGTGCATGCTGTGTGGATTACGTTGTCCTTTCAAGGTTGGGAGAAGACCTTGGTACAGGTGCAGGATGGAAAGATATACTGGACAATGATCACCACACACACATGCACACACACGCACGCACGCACACACACGCACACACACACACACTAGATCTCTTACATCTCAAATAACAGAGACAACACAGTCACTCTGGCCCTTTCTAAAGCCAAACCAACACTTGGACCAGACTATTCCCATGACTTAAGGACTGGGATGATGATTACACTGTTGCCATGGCGATACTTCGGATGAAAAAATATTGTCAGTGAAGTATTCATGACAAAGTATTGCAGCAGATGTTTCATGACCAAAGAATTGTAGTAGTAAAACTCCCAGTGGAGGTTTTGACATTCCTCCTGGTACATTTAGAATCATAGGAATAAGCACAATGAAAAGGATTTGTCATTCAAACTTATTTAGCTCACTCCAGCAGACAGCTTTATATGTATGTATAACACACAGGGCTTAGGGACATACACAAACACAGATACTTACAACCAGAAAAAAAACGTTTTGAAGAAACATTTGAAATTGTTGAAATATTGAAAGAGGCTGAAAGTGCAGTTAAAACAGAAGGCCAAGTTGGGTGGAAAGTTGTAGTGTAAGCAGATGAATGAATCTGAAGTGTGATTTTAAGTGTGAGCTTTGAGTAAGTTAAATTATGACCTGTTATGAAAGAAGGGCTGAAGAGCTCAAGAATCAGTTGAAGCACCAACAGGAGTTGAAACGAAGTTTTGGTGAAAGTTCTTTCCTCCTGCTCTGCTTTGTTCCTCTATGGGCTAATGTTGGCAATATACTCCTGGGCCTGTGCTCACAGTATTTTATCTTACCACTGAGAGTAAGAGTAACACCGGGTGTGTGCGTGGCGGCTGCGTTGCTGAACTGCTGCGGCTCGCTCACGTGTGTGTGTTCACACCAGCTGTATGTCTGCTTTAAGCTCTATCTCTCTGCATAGAGTTTGCAGGCTACTCAAATGTTGGATTTCTTTTCATGATACATTTCTGATTTATTTTGACAGAAAATGGCCAGTGTGCCAGTGTCTCTACGTGCAGCTGCTAAAATGGTTAAAATATATATTTATATGTTTGTGTCATTTTCAAATTGATCCTAGACAGATACTTAGGTGAAAGGTGTCAGTTTTATGTAATGTTGCTGGTATGATGTCAATATGACATCACCACTTCTTTCTCTGTCTATTTTTGCAAGTGAGATGCATGTGTGCCGACTCTAACCTGTTAACATGGCTGCTGAAATGAAAAAAAAACAAGATGTTCTACAGCCGCCAGGCACACGCCACGCAGCCAGCGTGCTCCTGGCCTAAGACTCTGTTGCTGTGGCCTCGATGCAAAAGGCACGATGACGTCACCTCTGGCATCCTCACGCGCTCCCAGGTATAAACAAAACTTCAGAGGTGAGGGCAGCTGAAATGTCAGTTGATGTGTAGGTGTGTTACAAACCTGTTACACAATCCTCCATCACAGAGCTTTATTTTTCCTTAATCAAGACAGGAGTATTTGCTTTGACAACACACCACTGCATTCTTTTATCTACTGTACTGTTAACAACAAACTGTTAATTTCTGTTGTTTTTATTGTTTTATAAAAGATATGTTTTTTAAGAGAATACCAGATAATAGAGGACAGCTGCAGATGGACATGTTTTCCTGATTTGTTCTGTCTACCGCTCTCTCTCTTCCTCTCTCTTCCTCTCTCTTCCTCTCTACTTCTTGATTCTAATCCTTCTAATTAAACTCTGAGAGCCTGCAGGGCTCCTTCCTCCCCCTCCCTCCCATCCTCATCTCCACAACTTTCTCACAGGGAGCATAAAGGGCTGGAGGAGAGTAGAGAGAGGGAGAGACAGAGAGTGAGGAGAGGCTGAACAGAGGGTGGATTCATGGCAGCTCTGCTCTGCTTCTTATCAGTATCCTGGCTCTGTGAATGAAGCTCTTCAGAGGAGCTGCTGGCCCCTCGACACCCAATACACCTCCAAAGCTATCTCTCAATCCCCGCTGCATGTCCACACACACGCGCGCACACACACACACACACACACACACACACACACACACACACACATGCAGACCTTACATTTACTGCACGAACTGTACGAATAGACTGTGCCATGGAAATAAGCATCATTAACTGCAACTTACTGTGATTATTAATTAATCTGTGCTTATAATTGATGATAATTCACATAATCCTCCAAAGGCTCGTTGTGTCCGACCAATACTCCAAAACCAAGGATACTGAACCCTTGAACTTCAGCTTTTACAGTAGTTGCGGATTACAAATATTGTATTTCCTCACTTAGAGACAAAAACGAAATAGTGCGCCCCAGCGGAACTACACTTGTGTTTGCCTGATTGTTTCAGTATTATTTTAAACAAACATATTACATATATGGCCTCACAAATTTAATAAAACTTAACCTACCACAAGTTCTTCAACTCCAGAAACCTGTTGCACCAGCTCCATGCCAGTGCAAATGTAGCTTCACTTGAACCAAATACGAGTAAATATGCAGAATAAAGATATGATTTATGGTGGAACCATGAAAGCATAGACTGTATAAAGAAACTAATTTCAGATATTTACACCAGGAGCATTTTGCCTGACAGACTACATTCTTAAGCATTAATGATGACACTGACACAGACACTTGGTAATGTGTTGTGTGGTTACGACCATTTGAATTAGATGAGGGCATCATGATATCTTGCTGGATTTGCTTGAGATGAGAATTGCTGCTGACACCATTTGGTTTCCTGTAATAAAAGCTTGTAACTTGGTAGCTGTATATACTTTTTATACTTTTTTATATACTTTTTTTTCACATAACTGAAAACTCTTTTTCCAGAGACGTGTTATTTATGTGGCATACAGCCTTCCACTCTGTAGTAAAAAATAAATAAATGAAATCACAGCAGGCTACAACAGGATGATTACTGAATGATTGTAGAATTAATAATGAGGTAAAGTACAAACTCACATAAATAAGTTTAGCTGGTCTCGTCGCATGTGACGGCACACAGTTCTTACAAACTCAAGTTCTTCTGAGGGACTATAGTTCTTCTAGCTGTTGATATTGTGCATAGTTTCTGACTATAATAATTACTGTGTATGTGTGTGTGTGTGTGTATGCTTTCTAAGATTTAATTATCTTTTGCTGTACTGTATATGTAATCTGTCCTCAGGGTTTTATTAAAAGCTCCTGAGCTCAACATAACACTTAGCGTTGCCTCTACACTCAGACTTCTTATTAAAATGACATTCATGTGCTGCAGCAGGCTTCAGGCCTCTTCCTGTTATCGCTGTTTGTTTTCTGTCATAAGGAGTCAGTATATGTATTACTGGCGGACTAACAATGAAACAAACTCAGATATCATGGCACTGACCACTATGTCATAACATTGATCCAGCTCTGATTTATCAAGGCAAACAACACCCTAAAGCCGTCTTTTCCCAACACTGAGAGAAACCATCATTTCATTATTATTTCCTGATGCTCTTGCAGAGTCGTCACCGATGCTTATTTATTTAATTCACAGTAGCCCCTACTTAGTGGCCTGTGTGAAATGACTGGGAGCTGTTGTGCAGCCATGCACTGGATAGATCCAAATAAAAGAGGGGGGATATTGGGTATCCTGGCTTATTTGCGGTGTGGGCAGCCCCCCCCCCCCCCCCCGATTCCCCCAGTGGAGGCTGTTTTGGAGATGAGGGGGGTTATATTATAGGATATTAAATGGTAATGATGGGCCTGGAAGCGCGGGTCCATGGGAAAGTGGTCGATGCGTCTCGCTGTGGCCCGGCGTTGGACCTGAGACATTGGGAGCCAGAACAGGGTCACCCTGCCGCAGAGATCATTATAGGGTGGGGAGGTGGTGGTGGTAAGGGTTGGGGGTTGGGAGAGAGATTGAGATGCCAGACCCCATCGACCACTTCACCCCCTCCTTCTATCCTTAGTCCTCTTCCTTCCTCAAACCCAACGTCCGCTGACCGCCCTGCCTGCCCCTGCCTGCCCTCTGGAAAAAGACTCGCCGCAGTTGTTGGGCTTCACCGACAACGACCCTGTCGCCATGTCGACCGAGCATCCAGACATTGAGCAACTTTGAGATGGACAGGAAACCGCCAACACCAAGACAAGAAGGAGGGGAGTGTTGGGGCTCCTACCACAGTGCTCATCCCAAGAACGTCCAGAGAGGAGATGGGAAATGGACAATAAAGCTGCAGTGAGGAGGAAGAGGAGGAAGAGGAGGAAGAGGAGGAGGAGGAGCTTTTGTTTCACTACATTCCTTTAATTCAACCATGCAGCCAGAATATTACTGACAAAGTCCATACTGACAGCTCCCCACAGTGTGTGTGTGTGTGTGTGTGTGTGTGTGTGTGTGTGTGTCTTTGCATCCTAACAAGATACGTATCTGCAGTTCAAGTGTGTTGGAGACACACAACTCTACCAAAGTGCGTTATGTAAGCAAGTGCACGTTTGTTTATGCGTGTGAGACAACATAGTACATCACATCGCGTTACACTGCATGAAGCATTTTTGGTAGTGAGCTCATGTGTATACAAGTTCTACAAACACAAATCGCAGCCTCTTCCACAAATGTATACGCCCGGGGTTAGCTTCAGCCTCATGACGTGTTAGTGATGGGTAGGAGTCTGTCATCTCTGACCCTGTCTGCATGCAGCAGCCTGCACCCAGATGTAAATGACAAGTTCAAAAGCTTGGGAAAATCTTTCTTTCTGACATTGAAAGATAATTCAGATAGAGTCTGAAAAAACCAAAGCTCAGAGCTCCGAACTAAAAATACTTGGCTTATTTTTTTTTTTGTGGAGAGAGGGAGCTCGCTCTCTCAAACTGGAATTTGTCATCTGCAAGGAAAAACTGTCAATTGCTCCAATGGCAGTGCGGTGAGGTCAAGAGACATATTGAGACAAAACAGCATGTTTTTAGCCAACAAAGGTCTGGAATACTTCACATGAACGACAACTGCTGAAGGCTTTTGTTCTGGGAGATTGAGAGTCGGCCTTTATTATTTCACTTCCTAATGATGGCACTTCATATGCTGTATGTCATGACATGTTACAGCAGCATCATTATCTGCTTTGCTGGTTTGCATGAAGTCTCATATAAATAGATATTCATGATGTCGTTTCGAGCTGTTAAAGAAGCTGAAGGTCAGAGTGAAAGGAAACTCACTATGAACGGGAGCAGTTGTTCAACAAAAACTTAAAACTGCTGGTTCAGATGATCAGACTAATGGTAAACAAGTCAGCTAATTTAGGTTATAACTACTTTATTTGTAGATAAAATCAAAAATGTCATCTTTGCTTTCACTTTCAAGTCTTTTTCTTTCAGTTTCAAGTTTGCGTAACCTGGGGATATGATTGTTTATGATTATCAGTGCTGACGCAATTCTAGATCTCATAAGTGAACTTCGTGAGTATTCACACCAGTACAGTATTGTTATTTGTAATTGGAATGAACAAGTCAGGACATATTTTGACTCGGTAAACATAAAGACTGGAGGCAGGTGGAAACAGCGAGTCTGGCTTTGTAAATGAACAAATATAAGCGATAAAGTTTATTATTACATTACACTATTACATGGACTACAGGAGTGAAATTCAAAGTGAGCTATGAGTTATAGAGATATCAAAGAATTCTAAATGTGATCCAAGGATGAAGATAAATATCACCAAACATTTCAATAAAGTCACTATAAACTCATCACTTGACTGGACAGACACTTTAAATCCCCACAGAGATATTATAGCAAAACCACGGGGGATGAAAGTGAGGATAAATTATGATAAGGTCGCTATAAACTCAACACTGCATACCGCAGACACGCTGTCTTCATCTAATCGTAACGTTATAGGAATGTTACAGTGACACTGTAGGAGACTGAGAGCATAAAGCATCAAACGGTCGCTGGTCGAAATGAACTGTTGAGCAACTTCGAAACATTATATACCAAGTAAAATGCTTCTTAATGTTACTGATAGGAATGTTACGGGAATCATTATAGCACAGGAAATCAAAAAAACGGCCTAAGTTGGATCCCATTAATCTCACACTGTGACTGTATTATTAGAATGACTTTTCCAGCATTACTCTCCTCCTCCTCCTCCTCCTCCTCCTCTTCATTTCTCTTCCTCCCCTTGTATCGCTTCATCCTCGCGGCGGTGTTTTCGACCCGAACCCGACCATCCCAACATGATCCCCTATAATTAAGCAGGTTTAAGGCCAACTGATCCCCTCGGAGAGCCTTGTCTTCCATACATTCCAATTAAAAGCGATTACACACAGTGGTCTTTTACTGCTCAGAGGCCTCTGTCAGCTCCTCATCACCCCCTCCCCTCCCCTTCAGCCACCCACCCACCAGCACTAACCCATTCCCAGGGTTTCAGCTGTCACCCGTCGCCTCAACGCATCAATCTCAATACAGGTTTTTTTTTTAATTGTATGTTTTGTGTTGTTTGCGTGTGCTAAACTAGTCCAGATATGTTCTCTCTCTTTTCCACTCATCCTCTCTTCCCCTTCTTTTTTTTTTTCTTTTTTTTCCTCTTTACATTCCCAGCTTCTATTTTTACGATTGCTAATTCACGTGAATAATAGATGTAGAATTGTGTATATTCACTTTTATACGCTGGCCCAGACAAAAGCTTGAGCCAGGCAAATCCTTAAATCTTGTCAACTTTCACTCAAGGCACACCACCACCACTCCCACCCCCACCACCACCCACGGCCCTCCACTCTACCCTTCCTTATTCTCTTTGCAAATGCCTGCAGGGAGTTGAATAGAAGCCCCACATTTCCACATGAAGTGAGCAGCCAGCAGTGATCTTCTCTCCCCTGGCAAAGTTTACTTTTCTTCTAGCTGTGAGAAAGCTTGGTGGGTCTGTGGTTATGAATATTCATGCCGGAGAGTTCCCTGTCAATCAGTCAAAGAGAGCCGAGGGGGAATTTATGTCTCCAGTGGTTCGTTCTGCCGGGGAAGGAATGTGCGCTAATTCAGGTTTAGGCTGAGTCTTATTTTTCTGCTATATTTATCAATGAATCTCTCTCTCTGTTCGCATGCACAACAGCTTCAAGCTTCCAACTGTTTTTATTCAATACTGACCGCTCACATCTATGTGGCCACATCCATTCATCACCGGGAAGGAAAGTCACTCTATTGTTGAAATGTAACCATGTCTTCAGTACTAATGTGTAACTGACATGAGCGTATTCAACCTGCTGACAAAGACACTTTATAGCTTCTCTGTTATAAACTCAACCCTTGAGCATCCCTTTGAAAAGTTACAACGGCTCTTAGAAGACAAAAATGACTGTGTCAAATATTATATAACTGCCACATATTCATCATGTTCAGGATTTTAACCCTTGAAATCCCAGTTTGTTTACACTAAATTCTAAGGGGATTTTTTTTTTTTTTTTGGGATTATCACAGTTTAGAATATGCCAATGATCAGCAACAACATTGATTGATTGATAACACCTGCTAATTTCTGGTTTCCGTTGGTAATATGAAAGGGTACAATTGGTATTCAGGGCAGGGCCACTGTTTTCTCCTCAGAAGCTCCAGCGCATAGAAGGTGAAAAAATTGGCACTCTATCCCCCAGAGCCCTTTTTCTCTGGTCGACTCATTTCAGGACCTGAACATGCCGGCCAGCATCAGCAGCCCTGTGTGTGCACGCCTGCAGGAGTATCTACATCTCCCCTGCAAGCTGGTCATGACCAGAATAAGCTGGGTGATCTCTTCTGTTATTAAGTGGAAGACCAAACAATTTGCTCATTCCTTGATTTTAATCCAGGACCCACTGTGTCCTCTGTGTCCTTCCCTCTCTCAGTGCAGTCATTAGAGGAAAAGGAGTCCTCGGAAGATTCCACCGATAACTCGACTTAATCCTCTGTGTTGTCATCCTAAGTTTCAGAGGCATCCGAGTCCTGCTTGCTGTCAGCAGGCTGCATGATTGTCTCCAGAGCTGCTATCAAAGACAACAAGGTCAGTAATGCTTGCAAATCGTTGCAGTCACCACGGGTAGTTGTGACTGATACGACTCAATGAGGGAGAGACCATGGGTGTCTACGTCAAACATCTCCTTTTTTTGCCCGTCCAGGCTGCAACGCAACCTCTGAGTTTTCAAACTAAAACGGGGGCAGCAGCGTTTCCAAAGGTCTCGGTTTTAAGGGCTCAAAAGCCGAGGAGAAGTGTGGACGCCGGGCAGAAACGCAGCAAAAGAGTTATGTTTTTCAAACTAAAACCTAGTAGTGTAGATGTGTCACCTAACAGCCATACACATGTGCTTCTTTCAGAGAAAATTTGAATCACCATTATGTCAATTCTTTGACAGCCTCATGAGTCTACAAGCCATGTTTTCTGGGAAATTAAATAAACATTTTCACCGTTATTAGTCACAGGGATCATAAACATGAGGAACTGTGTTGTGCTGCTCTGCAGAGTCAGTATATTCCAAGGACCTTCGTAACAAGTCTTTCTTCTCCCTAGACCTGCTCCGACCACAAGGGTGTTTTTCTATCTCTGCCACTTGATTAGACCACACACACACACATGAAGTGAAGTCCAGAAGCTGAAAGCAAAGATGTGTAAACGCCTCTGTAGCTCATTGTAAATTGTCTGGTGTGCACTACATCTCGACATGTGGAACTCTTCCGCGTTCTCCGATTACAATGGACGTCTGTGGCCACCAGTGTTGCAGCTCTCTTTTTCAGCGGCGCTGTACGAAACCAGACAAAGCCAGACTTTGTTTTGGTGTTTCTCGCAGCAGCATCTTTGCAGCACTGCAAGATGCCCCTCGTTTTTTATTACTTGAAGGAGTGCACGTGCGGGCGTGCATGGGGCTTCGTGTAGGTGTGTGCACATATAATAAGGAGAAGTTTAAATTATCGTGGGGCAATGAACTTCTGCATCAAACTTTTGAGGTAAACAATAGTAATATAATGTTTACGTTACAAATAACCAGGAATACATGCTTGCATGTACTTGATTGGCCGACAAAGTGCCATGTAAGAAGGAAAGAAGTGAAACTTGTAATTCCACTCAATTTATATATCAGAGCAGCGTCTTGAACTGCACTCTAAACTGAACCATTGTACACCCCCATCATAAAATTTGAGATTTCATGAATTATCATGATGTGTTTGTCATTGTTCTTTGAGGATGAGTGCATTATAATTCCATGTAAGTATTCTTTCTTGTGGAGCAAAAATAGATAAAACAGCCACAGAAGTGTTACCAAAATAATGACAGAGAACTTTTGTGGGAAGCATGAAATGGAATCGCTGAAATGCGGGTCCTGCCCTGGCAAACAAGATAAAGAGGAGGGTATCTGTGTGGGACAAGGGGGGAGGAAAATAGGGGAGCAATAAGCAGCACAACACAGTGAGGGAAGATGAGAGAGAGAATGGGGTAGAGAGCGAGAAAGACAGAAAAAAAGCGCTGCTGGGCACCACTCACAGAGGCATAAATCTAAGCGCTCACAATTGGATTCAAATGCAAATCCAGCACCGAGCACCCAGTGGAAAGGCCGACCTTAATTTAGCCAAGTCCCAATGTGTGTATGCTACCCCCAACTGACAGGAACACTTCATTCTCCACACTTTTTCTCCCTGAATGTGTGTGTGCGTGCACGCCTCGTGGGCATAAATATGCATGTACCTCTTATCGGAAGAAAAACAACAGTGACAGTTTCTGGTTTTGACACCGCTGTAGGCCTTTCCAGAGAAGTTTACTGCACTCTCTGCACCACTTTCAATATTGAGGCGTGATATTTGTGTGTGCATATTATAATGGGTGGGAGCTGTATACGCCGTATCGTGCACACTCCTACATGCACATCCCTGCCCATCCCCATTCTCCTCTCTCTGTTCCCACCTCCCAGCCCCTCCAGCAAGGGAGTCAGAAATGAACCTGAACTGATTGAGAGTCAAAAGCAGTTGCCGGGGCAGGTTCAGTGGGGCAGAAGCAGTTGCCGGGGCAGCGGTGGTGGTGGTTGGTTACCAAGGGAGGAGGGGGTGGAGGAGAGCAGGGTAGGTAGCCCCGTTGGTTGCCAGGGGGCAGCCCGTTGGTTGCTTGGGAGTGCCGTAGCAATCGAGCGAGTGTTAAAGCCATTAGGAGACCTTACCATATGAAAGGCTGGGTGGGTGTGGCAGGGCTGAAGATGAGTCCTGGGAGGATAGCCCCACTGTCAAACAGCAGGGATTTTACAAAAGAGCCTTTCACTCAACCATTACTGCTCCTGCCACCCCACCCCACCCCACACACACGCACGCGCGTACACACACACACACACAGACATTGACACACTCACACAACCTCCACCCAGCACTCTCATCCCAGCCAGGCCCATTCAGAGCCAGCTACCGTGGCCACAGAATAGGGGAATTCCCCTTCAAGTATAGGAATGACAGACAGACAGACAAACAGAGGAGGGAGAGAAGAGTAAAAGAAAAAGAAAGCGACGACTTAAAGCACAGCGACCTTCCACCGGCCCGTACGCAGCTCTGTATTTTCCATTAGGTTGGCATCCAGGCTGAAAGTCAGAGAGGCCCCCAGGGAGCCCAATCCAACCCCCAGGGAGAGACTCATTACTGGGGGGCAGCAGCTCCCTGGCGCTCCCCATCCTTTCTAAGAGTAGAAATCTTTATTTCCCTCTTAGTTACGAGCTGAGGTACTGTTTACTATGCGGTAATGAAAAAGGCACACAGCAAACTAAAAATAGACTGAGCTGGTGCAGCCCAACAGCCAGGAGAGGAAATATGAGTGTATATAGCTGTACATACATGTGTGTGTGTGTGTGTGTGTGTGTGTGTGTTGACACATAGCCGCAGGTATGGGCAGCAGTGGGGAGAAGCAGTGATAAAAGCCAGCCTCTGTTTCCTGTCCTTAACAGGCTAATGGTAGGGATTTACTGGCCTTTTATTATGATTGCTCCAACTGGCTGTAAAGCAGCATAAGACCAGTCCTCTAACTGTCTGTCTGCCTGTCCGTCTGTCTCTCAGTTTCAGTTTCAGTAATGAATGGCTTCTCTGCGGTTTACAACAGTAGGAAACACATAATCCATCAGACAGTGTAATACAATGCAGAATAGGAAATCCCATTTCTACTCAACCTGGATCTGATTTACAGTCGTTAATATAAGGTATATTAACAGCACGTCACTGACCAAAGTCCTGGACAAAGTAAAGTCAGGGGGATTCATCCTCCGGAGACTGTTAATGCTTGTACACTTCATGGTAATCCATTCGATAGCTGTTGAGATATTTCAGTCTAGACCAAAGTGTTGGACCGGCCAACCAACTGATATTGTTACCCCAGAGCCATGCCTCTAGTGTGGCTAACAATTCAGCAACAATGTGTCACAGACAATGACTCTGTTAATGATCCACAGAACACATTTGGATTGACTCCCTACTGAGGACATACACCAATCAGTCTCAATGTTAAAATCAGTTCCTTGCTTTAATGTTGTGACTGATTGGTTTAGTTCCTATAAAAAGTGAGATCTGTGGATTATCCACAGTATCAAGGACACGGGGTCTTAAAAGACACGCTGCTGTTTGAATTACTTAAACTGTAGTCATTACGGTTGTTACAAATAAAACTCTTTTCACTTCCATTTTCTACTGCAATCTAACTCAAAACCTCAGCAAAGTAAAAAGAAATATTTTTTATGCAATTTGGGTCAACTGACCCTGTAGGCAGGGAAAGGTACCAACACCATTGTGGTTAGGGCCCAATCTCAACATAAAACTAAAACTAAAGAATCAACTGGCAAAAACAACAAGTTGAAAACTCATAAAGGTCTCTTGGTTTTGTTATAGTTTCATTTCTCCCATGAAAACATCTGTGCGCGCTGATGTTTGCTGATATGCAGACACAGATGTGAAACAAGCGAGTAGAGGTCCTTTACAGGATTTCTCGTCAGAGAAGTAATCACAGATGAAATCTAGCCTCATTTTCCTTTCGCTGGTTGGATCATGAAGTCAAGGTCAAGTCTTTTTCTGCAGGTCATTTCTTATTCAGTTGTTTGTTTCAGTCACTTCTGTCTTCCTACAGGCCAACTGTGTGTTTGTATCAGGCTGACAGTCCTTTTCACTCCGAGCTGATCTCGGTCCAAGCTTCATGCCAGTCCAAACATCTGTGCTGAACTAATCTAAATGCAGCAGTTTTTTTTTGTGTGTGTGTTGGTCTCGTTATACAACCGCTCACCACATTTTGTAACGTCAAGACAGAATACATCAATTATCTGTCCACATGTCAACGTAGAACAATTTAAATAAGCATAATAGAGACTTTAATTCCCTCTCTTTTTTTGGGGGGGGGGTCCTTTTGTTCTCAGTGGTCAGATGGTTTTATTGCTAAAGGAGCCCAGAAGCGGCAGACCGCTTGGGATGCAGAAAGGGGGAAGAAAACATTTGCTGAAGCTTTGTTCAAGTTTCACTGCTCAACCATTGAATTAACCGTTGTACTGTTTGATCCAAACAGTAATTTCCTGATTATGAGTCGGCAGTGAGGCTATGTGAGTGAGTCAGTGTCGCGGCTGGTGTGTGTGGGTGTGTGCGAGTAGGAGTAGTAGGTGTGGGTGTGAGCCCTGTGGCTGAAAGTATGACTAAGGGGCAACTTATGAGTCTGTACGTGTGTGTATGAGAGAGGGAGGGGCGGGTGAGTGAGGGAGGGGTGTGTTTGAGATGGTAACATGTGATTGGCCAGTTTTCATGACGGAGCCAGAGACTGTGCAGACACTGACCACAACAGAATGAGATTATTCCTTCAACCAAGTTAAGATGTTCTTCACAAACAAAAAGAAACTTCAATTCTTTACAGTGAATGTGTGCGTGGTTTGTCGTGGTGGTCTCTCAAAGAACATTTTTAGGAATTATGATTATTTGGTCTTTTTTTAGTTAGATGAGTAGATCAATACTGCTCTCATATTTTGTTTGTTAACTTATTAAGATTTCAGGCTCCCTCTAAAACCTCATGCAGCATTGTTTTAAAACAACCTAAAACCTGAGGGCTTTCTGAAAAACTTCACTAGAACCTTTATTACTCAGCCTCTGAAGCAGATACAAACATGAAATGAAATGGGTTTGCTTTGGAAATTGGATATCACTGGGAAAACAAGCACATTATTTTATTTTTTTATGTTGATGGCCATTAGGGTAAAGTCAATGATTGACAATAAAAGCAAAAGGTTTAACTTCTCAAATGTTTTGAGATTTTGTTACGGACTAAAACCGACAAAAAACAAGCAAAATACATTTCCCATAATGGAGTTTTCCTTCTTGACATGGATTTCAGCAAATCACAATGCATTTCATCTGTCATGTGTGGATGTCACATTGGGTCTTAAGGGGTTAAACATGATGCTAGAGCCAGGACATGGTTGTCTTTCCATAGAATAAAGACCGGATGCAGGGGTAAAAGCTAATTATCACATTATATCTCATAATTTAATACCTGCAAATTTATAAACATGTGGTTTTTGTTTTAGAAAGAGTCCGGCATATAACACAAGTTAACTGTTTTCCTCCTGCTTTCTGTTAGTAGGTTTTACTTCCAAAAATGTCAAACTGGCTCTTTAAGCTATCAGGATTTTGTGTTAAGACCATTTCTGAAACATGGAACATCAATAATATTTTTCTTACAACACACCAAATTACGGTAATCTTGGAAGGGAAATGAAACTAAAACTATTTTACATTATGAGTCATAGAAAATACACTGCAGTTAAACGGGGTGGAGTGGGGGGTGTTCCAAGTAAATGAGGATTAGGATCGAATGGTTTCCTGTAATTTCAAAATGATTACTTTCCAGGTATACATCTCTGTTTTCCCAGAAAAACTGGGAACTGTACAAAACCCAGAACTGTGGAATATTAATCATAAATAAAAAAATTATTTATTCTTTTGATGTTATTTTTTCATGTTTATTTGATATTTTCCTTATCACTATACTTTCTTTAAAGTATATAAAACACAATACCGACCATGCAGAAGTGTTTGGTCCTGTTTTTCAGCATATCATCTTACCAGTTTTAAAAGCTCTGATGAGAACATGACCTTCTTTATAGTGCTGACATGAGTTTTTATTATATGCAGGAGCAGATGAGGAAAAATCTGCCATCCTGCTATGGTTTTTTTCAGCAGATTGAAGCACAAGAGCATTGTTTTGGGACATTTGGGGCATCTTCTACATCTGTGAAATTCTGCTCTGCAGTTTGATTTAGGCCTGCATGTCTGATTGAACCACACAGGTGCGCACGTGCTAAAAACTCAGGATCCTGCACGTATTTTTCCTTAGTAAGAAAATTCAGTTTTAGCATGAATTCTGAGTACATGCCATGTTCTCATTTCTTGGTATTCATGCCAGAGTTGTAAAAACAGAAAGGTGTGTTATTGTACATGCTCTGAGGTCCCAAAAGAAAACAGAAAGGAAACATACTTCATTAAACGCTCTGATGCAAGCAGAGACAAGAGAACACTTAAACCTATTTGATCTGTGTACTTGTTTGATCACAGTTATAGTCAAAGCAGACAAAGTATTCATTGAGTCATGGAACAAACTGTATTCTGGCTCATGCTATGTCAGAGTGGTTCTGTTTTAAGGAAAAACCAGACAACAGGGTGCTGGCATGAAACGCCAGCAGACTGGTGATGCTGCCAGTTTCTTACTAGTGCCACTCCAGTGGGGCCTGCAGACTTCAGTGACCTGCAGAAACACACACACACACACACACACACAGCAGCAGCAGAACACAGCAGCAGCCAGAATGATTAGTCACGGGGTCTCGTTCCCTCCCTGTGTTTATCAATTAACACTGAGAACGTGGGAAAGGGAGGCAGAAAAAATCCAAAGGGATTAAAGACAGACTGACAGCAGCACATGTTCCCCGACTCCTTTCACTCTCTGTCTCTTTCCTGTGTCTCCTTCCTCTTCATCCGTTTCTCTCTTTTTCTTTCTCTATCATCCCTCCGTCTGTTGATCGGTACAAATCCTTCCTTTTTTTTGTGAACATATATGGATTTCTGCCTTTACACATGACACTGAATATAGCACTGGCAAATAGAGTTTGTTTTGTCCAACTTTGCTGGCAACTGTGCAAGTGCATGTCATGCGGGATCCTATGAAGATTACCAGAAAGTATTACGAGCAGTGAAAGAAGTCATTGGAAAATACTATGTGCGTGTCAAATTATAGTAGGCTATATTTTCTGTGAATGACAGCTTGATCCACATAAATATAAGCATTGCGACACATAAGAAGCATGGACAATGTTACTGCTCACATGCTGTCACTGCTGGATTCTGCAGAACAGGGTTTGGCACTGCGGAGTCCAGCTGTGGTTCCAAAAATATTTTGAAATAAAGTTAAACTCTTTTTGTTTTTGAAAGTGCATAACATCAAATGACATCAGGGTTGGATGTAAATGATGTATTAAAGTGGACAGGAGTGTGTGTTGATGTACTTGTCTAAACCTTACAAATGAGATTAAAAATAACAGGAGTGGAAATACATTTGGAGCGCCACAGAGATTCCTAAACATGAGGTAATTTTGGAAGCTAGGAAATTCACCGAAACGATTAAACAGACAAATGATGACCGTACACGCATGCTAATCATAGGAGTGTACAGCCATGCTAGCAGCTCTGTGAGGCTATACTTTAAGCTCAATGCTAACAGCGTCCTTTTGACAGTGCTAACATGATAATGTACAGGTGCAATTTTAATACGTTCAACAGTATGGTTTAGGCTGTTAGCATGCTAAATTTTGTTAATTAGTTGTAAACACAAAGTACCCCGAGGTTGATGGAAATTTTAAGATAAGGTTTTGTTTTTCTGCAATGGTAAATTAAACCAAAGTTTTGGATGAATCCAGATTTTAGTGGTAGATGAAAAGTCTGAGGATCATCAAAGTCATTAGAATTTATGTTTAAGGGACCATGAATATCTGAATAATTCAAATTCAAAACGTTCAAAAGAAATTCAAGGGATCACCAAAATCCAAGATTCATCCTCTACAGAAACAGAATATGTATGAAATTTAATGGCAATTCAATGGCAGTCATCAATGTGGTGGACTGACCAACATCCCTGGCACCATGCTGCTAGTGTGGCTAACAAATTGTGTTTGCAAGTTAAGAAGCTTTTAATAGCATATGGATGACATACTTTCATCATGGTAAACATAAAAGCATCTTGTTTCTAAATTTAGATTTTTGTCTTCCCAAACTGTAAGAATAAGACCTGGCCAGACATTCTCAAGGTCTACAAACCAAAAAACTGACCATGGGAAAGGGTTTCACTCGTTTAGGAACAGAATAACATCTCCATGTTTATGTTTCAAATATCCCACTTTGGGCCAGACTAAGCTAAGTCTGTGGGAGAGGAATGCGTAGAGTAGTGTGAGCATTACTGTTGTTACCAGCCGGCCATTTTGGATCCACAAGGCCCCACACGGTGCCAGCTGTTTCTTCAAGCCCAACTAAGCTCTCAGTATTGGAGCTAATTTGACCCATGGAGGGCCAACTGGGACCAAGCTGGGGAGTCGGGCTTAGATCATTGGAGCGAACCATGGGCCAATAGCGAGAGTGTACGCCATAGAGAAGTGTCTTCCTCTAAGCCCTAAATCCTTTTCTTTCTTTCCTTCTTTCCTTCTTTCTTTCTTTCTTTCTTTCTTTCTTTCTTTCTTTCTTTCTTTCTTTCTTTCTCATTTTAGGTGTTTAAAAAATTGCTTATGAGCCCTTTCAATTGATCTACATGTCAGGTATCACTCAGTTTCTTGTATTTTCAACAGTATGCCTTGGCTCTCTCCCTTTCTTTTCATTTTCCTTTCTCAGTCTCTCCTCCTCATGAGGAGTAACACCAGTAGCGTAGCAGCCAGCAGACATGTGTTGGTCCAGAGCATAACGGTGGCTTAGAGGCCTGTTGTCCTGGTTGCTAGTGTAGTGTCAGGGAGATGGAGGGTCATGCATACTGATGCTGTTTGAACTTCTCCTAAAGTGATTATTTATGCACAGCCAGACTCGCTTGGCCGAGCTGGGATTAACTTCATGAAAATGCAAAAGGGCACGCAGGCAGTCACGCACAAATGCACGTATCCACACACACACAAATGCATGCACACACACACACGCACACACTTTCATGGCCCAGTGCCTAGCTCTCCCCCACAGTCCCAGCCTCAGTGGTTTGAGGACAGGGTACTGCTAAACCCCCACAGAGCCTTCACACCAACATCTCCATGGAGATGCTAAAGAGATTAGCACACTATGCACTTGTGTGTACATGTGAGTGTGTGTGTGTGTGTGTGTGTGTGTCACCCATGATGAGGGCAGTGGTAACCCTGCATGTTAGTTTAAACTTTAACCAAATAATTTTTCTGCTATCAATCAACAGGTTGCACTGAGTGAAAGTGAAGAAAGGAACTGACAGAAAGAATGTCTTTGTCTTCAAAGCATGTCTTTGTCTCAAAACAATGTCACGCTAACTGATCTGCTTACTAAATGAGCGACTGACGAACACGTAACCTCCCATCCATCCATCTATCCCTCCATTCATCAATGTGTTTATGCCTCAGTGGATGGAGTAAAGCTTTAACACAATTGCAGGTTAGATTCCCACCAGCCAAGCTGAAGATGGACGTCTGCATGTCCATACTGTAGTGGTGGATAAGTTAGTTGGCACGATGAGGCAAGCACAAAACCAATCGATCACTGACACACTGTTAGACAGAGGAGGGTAACTGAAAGTAATTAGGATTCACTTGAGCACCAATCCTGCTGTGGATGCTGTGGGGTGTTGCTACAAGACATTTTGACATTTTGTCCTTGTGTAACAAGAGTGGGAGTTGTGTGCACGTTCTTGGCAGGAAATTGAGCACATTCTCTGTTGGTGTTGGGCTCTGCCAAAACTGTGCCTTTTCAATGGTTCTGCAGCAGAATCTCAACACATAAACAGGGTGGGATGAGTGTCCGGTATGGGCAACCTCTGTAACAACCTGTGACCTCCAGTGTGCACTGGGGAGGTTTGCAGCTGAGTTGGAAATGAAGCCATGGGGGGTTGCAAGTGAGTTGGTGCCCAAGGTGAAGGACTCCAAGTATCTCTGGGTCTTGTTGATGAGTGAGCATGAGCTGGAACATCAGATGGACAGGGGTACTGGTGCAGTGTCAGCAGTACTAAGGAGGAGGCTGCCAATCCACCCATTTTTACGTTGGGTTACGCAGTGACTGAAAGAGTGAGATTGGAGAATTTGTGTGGTTGAAATGAGTTTCTTTAACAAGGTGACTGGGCTCACCCTTAGGCTGTGATCAGACGGACTTTAACCCTCATCATTCACTTAAATGAAGCCACTCTGGCATCACAGCAGTGCCGACGCAGGGAGCTCCAGCAAGAAACATCAGGGTCTTCTGGCAAAAAAGTTGAACCTGACCCAACTTTTCCTACAACGTGACTATTGTCACAACGAAAAAAATAGGTGCCGCCATGATAACTTTCCAGAGTTGTAAACTCCTTTCTTAGAGTATTATAAACATCTGTGCAGCTTTTTGGCATCTGGTAAGACTTTAAATGTATAACTGTTACTCCAACTGGACTTCCTGGATCAGATTTCATTGTTTTAGGTACTGACTGTACGTGAAGGAACACGCCGCCACCAACACAGCTCCTTGCATTGTATTAACACAGGGCTGTTTTTTTTTTTGTTTTGGCCCACTTGAGGGGCTAATATGGCCCATGAAATGCATGTCGGATGGTTGGATAGCTTCAGACACCCACCCCCCTCCCCCCTCTACGCCTTTCCAACATTGGATTGGGGGGATCTACACCCCACCATTTCTGTAACTTTTGTGATTGGTGAGCTCTGCTGAGGTGAAAACACTTGAACGTGTCGTTCCAGCTTTCTTTACTCATTTGTTACACAAATATTTCTGTCACTTTTCATGGGAACAAATAAGTACAACACTATGAATGTCTTTCAGGATTGATCGTCTGAAACAGTGCACCTTTATCTCCCTATTTCAGCAATATTGTATCTTCCCCCTCTTTATGACGACCAGCTTTTCATTACACCTTTGAGTGCGGTTGTTTGGAAGAACTATAAAAACTTTTTATATTCAACATGGTCTGACAGCATGTTGTTTGACTTAGTTGTGATAGCGTGTACCCCGGCCCTTAGAGATCTGAAGCTCTCAGACATCTGGAAGGAACATATCCTGGATACTTCCCCTTTAGAGGTTTTCCCAGCTTGTACAACAGGGAGAGGAGTCCAGGGTATATCCAGAGCACACTGGACCGATTACACCCATATATCCTCGAGACGTGGCTACGCTAGGCAGAAGGATGGCTGGGCTACCTTGCTTAGTCTGTTTTCACTGTGACCAGGACCTGGTCCCAGTATTGAACATTCATGGTATCAGAAGTGTATTTTCTGTTTTCTCTTTAGCTTCATATTAAAGTAATATCTCAAGTCCTTTTTATTGCTATCACTGATCAATGTAAGACAATGTTGATTTAACCACTTGTAATTTACAGGGATGTCACATTAAGTATACTTAAGCTGCTGTTATATTTCTGTATTTATGACTCTGAAGTACAAGCCTGCAGAGAGACAATGAAGGCAGCAAAGACAGGAAAATATTTAAAAATACTTTCCCCGCCACATCACCCTGCAGTCCCTCTCCTCTTCTGTCCTTTACCTCCTGTCCTCTGCAATCACAACATCCTGAAAGTCTCAGCTCTACCCAGCTCGTTCCTTCTTTGTCTGACTGTCTCTGTCTCTCCAGAGGGTGTAAGGGCAACAATCCCATCATCTTTGAAGTATCAGACAATGTTTTGTAATATGGGGATGAGGAAGGGTCAGGACCATACACACACACACACACACACACACACACACACACACACAATGTCAGCCTTGGGTAAAACAGGCAGCAAAGCTCATGAATTAGAAGGGAGCCAAGTTATTATGGTAACCCCAGAGAGGCCTTCCTCCCTCCACTCCCCTCCCGGCCCACCTCAGGGTGCTTTGAAATGAGAGAGGGAGGGTGAGCGTAGATAAACAAGGGATAAAGAGGAAGAGCAAGAAGGGAGGGACACACACAAACAGCATGCAGCATCCCATATTGAAGAGGTCTCCCTTCTTCCCCCTGGGGAATGAAAACACACTGATAAGGAAAACAGGGAGGGAACAACACCATCTTCTTCCTGTGTGCTGCTGAGAAAGACGGAGAGGAGAGGAGATAATATATTAGACAACAAAAACTAAAGAAAAGTGGAGACAAGAAAAGGCTAGATCAGGACAGTGGAGAATAAAAAGGCAGGAAGGGCAAGAGGAGAAAAAAAGAAAGAACAGGGCAGTGTGTCTTACAATAAGCAGACGTCAGTAACTACAGAAATATAGAAAAAGCTGCGAAAAATGGAAATTTTAAAGCTTCAAGGTTCCTCAGCTAAACTAAATAACAGACATACAGTATATGTTGTAAAATGAATTTTATGCCTCTCACGATGATTACCCCTCTCTCTCCTCTGCACGTAGAAAGAAAAAACATCAGTGTCAGATAAAATCAGACACTGTATGCTAAGGATTAGACAATCTAAAGGGCATCTTAGCTAGGCTAGTTAGCTTTTGGCAGGACTATCATAAATTCTCAAATAGTAGCGCGGGCATTTACGCACTTCAGTGGCAAAGAGAACCAGGCCTTTATTTAGGACAGGCTTTTATGAGAGACAGGGCTTTATTGCTAATTTCCTTTGGTTCTCAGCAATGCAAACTCAAAACTTCCTCCATGTTTATCTGCTGTCTTGATAATGGAAAGTGTTCCACTTTGCCTTTTTCCCCGAATAATGTTAAACTACCATGAATGAAACTCAATGCTTCCTCCACAATTTTGACATTATAAATCCCACAGCCACACAGGCTTTTAATGTGAAAAAAGCTATATCTTAACATCAATCCAGAGTACAGTAAAGAAAAAATAATAATCCACTGGAATTAAGTATGAAAACTTAAATTTTGGCCAAATATGTAGTTTAGGGTTTTTTTGTTTTGTGGGGAAGAGAAAGGGGAAAAAGGAGAATGAAAGATCAAAATAAGTGGATATTATAGAAAAAAAAACAATACAAAGGAGACGGGAGGAATTAGATGAGAGTGAAGAAGAGCGACAGAAACAAGATGAAAAGAGCATTTCAAGAGTCAGATGATAAGACAAGAAAAAACAACAGCAGAGAAGATGAGAGCGAAAGGACAGAAGGACATGGAGGAAAAGAAGAGACGACAATCCAGTCATTCAGACCAGGGACGAGGAGGAGGTGGAGGTGAAGGAGGAGGGGGATTTGCTGTTTTCTTTCCTGTGTGTTGATAAAACAGGACAGGAAGGAAGCCTCCCAGTGAGGACCAGTAAACTCCACTGACTGTGCCAGAGCCATTACCGCTGCATTGTTCTCCATCAGCCTCTGTTACTGGCTCCTGACTTCATTATCTCACTGCTATTGTCTCAGGACCCTTAGGTGATGAGCATAACAACTTGACAACACCCTTGGTGTCACACACACACAAACACACACACATAGACACAGACGTATCCACAAAGAGACAAACAGAGCTGAGTGAAAAAAAAGAGAATAGAAAGTAGTGACCTTGATATGTGTATGTCTTTGTGTATGTGTGTGTGTGTGTGTGTGTGTGTGTGTGTGTGTGTGTGCGTGCGCGTGTCTCTGTGTATGTGTGTGTGTGTGTGTGTGTTTGTGGTTGCCACCCTTAGTTGAGCTACAGTAAAAAGGCCAGATGGCCACTGTCAAGTCTTTCTTCTCCTGTTGTATATCTTTCTTTCTTTAACTCTCCTGTATTTGTCTCCATCACACTTTTAAATCCTTTCAGCTTCTGACCAAGTGACCAAACTCCTTTTGTCTTCACAATTCTCCTTTTTAGGCCAATGGGGAATTGGCAGTTGATTTACTCTCTGTTCTCATCTTTTATTCACATTAGTGAAACCTTTTCAAATGTCAACTCAAGCTTTTCAAAAATGGAAATACTAACGTTTCAGAAATATAGCCGAAATATTTAAAGCTGCTCTCATCAACATTTATATACTTACTATTATATACTTGTATACTATTTAGATTCAGGTGTAGGGTTTGGACTGTTTATCAAGTCGTTTTATAAAGGTGTCTACGATTCTACAACAATATAGAGCTTGTCAGTGTCTTTTAGCACATTGTTTTGGTTCGCTGACTCCATACACTTTCATTGCTCTTCCTACCATCATTTCCAGATGCAGACATATGTTGCCTAGCACCAAACATAAGACACCAAATACCGTTATTTTCTCCTATTGGAATATCTCATTGTGTATTATCACTGACATATTCCACAGTCAGAGAAAACGAGACTGTACACGACTGTATAAGATTGAGCCTTAGAGAAATGATCTCAGAGACTCTTTAAACTCAAGGTGACAGTGAAAGACTCAATACAGTTTATATATTATTGCTTAAAATGTAGAGCATGCAGCGTCTGCGTGCAGAGACAGATGTGTAACAAGCTCTGAATTTGAAAACGACAGGAGTGTGTGTGAGGGTAATATTCTGTGTGCGTGTCTGTGTGTGTGTGTGTGTGTGTGTGTGTGTGTGTGTGTGAGCCCATCCATGCAGTGACTTTAATGTGTGCCAAACACAGAGTGGCCGTGTGCCTTTTAGCGAGCAAACAGCGTGCCATTAGTTTCTGGGGGCTAAATGAAAACCACTGCTTGTCACAATATCCTGCTGTTTTAGTGCGCTCTCACATGGCTTTTCTTTACTCGTTCAGTTTGTGGCTGTCAATGTTTGACTGTTTAAAATGTCCCTTTTTTTCAGTTTTGAGGGAAAGTTTGAGCCCCCTTCAGAGAGCCTTTGAGATGAAGCCATTTGGACAGCAAGTTGAGGGAACCAGTGCGTTTTCTTTTAAAGATTTTTTTCTCCCCCCTTCCATCTCTCTCTATCCCCTCTCTCCCTTTCTTACTACATCCTTCTTTCCATCAGCGAGGGAGTGGACTGGACAGGAGAAGAGGGATTGGGTTGTGATGTTTTCCGTGCAGCCATAAATAAGTCCGTCCCTGCTCATGCTTTATGGAATCCAGAGCCTCTTTATCCCTTCCATGTGTTCCCTATGAGCCAGGGCCCTGACCTTTGACCCCTGGGCCCTTGACTCGGTTATCTCAGGCCCAAGAGACACAATCCGTGTCTATGTGTGTGTGTGTGTGTGTGTGTGTGTCTATGTGTGTGTGTGTGTGTGTGTGTGTGTGTGTGTGTGTGTGTGTATGAGTTGGTGGGTAGAGTTGATCGGGGGTTGATTATCTCATGACCCCACTCCCCCTCCCTGCATCACCTTACCCCCCATCTTCATTTCACAGGCTATAAAACACACACATACTCAGACACACATACTCAGACACACACACACACACACACACACACACACACACACACACACACACACACACACACACACCAGGTTGAGTGGTTCAACTGTCACTTTCCAGATCACGTCCAGGCCAGTCTGACCTCAGTCATTTCACAAACATGTCTTCTAGTGTTCTTAAATCCACAAACAGATAAACATCAGGGCTGTACAGTGTGGCAGTCCTGTCAAATTTAACTCTAAAAAGCCATTAAATAAAATAAAAAATGTAATCAGTGGCACATTTGTGAAAGAACACTGTATTTATGTTTATGTGCATTTGTTTGCAAGATATTGTCAATCAGGTGTTCTGTAAAAAAAGAAAAGTGCACCATTTCAAACATAATTAGTACAGCAGCTTAATCATCTTACTTTGACATCCTTGAATGTAGATCTAGATCTCTTAGATCTTTTCTACTGGACACTGACACTAACTGAATGTTTGTGATGTTTATGTGATTTTTACTTGCAGGGCTTTTCTTGACAAAATGTGCTGCTACTTTGTCTTTTCCAGAAATTGACAATTACACATTTTATGAGAGTCTTTTTTTTTTTTTTTACCAATTCTATTTTCTAATGATGGTGATACATTATTGCTTTGCTACAAAACGTTCAGCCTCATTTGCAATTTGTGTGCCCAGTGAACTTGTTATCTCTTAACTTTTCCAGTGCCAGTATCAGGTCAGAGTTAATAATATAATTTGTACAATACTTTGGTTTATGATCAAATACCTGCAAAAGATTAACATTATACCTACTAAACATTGACATGTTAGCTTCTTCATTGTGAGCATGTTAGCACGCTGACATTAGCATATAACTCATAGCACCACTGTGCTATAGTACAGTACAGCTTCACAGAGCCGCTAGCATGACTGTAGACTCTTACTCTTGTTTTATGAGTGTCTGTTTGTGGTTTTCATTTTACTGACCATTTACAGACAAGATAACAGCATTAACTTTAACCATTAACGATAAAACTTTTACCTTTTTTTGAAGCTCTGTACTGTTTTACAACCATGGGAATTGAATTGTTTTAAATTGTACAGTCCATGATGCTTCATACTGCTAGATTATATTATTACTTTGGAGCTACTCCATAAAACTGTAGACTGTGAGACAATATCAGAAATGCAAATAGTTTTTCACATTCAGTAGTACAGACTGAACTGTGCTGTATGATTAACACATGGAAACTCTTTGACTGAATGTTCCTCTAAATGCTCTCTTATGAGCTGAGAGGTTAGCATAGACAACCAAAACCAAAGTGTAAGTCAGTGTAAAAGTGTGTGTGTGTGTGTGTTTGTGTGTGTGTGTGTGTGTGAGAGAGAGAGAGCTTTGTCTTCCTGTTAAAACAGCAGGGAGGCCAAGGCTGCTCTATGTCAACAGGACACAATCACTACTCGTCCACCTACTTACACACACTTGCACGCACACACATACATATATACAGCCGTCTGGCTCTTTTAGTGCCTCACCCCAGGTTGCTCTGATCTGAGGGGAAAGGAGCTAAAGTTCAAAGGTGAAAGGTCATCTGTACAGGGCCTACTCTCCTTTTACCCAGAGTTCCTAATTAGGCTTTAATCAAGCTAATTAAGCTTCATTAACCAGCCAGGGGGGCTGGGTGTGCTTAACCCAGGCCAGACCTCACCCCCATTTACAAGCTGCGGGGCGATGATGGTTGGGGGTCAGGGGACTGGGGCAGAGAGAAAAGAGAGAAAAGTTGCCCCAGAAAAATGTGTTGTTGTTTTTTTTACCCAGATGAATCTGTGTTACATAACTTTGAAAGGGGAGAGGGGTCATGTACACATGCATATGTATGTCTTGCATATGAAGACATGTATTTGATCAAAATCAGCATCACCTTAAATTGCATTAGAGCAAATAAGGAAATTGAGACATCATGTCTTTTCAAGCTTTAAAGGAACCTTGTTTTGTGAAAGTAAAAATATGAAAATAACTTTTAAGCAGATGAAACAGCAAAATGCCCCTGTGTGTCTTTCTGCCTCTCTGGGTATATGTGTGTTCACGGCCCATGTGTGTGTGTGTGAGTGTGTGTGTGTGTTTGTGTGTGTGTGTGTGTGTGTGTGTGTGTGTGTGTGTGTGTGTGTGTGTGTGTGTATCAACATCGTTTTTGTAGTCTGACGTCCCCAGTGCGAGTCCTGGGTCACTGCAGACCTGTGGTCCAGAGAAAGGCGTCTTTGTGTCAGTATGGGACCAATCGGCCACTTCTGCACTCTTGGCTCCCCCTCAAGCCCCTGGCCGAGCTCCAGATCCCAGAACCAGGCCAGGCCTCGCATCTCTGCAGTCCATCCCAGACAAAGAGCCTCTACACTGTGCTGACTCTTCTCTCACCCCTCCTCCTCCACCCCACTCACAAACTGGGTTACAACAGTCCACCCGGCTATTAATGTTGACATCAATACCATCCATTGATGCAAATGAAATTTTCCCCACTAATGCATGATTTCCTATTCAATTATGGAATTTTCTTCAAAGTTCATGAGGAAAATACAGCTCTTAATGATTCATTTAGGACATATTGCTGCGTGCGCACCTTTGTTTTTCTTGGAAATCATCTTTTCTTGAAAACATATGCATGTTTTTGAAAAGAAAAAAGCAAGTACATGATTGAGAGGAGACTTTTTAAAAAAACATTTTTATACACTTTTCTGTTTTTATTTTTCTTTTCATTAGATTTGAACCTGTGCCCCTGTGGTAACCAGGTAAGCTACCAGGGTGCCCCCTGAGACTTTTGATTATTTCCAGGAAAGAATATATGATAAATATAATATTGCTTAAAACTAGCTCAATTTCAAAACTCAGACCACCAAGCCAAGTCAAACTGTTTGCCATGCAGATACATGCCGTACTCTGGATAGTCATATATTTGTACTTTTGCACACAACATATATTTTTTGGTGATTTGATTCTTGAAAACTGTCAAACCTGCTCTTGCAGACCCCCAGAGACTACCCCAGCTATACTCATGGGACAAAGGTTAGAGGTCAGAGGTCAACTTCCTCTCTTTCCTCTGTGAAGTGAGATGTTCCAGTGACTGTCTACATCCATTTTAATGGAGTTATACTGGGCTGGTGGTCAGGGGTTGAGTTTGTGCCTGGGGACTGTTGACGCTATTTTGCTAAAACCTAAAACATTTTGTTGACAACTGCAGTGTTTCGATTCACTGTAGGAAGAGCCCAGGAGAAGAATCCAAAACTGATTGTTTCCATCCACAAATAACTTTGCATCAGTGGGAAAATCAACTTCTCGTATGTGAGGTCCAGCTGCCTGTACAGCATAGCCAGTATGTTAATTTAGGCCTCGTAAACCATGCCAAAGTGTCTGTTGAACAATATGCCCTGATATCACACTGTAATTTGCATTAATTATATGATACACAGTGATTGCTATTCTGACTACAGCCTGAAATGAACCTTTCATCCACCAACAGTGATGCATTCAGTACAGTGCCTCAGAGCGCACACCTTATGACATATTATGATTCATTACAACAGTATGTTTCATTTTATGTATTTTCTGTCCAAAGTGCTACCTTTGTTCATAACTGGGGGTGGGTTTTGCCATGCTCACACATCTGGATTGAACAGTACAAGCTCATTGGAGTGCTCGCAGTAACACGCCAATTCTTTTATAGGGTGGATTTCCCCTCATGGAGTGCCTGTGGAGCCCCCCTCTCCTCCAGAGCAAATCGGCCTGCTGGTGAACGTTTTACCGCCTTAAATGTGGCCGCAAACTGCTGCACCTCAATTATTCAAATCCCAACCAATAATTACTGTGCCACTCGCTTGTTCGAGGAAGAGATTCACACCTCAGGTAAGTGTTGTGGCAGCCAGTTTTTTCCCTCAACAGCATCATTTGCTTCATTATGTTTCAGCTTTCCCCCTCTGGCTTCAATTATGTGCATAATTTGCACGCATACATGTATGCCCACACACAGAGAAAAAGCCTAAAGATACACACAAATCACATCAACCTGAGGGCCCTGATGAAGTGCCCTTCAGCGTGAGGTTGAATGTCCACAAGCTCCAGGTGCAAGTAGGGAAAAGCAGAGGAGGTTCTAGAGTACTGTGCAGTACTGCTGCAGTGAGTGGCAGACACATTAAATCTACCCACAGCTGGCAGGACACTGAGCTTCCTAGCACTGATCCCCAGGAATGTGAAGGAATTCGGGAAGGACACACACACACACACACACACACACACACACACACACACACACGCACGCTCACACACACATATTGTGGAGCTGAAACCAGGAGAGTCTCCCAGAGAACTCTGTTTGTACGTCCGGCTCTTGATCAAATAGCCAGTCATTGCTCCCCTTTAACCCCTTAGCGGGACATGTCAGTCTTCCTCTATGAATACAGCACAGTATACCCTGTGCATGTATGTGTGTGTGTGTGTGTGTGTGTGTGCACTCCATAGAGGGGGTTTTCCCATAACTGTATGGCAGTCTGCCAAATAGACCTGTACATCTGGTTTGATTGTATACGTTTGTTATAGTACACTCAATCACACATTAGGAGCAGGGTCCTCTCCGAAACTCCATTAAATCACATGTGTAGACACATGCAAGCTTTCTGAACACACACACACACACACACACACACACACACACACGCACACAACCCCGCTGGCAGGGCTCTGCCTCGTGCACTGAGAGCGTGAAGGCATGGAAAATCCCCCCTCACAATCGCAATTCCACACCTTTAGTGTTGTTGTCAGGCCCGTCAGACACGGCTGTCTGTGGATATGGGCAGGGCAGGGGCTGGTTACGCTGCATTGTGTAGAGGATAGGGGCATAAGCTCACCCGCACATCTATTCTCCGTTCCACCAAACAGGTTCTCTCATCCATCACGTCCCCCCTCTTTACAAGTAGACCTGAACCCTTCCCGGCCACCTCTGACCCCCTTCCACCCCCTCCCTTCATGAAAAAACAGGCTTTCAGGTCCAGAGGAGAAGGAGGGGGTGGGGGGGGGGGTGACACAGGAGGTGACTAACACAGAGAGATGGATTTTAGTTACACACAAACCAGTACAGACCACTACCACCCACTTCCGGGCCCGGGAGAAACACAGAGGCCTCGTTGCAACAGAATTGTGGTCTTTGGTGTGGAAGGAAGAACCTGGCTAAAAATAGGACATCTGGTTGGCATTTATTACCTAATAACCACAATTACATATGCAAGGATGATGATATAAAAAAAAAGAAAATTTTTCTGTTATACTGTATGAACTACATGCTAGCACCCACCCACCCACACTCGCACAAACAGAGAAAAAAAAGAGACAGAGCCCAGTTGGTTTCACTTATTAACCCAAATGAAGTGAGATTATATTACCAGCGATGGTAGGAACAGCAGGTTTTGCTTAGAGCTTGGCATATGCAGCAAGGACGCCGGAGAAAAATGGTTCAAAACAGACCTTGACTCAGTCAATGAGCTAACCAGAGAGCAGTGTGTCACAACTCATACACTCCATTTCATCAGAATCCACCAAATCCACAAGAACGTACAGTACTAACGACAAAAAAAAAAAAAGTCGAGCTACACATGTTTTTAGGCAAATTAGTTGCAGAGAAGGAAGAGATTTAAGTGCCTGACTAGACTTTCTCATGGTGATTGGAGATCTACCTGTTTGCAGTGTCTGTAATGATTAGAAGAAATCGTCATAACTTAATGTCTTTATCAGAGCAGCCGTACCTATATTTACAAAGGATAGAGTGAAAAGATCAATACAACATTAATACCTGTCCACTAAATATTAACCTGTAGCCAGCAGCAGGTTTGCCTAGCCTAGCATAAAGAGTGGAAATAAGGAGAGACAGCAAGACTGGCTCTGTAGCGTAAAGGTTATCTTAGCCTAGGATACAGAGTGGAAACAAGGATAAACAGTAAGACTGGCTCCTTTCAAAGGTAACAAAGCCCACCTACCAGCACCTCTTAGGCTCATGATTCACACTCTGTATCCCATTTGTTTAATTTGTGCAAAAATGAAAGTGGAAAAACAACACATTGCAGTTTGTGGGGGTTGTGGGCTGGACTGTCTCTTGGTTGGGTGCAGTAATTTCCAAGAAACCCCCTGTAAAACCACAACTTGTTGTTTTGACACTGGAAGTTGAGTTATTGCTGTTGATGCTGCAGTGAAAGTTCGATCATTGCTTTGTATTGCACGATATTACAGAGGTTTAAACCATCAAATGATTTGCATGTTTTATGTCTTTACTACCAAAGTGTCTGAACTATTAATGGCACCACCTGATTTTGTAAATACTTAAAATCAGTGAGTAGTATAAGAACCTAGGAAGGACTCACACACAAATAAGTAATGGATTTATGAATTGCTGGTGCAAACCCAATCCAGGTGTTCCTCTCTGCTGTTTACTTAAAGCTCCACCTAAGATAGAAAGCTGATCAGGCGGGCTAGCACAGCTAAGTGCACTGCAGCTCTTAATGGCTTTTCAATGAGGGAACTGAGACAAATCAGTGATTAGTGGTAATGGAGGTTATGGGAATGCCTGGAAATGACGCTACAAGTTTTTGTGTGTGTTACATGCATGATTATGTTCAGGAACAACCTCTCCTTGGCATAGTTTTGCTCATAATTTGTGTTTATGGCTTTCCCTTGCGTGCGCTCTTTACGCGCCTTGTATGCATAATTATGCTCATGCATGACCATCCATTTCTTTTCTTTTAATGGCTTGTGTGCAGATGTGTGTGTGTGTATTGTCCAAGTCAAATGAGGGTGTGGCTGCCCCCCATTCCTACGGGTCACCTGCTTTAAGGGGCAACATTCCCTCATATTCCCTCGTTTGGAGACCATTAGAGAGGAAATGGGGCCGCCAGCTATCTGACCTTCCTCCCCCTTTTCTCCTCCATCTCTCCCCAAACTCCCCCTAAGCTCTCAGCATCCCGTCATCGCCCC
>NW_019525348.1:4931712-4955858 GCF_002814215.2 Seriola lalandi dorsalis
ACAATCAAGCCGTGGCCCTGAGTGTTCCGGGGGCCTAATTGGGCCGACTGCTGGCGTTGATTGTGATGGATGGAGGGGGGCTGGAGCCAGGGCCCGCTGTTGACCATTCTTTCATCTGCCTGCTCCGGCCTGTTGCACAAGAAGAGCATGGCGAAGATGGAAGAGAGAACTACCAACCTCTGAGTCCTGGGTGCTACAGGCCTGTGAATATTGTCCTCCCTCAGTTTAAAGGAGTACACCACTGAAAATCTATCTTTTGAGTAACAAATACTCTGCTTCAAGGCTTGAATAGTAGCTCTGAGGAGTTTGGAGCCGGCTCCATTGTGGATGCCAGCCACTGTTGTCAGCTTGGATTCACAACAGTGCTTCCAATGGCAGAATCAGAACATCCATAAAACTTCCAAAACCCCTTTTGCAACATAATCCACTTCTCTTCCTTAACTGATATGTTTAGTTAAAGTCTTTAAACAACAAAATACATTGCTTCCATTCCCTATTCAACCACACTACACGACATCAATTGTCTGTCCATTCCTAAACTGGTACATATCACTGTTGAAAAAATGAATATGTTTTATGACCTATCAATGCTATAGTTAAGGTTTAGCTAGGTTTAGGCAAGTATCATATTTGGGTTAAAACAACAACTCTATTAAGGTTAGGGAAAAATGGTTTGGGTTAAAATGACTTCAGACTTGAGCTGAGAATGACTGTGCTTCGGTTAGGGGACTTTTTTTTTGTGATGGTCACAATAATAAACATGTGGTTATGATTATGGAATAATCATGGTCATCCATCTATCCATTTTCTTCCACTTATCTGGGGTCAGGTCATGGTGGCAGCAGGCTAAGCAGGGTATTCCAGATGTCCCTCTGTCCAGCAACATTTTCCAGCTCCTCCTGAAGGATGCTGAGGCGTTCCCAGGCCAGATGGGATATGTAATCCATCCAGTGAGTTCTGGGTCTACCCCAGGGCCTTCTCCCAGTTTGACGTGCCCAGAGAACCTCCAGAGGAAGGCACCCAGGAGGCATCAGGCATAATCAGACGCCGGAACCACCTTAACAGGCTCCTTTCAACGTGAAGGTGCAGCGACTCCACACCAAGCTGCCGGTGCTGCTCATCATACTTTTTAAAAAAACACCTTGAAAATTGTTCGGAAATAGGAAACAAACAGTGGTCTCCCCCATTAAAGTCGAATATTTTCTCAACCCAATCATCTACCCTGAAGAATTTGTTACTCTATAAGAACGTCACCTGCCTTTCTCATTGTCATAATTACTGCAGCCACTATAGGGCTTTGTCACTTGATGTGATGTATCACTTGCTTAAACAACTGATTCTTCTTAGGAAAACAGTCTCACTCATTCCAAACAATCGTCACTTTGCCTCTGAATCTGTAAAATATGCCACTTCTGATGGATGTTTTGGCGCTATGAAGAGTTATAAGGAAAACCAGAATAGTCGTTTTAGGAAGGTGTTGATCCACCGCGAGCAACTTCAGTTCTCCTTGGAAGAGATTCCTTAGGTCTGAATGCTATTCAGCCAAGTGGTGACAGGCAATGTGAAAACTGCTGTCAGCTATTTCCTCCCCTCCTTTTTTAAATTTTACAGAAATATTATATAATGTTATAATATCCAACCTGCTTCTCTGCTAACATCTGTCCCTCGAGGCCTCAGTCCTGTGGCAGAACCTGTCTGAGGTACTGCTTCATCAGAGCAGGGATTACAGACAGGAACACCAAACTGGTTTTCCCATGTCATGTGTTAATTGCGCGTACAGCTTTTGACTGTTGATAGACTACCTGTATTGAACTGTACTGTCAGTTGCTGTTGTCAAACCCTGGTACCCGTAGAGAGGGTGTGTACGTTTTCCACCTCTCCTTCGCAGAACATACAAGTGCAACAACTCAGGCAGATCTCTCTGGCAGTGCGCCCAGACAATTTCATATGAAGCAGAGACTTATTATTCATCAAAGTGAACGTCATGGCCAGGGGCATCCCAGAGACGCTGCTGAAAACAGAGCCAGTGATTCGATCTATGCTACCAGAACAAGAGATGAAAGCAGACCAGCATATTGCCCCTCTTAGTTTTTTTTTTTTTTTGTTCTGTAAAGGTAGGTAATGAAACCTTCTGAAACGAGGCCAGTGTTACCTGTGTTTGCGGAGCACTTAGGGCCTTTGGCAGCCTGCGGACCATTTGCTTATCTTTGGGGTGAGTAATGTGTGTTTGTGTGTGTCTGTGGTTGCAGCCTGGCACTGGCTGAAGTCATCAATCACTGCAACCGTGGCGTTGGTTGAGTCACTGTAGCAAAAAGCGAAAGAAAGAAAGAAAGAAAGAAAGAAAGAAAGAAAGAAAGAAAGAAGGAAAGAAAGAAAGAAAACGACAGATGCATGAATTCACGTAAAACCTGTGTGTCTGTATTCGGGTTGTAGAGCTGCTACATCAGTTCAGTCAGCCTCATCTGTTTAGTCAAAGTTGTGGCTGGACTCTACACTGTGTGATCACATGAGATATGGTTTGCATAATGTAACTGCTGACAGCAGCAACGTTGTGCAGTGTTGACGGGACCACATGTAAACAAAGCAGGCAAGACCTGCTTCTAAATATACCTTGATCTGATGATCTTTAGACTCACCAGCTAAACCTAATAAACCTGCAGCTCCTCCTCTGTCTGCTCTTGTGTCTGCAGCACCAGTGTGGCCAGGGCTGAGGCAGACAGAGAATCCTTTAACATCCGGTGAAGCTAACTCTTTATCTGAGGAGGAGAGCTTAAGCACGTTTTCAGACTCATGTAAATTAAAGTCAAAAATGATTAGCACAGGCTCACATAAAAGAGAGATAAAACACCTTCTGACAGTGAAAACTTTATAACAAGTATATTATTAAGTCTTACCTAAAACCTGCCACCTTTATGCTTGATAGCTGAGCATTTTAGCTTTATTTGTGGAAGAAGCCAGCTTTACTAAACCTGGATTCACAGTAGTTAAAATTGCAACAAATGGCTGCAAAAACACACACAAATTAAATGTGTCACTGTACAACTAACTGTTTATTATTTGTCATTTTGAGCCACGCTAGCAGCATAGTTAGATGATAAATCTGACTGACAGGTGGTTTCCAGACATTCCCTCTGGTGCCAACATGAGGTCGACATGAGGTTTGTGGTTCATAGTGAAATCCGATTGCCATGAAATTACCAAACGGATACATGTTAATGACTTCGGTCATCCTCGGACTTTCCCTCCAGCGCCACCAGCAGGTCCGATTTTTCTTTTTAACTTTTGCTGTGATTTAGCTCAGCATCCACTTGATGGGAGTGGCACAAAAATTTGGTCCCATCGTTCATGTTCCCAGATGATGTATTCTAATGACTGTGTTGATCCCCTGGTTTTTCGTGTATGGCCACCAGCACGACCCAAAGCTTTCACTTATCCTGTCAAGTATTTTAACATCCCCAGCAATGACTGCAAAAAAATGTGGTACAGATATCTGTAGTTTTTTTAATAAAACATCTGAACAGCTATTGAATGGATTGCTTTGAAATTTGGCACACACATCACGGTCACCTAAGGTTAAACTGTAGTAATTTCTATCCCCTGATTTTATGACCAAATACCTGCAAAACTGGTGACATTCCCATTGAATGTGTCAGTGTTTGCTAAGCCAACATATGAACATGCTAAACATTACACCAGCTAAACATCAACATGCTAGCGTTATCGTTGTAAGCATGTTAGCAGGCTGATGTGAGCATTCAGTTCAAGTACAGCCAAGGGAGTTGACCTCATTTAAGTGCGTCTGTGTATTTATTTGTGACAATTTCCTTTTTCTATTTCTTCTCACCTGCACAACAGCAATGACCCACTTCCCCCACCAGGATCTGTAATGTTTGTAAATCAGCTGCTCATGACTCATATTGAATGTCTGGCTCATGCAGACTGCAGGTCAGTGTTGCCAAGTCAAAAGTGTCCTTGCTTTTACTTAATGAGATATGCTCGCGTTTGTCCGACATAGGTTTTAGCACCTCAGATATACTAAAAAAGATGATTTTACTGCATCAACCAGAGCAATGTCAAAGCCTTGCTCATATCAAGAGGTTGGAAATGAAGTGATATTGTATCTTTGCACATAAAACCAGCTATGTTCCTTTTGCAGCGAGGCTACGTGTTGACCGTGACGTCTCAATCCCAGAGAGGGATTCTCAGCTGTGTTGTTAGCAGAAGGACAGAGGCTGTGAATCATACCAATGGCAACAGGCAGGATACAGAAATAATAGTGCAAAGTGCTGTATAAATCTGTGTGGGGAGTCTGTGTGTGTCTTTGTGCGTGTTTGTCTTTTCAAAAGATCTACATGGTGACTTAGTGATGAGGGTGTCCCCCAACTAGTGGATCATGTTTTCCTAAACAACATATTTGGCTACCCCAGAGTCTGACTGTTACAGTGGCAGCTGCTCATTGTCAGTAAGGTGGCCATTGTGACACATGGCTACCAAGCCTGAAGACATCTTTAAAAGTAATGGGAAAGAAAATCCACCAAAAACCAGTTTGACTAATCTGCAAAACAGGGTCTTGTTTTATACATGTGGGAAGCCAACGCAGGCATAATTGAATTTCAATCAAGTGCAGGTCATTTTTTTTCACCGCCACCACCACCAACCCTATAACTTAAAGAAATGTCCAGTTGATTAGAAATAAGATAATAAAAGATATATAAATAAATGAAAGACAGCTATGAACCAATTTCATCCAATACATAATACAAACAGAACAGTTGCAAAGTTGAAAAAAAAACATACTCTAACACTTCAGTTATTTTGCAAATGAGACTTCACCTCATTAGCTACAGAAATCCACTTGTTGACGTTGATAGCTTAGTCCCATTTATTCGTCTTATTAACATTTCCATACAAAGTATATGAAGCAAAAAATACAGTCATTGAATGGTCAGGTGATTGTGTAGTTTCACTGTCTTAATTTCATCGCTCTGAACACAAGACAAAAACAAAATAATACTAATAGAATAACAGACGAACTGCACAGATGTCTTTTCTTCTAAATTAATATTTTGCACATCATTACACTCAGAAAAGCAAGAATGTCAGCGTGTCATGAAATATGAAGTGCTACGGTCTATGCAACTGGACTTTTCTATTTCCTCCTATTAACAATATATTCATTCATACACGCTGCATGGGAATCATCATGGGTCATCAGTACTGAGAGAAAAAGTTTTGAGCTCATTCATTTCAGAAAATGAAAAGATTTCAGGACGTGCAGGTGATTTGAAATAAATTGAATAATAACAGTACTATATGATGTCCATCATCCCTGGATGAATAGTGCCACCTGAATAAACTCAAAGTCATTATCACGGACAGTTATGGACCACATCGTATGATTAGCAAGTGGTTTGGGAAACATGTTTTTGCAGAAACACAACTGTAATGACTACGAAGCAACAAAGAAAAATGAAATGAATAATGGAATAAAGAAACTATTTTCTGATCAAATACAACAACAGTATAAAATACAGCCTCAAAAGTTTTGCAGTACAAGTGTTGGATCAACACTTCTCTCAGAGTCTGTGACATAATAAGCTTCATAAATGCTGTATAGATCAGACCAATGTCAAAATGGAAGAAGCCAACGTTAACGATAACGATAACTCTTCTTGTATGAAAATAGGAGTTGTTGGCCAGCAGCGTGTCTGTGCATCTGTTTTGGTGGAGTTGAGCATGAAAACATTTGACAGCAGGTATCTGGAGGCCTCTCAACCTCTGCTTCCTTCCCCGGGTCCTGCGGAGCTCCTCGGCTCTCATTTGTTCCATATCAGAGTCATATAAACTCTCATCACACTGGGATCTGTACGAAAATAAACAGCTGGGCAGGGAAGCAGCCGCACTGACGTCAAGGAAGGAGACGGAATCTGATCAAAAACACATCGAGGCAGAGAGGAGGGCGACCATGGCGAGATATGATGGTCAGAGAGAGGATTTTATTAGTGGAAACCCACAGTTGAAGATCATAGATTAGATTTCTACAGCCACTGTTTAGGTGCTGTTGAGCAAGGCACTTACCCTGCAGCACTTCCTGTGGAGAGGCCAGCAGTACAGGACTGCGGTTTGAGCTGGATATCTCCCAGGTGTGAGCGTGTGTGTTTGAACGTAACCCGGGGGGGGGGAGCAGCCCTACTGACGTCAGGGAAGAGAAGAGGATCTAATCAGAAACACACACAACAGCTGAGGAGGATAAAGAATTGGAACGGGAGCTGATCTATATTCAGATTTGGACGTGATATCTGAGGAGCGGCCGGGTAGAAAGTTCCACGTTAAAGGTGCGCTGAGGTGAAGGGAAGAGAAACGGTGGACGCTTTAGTTTGGAGAAGTGAGCATGAAACTTTGATCAGTGGAATCCCTTCAGTGTGTGTGTGTGTGTGTGTGTGTGTGTGTGTGTGTGTGTGTGTGTATGTGTGTGTGATATTATCCAGAAACCTAACGACTCAACACTCTCAGCCTGTGGTGTTGATAGGGGTGGGCGGGGCCTAAACTTTGGAGTGACAGGACAGCCACTGACAGAAGACCTGCTGACAGCAACAGACAGAGAGAAACACACTCACGCACTCTGTGTATTTGTGTGTGTATTCACTATATTGTTTCTCACAATATGTCCATGTATTTAACTGTATGTGTGTTACACAACAAAACACCATCATCATCTGTCAAACACACATATACACTGACCAGTGTCACCCCACCTCCCAGCAACCCCTCCAAACAACACCACACATCTTCAAACATCAAACAGCGCCCTTTACCGGCTGGACAGACTCCCTCACCCCATCCAGACCTCCCCTAACCTCCCCTAACACAAACACTCCCAGCGCCTCACCCCTGACCTCACACTCACACCCAGCACCCTGCAAAACACTAGCGAGGCATTCCATCACTGCTCCTCCTGGCACATGTAGAGCGATGCTTGGCCTCCTTATCGCTCTCCATACCTAAACTTTTACAGTAGGTTAATATATTTGATAAACATATTTTAAATCCTGAAAGTGTCAACATAATGTAGAGTGAGAGGAACATTAAGATATTTCAGTGTAAATATTTTATGCACAAACACTGGCACTAAATTGACAATGAGGATTATGCTGTTCAGAAGATATTTCTTTTTGATTGATAATATATACAGTACATATTCACAATATTAAAAAATAAAGTCTAAAGTCTGTTTTTAGAGGATGAACCACAGCGTTACACAGGGCAACATGTTCTGTCATTACCATGAACACACACAAACACGCTGTATGTCATGTCCAGCTCTCACGCCCTCGTTTTATGGCACTGTAGATTATAATTTTTTTAATCCTACATATATTGTCCTGCTGCTGGAAGTACTTAGTGGAGGAACACCTTTGTGTTGATCCACAGCTGAAAACAGTCCCCAACAAACGTACTATTTCCTATTGTTTCAGTAGAGTTTGTTAAAAACCACAGTGCCCTGCTGTTTTAGGAAAAATCTATCAAAAACAAAAGTATATACAGGTGTTGTTTGTTTCTCAAGATGTATATCTGCGCAACAAACTAACACATTGTTGGGATTGGTCTTTTATGGTCTTTCATATAATAACAAAAAACAGAACGTCATCCACCTTAAGGATGCTTTTATAATAAGAAAACATGAGAGAAAATGAAAACATACTGTATCTCTGATACTGACACAGGGCACAAACAAGCTCTCTCTAACTGTCCACAACTCTGTACACAACGCTCCACCACACACAGAAGCATCCGCCCACACATACACGTACACACACAGTGTTTCCACCACCTGAGCCACATGACAGCGAGGGCCGTACACAAAGCGCACCACATCCCTATCATAACGTGTCCCTCCTCAAGACACCCAGGAGGATCCTAGTCTGTCATTGGCTCTCATAACGGACTGCTTTTCAACAGCAGTGGCATTACACCTCTGTAATTAGCCTTATTTAAGGTCACTAATCTCAGCTGAGATGACTCTCTGTTAACGCACACAATAGCCCCCCTACTCTTCCCCTCTGTCCCAGGCTGGCAGTTTGGAGCTGCTGGATCCCACCAACATTGACTGCAGTGGGTAAAAAAAAGTGTAGATTTTTGTGAATCTTTTTGCGTGGCGGTCCTCAAGTGTGAAGACAGTCACAATGACTGTGAGTGCATGTATGTCTGTGTGTGTGAGAAAAAGAGACTGAGAGTTAAACTATTTTTAATAGTGATAGTGAAAGTGTGCATAATAATAAATATGTGTGTTTGTTAGAACATGTATGCATGTCCATGTTGTTTATGTATGTGTGTGTGTGTGTGTGTGTGTGTGTGTGTGTGTGTGTGTGTGTGTGTGTGTGTGTGGGAGTGTGTGTATCTGTGTCTGTCAGTCAGTAATTTGGCTGGGTTGCTCGGCAAGGCTTGTGATCACGCAACCTTAAAGACTGTGA
Source organism: Seriola lalandi dorsalis (assembly GCF_002814215.2). NCBI lineage: Eukaryota > Metazoa > Chordata > Actinopteri > Carangiformes > Carangidae > Seriola > Seriola lalandi. The sequence continues at coordinate 4,940,184 of NW_019525348.1, forward strand.
TTAGGAGGACACACACACATTCACACACATAGTAGACAGCAGATCCCAGAGTGCAGGAACACACACACACACACACACACACACACACACACACACACACACACACACACACACACACACACACGTGTGCACACAAATAGACTAACTACTCACCAGTAGTTGCTTTGCTCACAGGCACACACTCACCCAAACCAGCACACTCTTATGCTTGGACTCCTGTGAAATGACACACACACGTCTCTGGATGCTCTCTAATTTCCTGAGGGTGAGCCATGAGCCGTGAGCTCGTGATGTAAGTCATGATGATGGATGTCTATTCACGCTCGGTGGAAATTATACAGAGAACCTCATCCCAACACACTCGCACACATTCATTCCTGACAGGATGCGTCATACACCGAAGGTCAGGGAAGTTGAAGAAAAATGGTAACGCAAGGCACCTTTGCAAAACACACTTTAATCTGCAACTGTAATGTCATCATTACTCAGGACTATACGTTCCGTGTAAAAGCTGTATTCAGCCTTTTGGGACAACTCACAGTGAAGTCGCAACGATTATCAAAACCAGTCCAAGTCTAGTCTCAAGACAATTGAGACAAGTCCAAGTGAAATCTCAAGTTTTATCTAAGCAAGTACAAATCAAGTCTCAGGACGATAGAGAAAGGTCCATGTCAGATCTTAAGAATTCTCAAAGTCCAGTTAAGTCTCAAAACTGTTGAGACAAGTCAAAGTCAGTTCTCAAGTCTTGTCCAAGCAGGCTTAACTCAAGACCCAAGTCAAGTCTCAATACAACTAAGACATGTCCAAACTTAACTCTTGTTGTGTGGTTGTCTTGTTCATGTCTTATTGTTTTCATCTAAGATTTTACCAGGTCACAAGTTGGGACTTAATTTTCTCAAGTTAAGTCAAATGGTTAAGGAGTTCCACAGCGTAGCTCAAATGTCTGCCCTGAAAGTCTATACTTGTTTTTGGATCACACTTTACAAAGAACATTTAAATAGCGTGACTATATTATTCTGTCCGGTTTTGTTATAGAACAACATGATTGTGAACACTCCCCACAGCTTGGAAAAGCACTCTCATAGTTTGTGGGTTGAGTCACACATAGCAGGTTTGCAAAACTATCTATTTTGTGAGATTCCGTGTCAAATCTGGAATCTGCCACTTAGAAATTTTGGATGATACGCTGCTATAAAAGCTGTCAGCGATACATATCTCCTTAGACTTCATTCAGAAAAACAAGCCTTTATGCTGAAACAGGATAGTAAAGTGAAGTTCAGTTTTATGATAAAGGCCTGATTCAGTGTTTACATTTTTAAAACCCTACCATCCCCGTCAGCTCTGCGAGGGTCTGCAGGGCACCAAAAATGGCCGACCTTCTGTTCCCATGGACTCTAACTACAGGCTTCAGCAGAAAATGACCACCTTAAGTCTGCCTAGACCGCCCTGCATGCCGACCAGCACCCCGGAGACTCATGATTGGCGGGCTGGTGACAGATGTATGCTTTGATTGGTGGGGGCCGTAATTCAGGCTGTAATTTGCAGAGTGGAAATGTAGGTGACTGAGGAGTTTGTCTTTGTGTGTGAGTGTGTGTGTTTGTGTATGCCTGAGAGACAGAGAGAGAGACAGAGAGAGAGAGAGAGAGAGAGAGAGAGGGAGGAAAAACAGCCATGTCAGAGTGGGATGAACATTCTACAAGAAGATGTTAGATACTGTTTTCCTTCTTCCTTTTTACCCCCCATCTGACCGAGAACACTTTCCACCAGCTCTATCTTTACAATGGAAGCATGACTGTAAGTCGTGACATCACTTCCTCTTGAATCCCCTTTGACCTCCTGTGGTCAGGGAAATGAGAATATCTTCCCACATGAGTTGGTGATGGTGTGTTCGGTTTTATAATTACACTTCCCAACTCACGTCAATAACATGTTACTGTGGCAACAAGGTCAAAGGTCAGGCCGGTTGTGTCGATTTTGAAAAAAAGAAAGATGATATCAGTGTCTTTGGTGAACTTGTGTCTGTTTGTGTGTGCGCGTGTGTGCGTGTGTGTGTGCATGCGTGTGTGTGTGTGTGTGTGAGTGACAGGGGTTAAATGCCGTAGAAGGGGACTTTTCTCTGAGAGGAAACAGTGGTTAGAAACGAGGAAGTGTCTCCTCATTTTTATTGTGGCAGCAGCCAGGAGATAGCTGCCCAGCTGCAGTGCTGAAAGACAGGCAGCTCAGAACACACATACACACACACACACACACACACACACACACACACGCGCGCACACACAGAACACCCCACCTGTTTCTCTGTTGCGATCGATAGCTGCTTTGATGCTTGGGAGTGTGGGGGTGGATGGGGGCAAGATGGGGGCATTCGGATACAGGGCTACATGGCCCATGGGACTCACGGGTGTCAGAGCCACTTTGATCCTCATTACTGCCCTACATGTAGCATTCTGGTCTCAGGAGGCGGTACCATATTCCCTCCATCACCCCTCTTCACATCAACTTAGCCACTCAACCGTCCCCCTTACCCCTCGCCTCTGCCCCCAGCCCCCATGCTGATCCTCAGGGACAGGTTAACCAGATACCAGGCCTGGAGAAACAGGGACACTCTCACGGTTAAAACTGCACTGAATATTACAGACCTGGCACACAGGCTGGAGTTACAAACCAAAACACACAAACGCTGTGTATGCCGAAGTATGCATTTACGTGGGAGAACAGTTTATCAGTTTGGGAAATATGACAAGTCACTCTGTTGTTAGATGATAAGGTTGATACATCTATACACTGGACATGAGGCTGCAGTCATCTTAGCTTAGCATAAAGACTTTTATAGACTTTATGTAACAGTGTCAAGTTGTGGTTTTACAAGGGGTTATGTACCAGACTATTTAGCTTTGTATTTAACATAGCATAATTTTTCAGTTCATTGATTCATATTTAAGTTTATTGCTTAAAGACTGACAGCAATATCACTTATTTGAAATCTGGCATAAGTTGACAATGTTCATGCCAACAGCAACATTTTGGGTGTTTTTAGTTGTGTCAGTTAGCAACATGGCACACTAACACAAATAATGTGGTGATTTCCACTATTATCATTATAAAACATTATAACATTGCCAAAGAAAATGCTTGCTCTTGTTGGCTGTCAGATGCCTTAAAATCATATTACACCATACAAAGATCTGACTAACAGTTTAACTATTATTCTAAACAAGTGAGCTGAGGGTAACCAAACCAAAAGTACTTCTGTGTAAAGGGGCTCTTCGGCCATCTTTGTGTTTACTTGACAAGAGGTTATGATACGCCCTCTGAGCAGCACTACGTCTTCAGGGCGGATTGGAGGCTACAGTGAGTTGCTATCCGAAAGTGACGAGACGGGCTGGAGCTAGCTGGTGAGCGTGCTAACGTCAGTAGAAGAAAAGACGTGATAGAGGCAAGAGTTAGCATTAGCGTTGCTTTCCACCTCTGGATACAGCTCTTGGTGAGTAAAGGAGCGAAGTTTGATGCTGAACTTGCAACATTTCTTTTAGACTGTTAAGTAAACAGCTGTTAATGCTAACGCTGGCTATGTAGCAATTGCAAAACTTACAAATAGCTCCTTTAAAGCTGCAATCTTTAAGATCTCCGTTTTGATATCTTTGGCGACCCCTGAGGCCATATATGGTAATTGCTGGTTTGTTTTTGAACCACATTTGTGTGAACACACATCACTAACTCTGTGTTAGTGACTTGTGTGGCTTGTGACTTTGCAGGTGAGTCATACGAGACACCCAGGTCATAAAACTAAAATACAAGGACTTTTATAGAATTGCATCAGTGGGTCAAAGGCACAATCACCATTGTTACCTCATTTGACCATAAATAATGACTTATAATGAAAATCTTCTTTAATGCTGTGTTGGTGAATAATAACTCAAGTTAAACACAAGTTTACTAGACTTAAACAGTCTTTGAAAAACATGTGATAATGTCAACACAGCCTACCTTGATTTCCCTTTGTAAGTTGCCACTGCACAACCAGATTGATACACCCTGATAAAGCAAATAGCAGACTTGGCTTTGTGTCATAGTGTTCTCATACTTGGAGTGTATTGTTATTCATGAATAAATATTAATACAAATATGAATTTTGTCTTACAGTCAGTTCAGATGCAGAGCCAACGCTGACCTGCTAGTGTTTAATTTAAAAAAAAAGAAAAGTATTGCATAAATATCACGCTAACCCTAGTGTACATACTATATATACACATGAACATTTCTGCAACTGCATCCTTGCACTAATACCCATATGAACATGTGGAAAGTCATACGTGTGCACAGATGGATACCCACGCATACAAATACACACACTTGTGTAAAGGTAATTCAGTAACATTAGCGTGCCTGAACATAATCAGATTTATGACTGCCTGGTTCATACAGAGTTGAAATGTGTTCAGGTTGAAACTAAAGAGGACTGACACGGTAACCACAGCACAGAAGAACAGGGACGGACACAAAGGAAAGCAAGAGAAAAAAGCAAGTGATGGAAGGTAAAACCAAAAAACTGGGTCTGTGTTTGTGGGCTTGTGGTTTCAACGACAGTCAAGGCTGACGGTTGTTTCAGAAGATAAAGAGGGAGATGAAGAGGGCATAGAGAGAGAGATACAGAGAGAGGGATTGAGAGAGAGAGAGAGGAAAGCAGAAAGAGAAAGAGACACATAGTTCAGCATGAAGCGGACAGCAGGACGAACAGTGAGTCCATTGTCCATGTGGCCTGGTTAACATTTTAATGAAGGAGCCACGTCCAGAATCCGGCCACTAACTACACACTGACTCACACAGTGATTAATACTCTGCAAATACGCTCAGACAATACCACAGCTAACACATGAAAACATACAGACGCACTGTGGACACATGCCAATAATACACACACAGGAGGACACTCATGCACACAAACCCATACCTGCAAAAACACAGACATACAGTACATTCACATAGATGAATACTCCAAGGGTTTATTACAACTTATTTTCATAGTCTGGGCCGTCATTTCCTTCAACTATGAAAACATTAGTGACCAAAGTAACTGATGTAAAAACACAACAACATCACTACAATGAAGTGTGACAGGTCAACATTGTCTAATGTTATCTAAACCCTTTAATTAATATTTTATCACTACTGCTAACAAGCTAAACTGCTAGCATGTCTACTACTTGCTGGCCCTTGCTGACTCAGCAAGCTACAATAACAGTGTTACCTTAAACACCACACTTGCTGTGTTCTTGGTTTATGAGATTTGACTTTTAAAAATTTCTGATGCTTGAAAATGACAGTTGTTGTCCTTTAATATGATTAAGCTTTGTCTTCTTCATTATTATTAGCGATACATTATGAACAGCTTCGCCCAGCAACAGACCCACAATTTTGCAGCTCCACTCATGGACATTTACAATGAGTTTCAGCTCATTGTTTAGCTGTCTGGGCCACAACTTTGCTGTTTTAGTTTACTCCCACGACTCATTTTCAGCTGTCTTCAGTGAAAAAGCTCCACAAACCTACAGTGCACTACCTGCTCAGAACACAACGGACACAGTTATCGACTGACGGGTGAACACAGCGGAGCGTTTGGCATCTAAAAAAAGACCAAAAACATGACAAGATGGGAAAAAGATGAAGATTATAATTGTATCATATAAACAGTACATACTGGAGAGAGGCTGCTGCATGTCTTAATGTTGCATGTATAGTGAAAAGGTACTACTTTGTCAAAATTAAATTTAATGAATAACGGCAATACTAAAGAAACTTCTGGAGTCTTTTTTCTTATGATTTCTGAGCAGGTTAATGGAAGTTTATTTGTGATGGACATAAGAGGTATGCTCAGAAAGTGTTAGTCAACCGAATCTGTGTTCAGATTTGAGCTATGACACAGATTTTTGACACAAATTGCCGTAATCAGGCATTTAAGGCTTTTTAAAGAAGCGTACCTGCTGCTTCTGCTGCTGCTGCAACTGTTGCTCATGTTGATGAGCAGGCCAAACTACAATAACCCTACTTTCGGTAACTTCCAGTTTCTTTGTTTTTATGACACCTGCATGCACCTCGCCTTTTCACTGTATACTGTATAGTATCTTTGCCTCACATCTCTCCCCCCACGCCTCCTCAGCAAGTCTTTCTGCTTTCCTTACAGTGTGAAAACCTCTGGAACAACCTATAGACTATAAACTTTCCTTACATGAAAAGTGCACTAATGGTATAAAAAGTAGCCCAAATCAAAAGATAAATGGGGGTTGAACCTACAGAAATAAGAATTTCCCCTCTAAACACAATCATCTTTCGACATGTAACACAAGCACATATGAGAATGCATGTGTGATGGACCCATCAGGTTTTCCCATAAATCAAATCCCAAACATCCAGCTTTCATGCCCACAATAATATAGATGATTGGAGGAGACTGCTTTGATTCTGGCAGGGGAACACAGTTGTAAAGACAAAGTGAATATGAATGTTTTTTTTCTCCCATGAAATGCAATTTTCTATGATGAATAGGCAATTTTGAAATTGTGGGTGAAATGACCCCTCAGATTGTGGTAAAATAACCATAAAGACTAACATCAGGGTTGAACTCCAGCCATCAGCTGTCAGCCCACCACCCATACTGCTCAAGCACAGGAACCCAGAGATTCCTAAACTTTGGTCAAATGTTTAAATGCATGACTGAATGACTGTCCTTTTGAATGAGCACAAAAGGAGCCGTCCATCCCTCCCTCCCTCCCTCCGTCCCCTCCTTCTCTTCCCCACATACTCACACACATTATCCAACTGATGTAAATCTGCAAGACATATGTTGAGGGGGCTACATAGGGGTTGTTTTCAAACCAGATGCAAATGTTTTTTGAGAGAGGACGGCAGAAACACATACATATGTCGGCAAAAGTTCACCGCGCCTTCTGCTGCCACTGTGTCGAATGCTCTCTTTTTTCGACTCTCACACTCTCTCCCTCTCCCTCCTCATCCTCTCGTTCTCTTTCTTTTATCTCTCTCCGTCAAATACACACACGTAGCATCACATAATGTCTTCCGCAGCTGTCTGTTCAGGGCAGGCGGAGCAGGGGTGATATGACGAAGAGAGTGAAAGAGAAGAGAAGGGAGGAAGAAGGGGAAAGGGGGGGGGGGGTCACCGCCACTGGAGTTGGATTCCTTCACACCAGTTGCTGAAAGCTTCCCCTGCATGGACGTGAACGTGTGCATGCAAACACACACACACACACACACACACACAAGACTATGCATAGTGTTTCCTGTGAGACCCTACTACTGCTGCTCTATTGAGGTAATTGTGTTCTGTGGGGAGGCGGGGAGGGGCATGTCCTGACCAGGTGTGTTTGATCACACACACACACACCTTGTCCTGCCTACTACAGACCCCACCTTAATGGCCAAACACACAGCAGAGAGCTCTGTTAAAAGAAAGGAGACAGAATTTCTTAAAGTAGATTTTTTCCCAGAGAGGGATACAGCAGCAGGTGAGTAGTGGGACTTTCCAGAATGAGTCCTCCAGATCAAGAGAAAGAGAAAGTACAATGGACTTAAATGGTCCACAAAATCCCCCCGGTTGCATCCCAAAATCAGGTTGCTTCATTAAGAGTTTGGTTTCCTTTTCTTCATTCAACTCCTCCTTCTGTGGCCAGTTAAATTAATGACTCAGAGCAGTTTCAAAGCTCACTTTACCACTGGACAATAGAGGCTTCAGTTTAAAAACAAGGCGATGCGGAGGGGTACACGGGTGAGACGGTGTGATGTAAGACTGGAGCCAATTACTCTTGTATTCCTGCATCAGAATCACTAATCACATCAGTGATGGTATCACTACTGTTGAGTTACTGTCTCAGTTATAACTGCATTAGCATGTTGGGTAGTTGGAGTAATTCAACGGTGAGTTTGTCTGCTCTAATGTAGGCGACAAACATTAGCGTGTTGAGCTAACTAGCATTTTACTTTCAGTGGTAACTGAGTGTCCCAGTATTTCCAAGGCCACATGTTCGAATACTATTAACTAACCACAGTAGTTTGTGGGGTTACTGAGTTATGTAAAAAAAAAAAAAAAAACACGACTAGACATCCACTGTGTGCTGGATGTGGAGATGTTTACACTCCAGCATGATGTGATGTTATGTTTGGCGGAGACATGGGAATGTCATAAACGTCTTTTCTTTTGTAACATTCTAAGTTAAAAAATAATGTTTAAAATACAAAGTATGTAAGATTTACAAAGAAAAAGTCAAAGCTGCAAAGATGATCTTTGGGACTTTGGATCTGTTTTTGACAATTGCATCATCAGAAGAATGAATCCAGAGTCAACGCAAGTCTTTCTAGCATACTGGCTCTTACCCAATCCCATTCCCCATAGCGACAATCGTCAGGGCACATGGGCACTGTAGTATTTAGTATTTATTCAACTTAGCAAACTGAAAGAAAAAGTATGACTTCACTGGAATAAAGATAAAAACATGTAGCCATAGCCCCCACTGAGGATATTATGAAAACTAAACATCTCCACCCTGTCCACAGTGACAGCACTGGAATCAAGTCACACCATTCTGCATTAGAATTCCTACTGCATTACTATTACTACATTATATAGTCACTATAAAAGTTTAACTGCTCTCCGAACTAGCAATTATTGGTTCAGGGACTGTTCCCCTAACATTCCTGTTAGGTTATAAGAATATCAGAATGTGCTTTTCGTATCCCTACAACGTTTTGACGCAACTTTTGCACCATTGCTCTAAAAAAAACCTTTATGTAATCTTTGATTTAACAAGAGATGGAAAGTAACTAAGGACATTTAACCTTTTACTACTTTACTGGAGTATTTCCATTAGATTTTTAGAACAGATATAGGAGCTTATAAAATATAATGTATAGTTAAAGATTGAAAAAAGTGGTCCCCAACCTGTTTAGCTTGTGACCTCTTACAAAGACAGTTGTGTGTAGTTGTGGTGCCTCGTCATGTTTCAGATGTTTCACAAAAAAGACAAAAAGGTAAAATGCTCCAATTGTCACAAAAAAAATAAATAAATCAAAGAAATGTAATTCATCATCTCACGAGACTTCAGATGTATCTGTTGACCCTTTAACTGGGCTCAACCCTTAGGTTGAGAACCACTGGACCAGACTTAATCTACATGAGATACTGTAAATGGTTAAGACTGGATCCACCTCTAGTGGGGAGCATTTTAACATTGTTGTATGGGTCTGTATCTGAGTATTCCTTTCATCTCTGCAGGTCTGCAGCATCTGAATGCTGCAGCCAGAAATGTCTTTGTCCGTGTGGAACAAGCAGCAGCATCTATGGAACCTTATGCAACAGTATGCAATGTAATTTAGTATTAGAGCCGCTATCACAGTACTGAACGTACTGAATGAACGGAATGTTCTTGTAATCAGTCACCGCATTCACATAATACACACCTTTACCTGACAGCTACTGCACATCAGATAACACAATTACACTGTACATTAGGCTGCATACACACACACACACACACACACACACACACACACACACACAGAAATACACAGACACATTCTGTGTGCACATGCTTGTGCAGGGATCAATGGCATTCATCTTATCTTAACCACACACCACACACAACAGCATGCACACACTCACACCACACACAAATGCATGAACATACACGAACTCACATGACAGAGAACGGCATGAACATACAAGGACACACACCACGCACACATGCATATTCAAAAAGGGGGGCAGACTACTTTAAAGATTACGCTACGCATGCACACACAGTTTAGCTTACACTGACGGGTATGTAGAATATAATATTCTAGTTAGTGTGAGCACAGAGGCACACAGGTATGCGGTTTGCAATCGCACCAATTCACAAGTGCACACATACACATTCTCACACACACACACACACACACACACACACACACACACACACACACACACACACACACACACACAGAGTAAGTAAACACACACAGTGAGCGAGCATGGCTGGAGGTGCCCAGTGTTGTTTTCTGACTCATATTACAGCTCGCTGAAGCAGCTCCATGCAGCTCCTTCTGTGGCCGCGGCTCTCATTCCTCTGAAGCCACATCAAGGAGTGCTGGCTTCCCTGCTAAACAGACACTTTAACAGCACCGCCGCTGGGTCCCACCAACCTAGAGAAACAGAGAGAGAGAGAGAGAGAGGGAGAGAGAGAGAGAAAAAGACCTCCACCCCGCAGCAGCACAGCCACACCACAGCCATTATGTGCAGATTGAATGGAATCTAATGTGGAGGATGTGGCTGGCTATCTCAGATGTTTATGTAACCGTGAAAAGAAGAAGAGTGGAGAATATTGAGCAAAGACGAGTTGAGGAGACTGAATAAAGCCGTCCATTCTCTGCCTTTTGTCTAACCGGGCGAACGCTGCTGTGCGGCCCTTCAGCTGCTCTGCACTTTCTAATGGCTTAATGAGCACTAAACAGAGCTATTATAGACTAAATGACCATGTGTTTTACGCCAGTTGAAAAATTGGGTGATTAGAAAGTGATGATCATCTGTATAAACAAAAAGAGGGCTGTTTGTGTCAGATTGGGACTGTGCTGTTGTTTTCTACCAGGGTTTGAAAAGTTGGGAGCTTCAGGCAACATGTCTGTGTGTGATCAACCAACATACAACTCAGTCTCACTAGAGTGAATGATTCAAGACTGCAGTCTCCTCTTGCTTTGTGTTAGCCTGCCCCCTAGTGTTTGCATCCCCCCAACCCCCCCATCCCGCTCTGCTTTCTCTCTCTCTCTCTCTCTCTCTCTGCCTTTGTGGATGAAGTTATCTAACAGGTATTAGTGCCGGGGGAATCTTGACTTGAGTGAAACCAACAGATGTGGCGGCGATAATGACTCTCAAAGTCCTCTCTCGTCCTTGGCTCGCGGCGTTTTCCCAGACTTTATGTGCTCAGTCAGCTGAATTAGTAGAACAACAAGTTCTCGGGGAGCCAGAGCACACTGTATGCGTAGATGGTGAAAGATGGAAAGATCATGCTGGCCGCATTTGATCAATCCCTTGTGTTCCACATACGTGATGCTCACAGCCCACTCAACATCCAAACACAGAATTCTCAATAAGTCCCAGATTTTTTAGTCACTGTTGAACCGATAAGTCAACCCTCGGTTTCACATTATATCCTGTTTTTGTCAGCTTGTACCTCACTCCTGCTGTTTATGCCGTTATGACAGTAATAACTTTGTCTTTTTTTCTTTTTGAAAGGTGCTGGAATCTGGTTCAATCTCTGTTTAACACATTCCCACTAATGTTTATCTGAGCAAAATCTGTGGCCTGATTTCTATTTATTTTCAAGATGTTTAAAATCTCTGAGAGTGAAATTCTGGGAGCATTGGAAACAGGTGGAGTTATCTTACCACATTGCCTTGAGTAATTCCATTTTGAGAGACTTGATACTTTTTCCCCCCACCAGCTCTTTTCCTCCTCTGGATTAATCTAACAGCTGCAGTTTTTTTTTCAGAGCACACTTTCACATGCAAAAACTATGATGAGCTTAAACTGTGCAGTGTCATTCGTTACTGTAGATTCCTTACTGTACTTATATGCTACCTGGTCACCGCAGCATATAGGAATCTACAGTGGTGGAAGGTAACTAAGCACATTTACTCAAGTACTGCACTTCAACACAATCTGACTTTACATCTCAGCTGGAAATACGACTTTTTACTCCACCGAATCCATTTAACATCTAGACCTGGTTAGTTTACATTTTACTGATAACACATCTATTTCTTTACACAGGTATTGTAGTTCTCTTCTTGCAATGTGGTATTTCAACATTGTGGTATTGCTACTTTTACTTAAGTGAGGAATCTGAACTCCTCCTCCACCTTTTTACTCTATTTAAAAAGGTTCCTCTTAGGAATAGTACACCTGTTTTTGAATACTTATGTGAGTTTTACTATCGATACCTTTCATTTGTAGCTTCAGATGGGTGTTGCTTTATTTGACTGCTAAAGCCTTGGCGGAACTTCAGAATGCATTTTTTCATGGATGACAGACCCCCCACCCCCTCCTTTTTTTACAGTGCAGTCATGGCACATGGGGGATCATGACATGGGAAGTATGGAGAGGATGAATGATTACAAATACATCTACCATGTGAGTACTGTGTTAAAATGGACTTGAAAAAGCGTCTCCCACAGATTTACAGTATTGGGGTTGGGAGGGGTTGACGTCTCTCCATGTCTGTTCAACGACTCTGGCTTCCATCCATTTCTGCAAACTTTACGCACATCGTAACCAAACTACAAATGGCTGATTGTAGAATGATAATGGGACACTGTTTTCTAATTTATTAATAAAATTGCAAAAATGTGATAAGAATTAGGAGAGAAATTGGAAAGGACTTTTCTCTAAAGCCCCTGACCCTCTTGTTATAGCAGGTATTTGTTTCCCTAGACAGGTCAGAGTCTATACTGTACACTAGAAAAGATGAACTGAACCTGAACACTAACAAAGAGCTCATTATTATAAATCTGGGATGTTAGAAACGTGTGTGGGTGTGTGTTTGTGTGTGTGTGTGTGTGTGTGTGTGTGTGTGTGTGTGTGTGTGTGTGTGTGTGTGAGTGAGGAAACTGGGTTTTTGGTTCATAACTCCTGACCTGGAACACATCCTCACAAGACTCAGGCACGGCTATGTGGCACTTTCCAAAACTCATTCATCTCCCTGTGCAAGGCAGGTTTGCATACCTCAACACACACACACACACACACACACACACACACACACACACACACACATATATGCATTAACAGTACAGTGTGTGTTTAACTTAGCAGCTAGAATAGTCCCCCAGTGCGAGGTGTTGATAGATGGATGTCAGAAGGCAATGACCTGCCTGGGTCTCTTCTATTTCACACAGCCACATTAACTGGGTCATCAATCAGTGTGTGTGTGTGCATGTGTGTGTGTGTGTGTGTGTGTGGTTTTGAACATGCACAAGCTCCATATGTTTCACTACACCAGCGTTCCAGTATGTAAATTGCAAGCATGAATCCATATGTACCAGCGATACACTCATTAACAGCAGCATATACACACACACACGCACACGCACACACACACACAGTCAGTTGGATAAAGATCTGTGCTGTTGACCTCTGTGACCTCATTACTGCAGCCAATCAAGAGACAAAACATCAGGCTGATTAGTGAAACCTGCACAAATAAACAGCAAAAGGCTGAGCACAGAGAGAGAGAGAAAGAGAGAAAGAGAGATATAGTGTTGCCGGAGGTGAAGGGGGGGTCTCTTTCTTGTACAACTTAACCTCACACTGCTCCCTGAAGTTCATGTCAGAGGCCCTGTGGATACATGGCTATGTGCAAAAGGGAAGAACACACACACACACACACACACGCACACACACACACACATGCAAACACACCCATCTATTCACACACATGTTTTTCTTTCCTTACACTTATATCTCTGTCTTTCTCCCACACACACATGCACGCACGCACGCAAGTGTTTCCTGCAAAGAAGATCCATCCACTGTTGGGCACCGCTACACCTCAGTGGTTGTGATGAATGAGGAAAATCACAGCTACAAATCTTATCTGGACCTGTAGTGTGTGTGTGTGTGTGTGTGTGTGTGTGTGTGTGTGTGTGTGTTTCCTTCCAGCTGTGCTCTACTTCATGGCCCAGTCCTTTCTGATACAACTTCAGTAGGTTATATAAGAGTTGGCAGACTCAATTGTAGAGTGTTCATGTGAGTAAATTACCACATACTGTACTTTACTGTCTGTAGATGCAGGTATTCGTCTGGAGGTGTGTGTGTGTGTGTGTGTGTGTGTGTGTGTGTGTGTGAGAGTGTGTACCTCCAGCTTGGCAAAGCCCTCCGGCAAAACACAACGTTGCAAAACAAAGGTTATCTGAAATGAACATGCAGATGTTTACAACAGCGGTGAAAGAACTGACACGCATCCACACACACACACACATTTGCACATGCAGTACTGTAGGCATGCGTGCTGTCAAACACACACACCACAGTGACACACTCACACCCATGTGAATGGCATTACAAGAGCTGAGGAATCTGGCTGCTGGATATTTCCTCCATTCCTCTGTTAACCATTCATCTGTCGCTCCGAGGGAGGAGAGAAACGAGGGGCGAGAGAGGTATACAGAGAGTCAGAGATGGAAAGAGAGAGAGAGACGGTCTCTTCATTCACCCGCTGGCAATTGGCCAAGAACATTCTGTACTGGTTTGTTTGTGGGGGAAATAGAGAATACGTTTCTATTTTTCATGAGCATGACCTTCCCTTCTGCTTTTCTGTCCATTTAAAAATTCTCTGTCTACTTTCACATCTCTACGTGTGACTGAGTTCCTCATGAGACTGTATAAAATGTTCAAATACATAAAGGCTCTTACTTTAGAGGAACCAGCTGAAATGATGAGGACAGCAAACACATCTGTGTGTGTGGCTGTAAGAAACCTGTTGGATTTCTTAAAGGGAAACACTGCTCAGTTTAGTTTCTCTAAAAGGCCCAAGAACTGATTGCCGACACTGGCACTAACCAGGCCCAACTGCTTGTGGGTGAAGCTGATTCTCAACAATCCAGATCGCAAACACGTAGCCAAATCTAATTGCCATTTATGGGCCACAACTATTATACATGTAGTCTATGGCACAAAATCAGATGGCACCTGGGGGAAGTCGTGTTTTTAGTGTCACTGTAATGTGATATATATATCAGTGATTTAATCACCTGAGGCTCACTCCTCTCAGCTGTCTTTCTCTGACATAGCAGGTAGCCGTCTTCAATGATGATGGTAAACCCGCTATACACTACCCGCCCTGCACCAGCCAGCAGCCACACAAAGTTAGCGACTAGCTGGTGAACATAGCGGAGCATTTAGCAGCTGAAGAGTTGGTGGAAAACAAAACAGAGCTGTAAGGAGAGTAAATATTGGACTTACATTCATCAGCTGGCAGAGCTACAACTCCAAGTGCCCTGGTTTCCTCTTGACTGGTAGGAGGCCTGCTGATTACTGCAGTCTTGTAGACATGTTTTCAGATCTCTGTCACATGGTTTGATACTTCTGACTTAAATCATAAAGCTACCGAGAGAAAACCATCATATTGAGCTTCCATCAATTTGCACAATTAAACTTTTAATGAAGCTCTTTATAGTCGCGGGGGAAGTAGTGGTAGTTTTGTAACATAATTTAATATGAATTCTGATCATTTCAGTCGTAATTTCAGTATAATTACTGCATACTGCCATTAGGGGGCTCCAGGTTGTCCGTGTCACAAGCACCTTTAAACTCGGATCTAAATTGCACGACACGTTAATGGATATATTTAAAGAATATTTACACGTCTGTCTGTCTGTGCGTCTCTCTGTCTGTCATGCTGCCGCTATAGGCTGACAAACAGTCTAAACACAACCAGCTGTGCTCTGGACGGCTGGAGAGCCCCATAATGCCCGCTATGCTTTCTATACGCACACACACTCAATCACACACACACATATATATTTATATATATATATATATATATATATATATATGTATATACAGTATGAACACATGGAACATGGGTTCATGCTTAAGGTATGCAAACACATGAAAACAAACTGTGTGTGAAT
>NW_019525348.1:4956772-4958450 GCF_002814215.2 Seriola lalandi dorsalis
CAATGTTGACGGACAGCTCATAAGAGTCTGTGCTGAAACTGGTGAGGTAGATGATGATGATGATGATGATGATATTGAATGCTAAGGCAAATAAATATATGGAGGCCAAAAGAAAATAAAGTGTACAGTTTTAATACATTGTCAGTCACTGCAACATCCGACTTTAAGGTGGGACTTGTTCAGACTGACTGCTGAATAGAGATTGCTGGCGGTAGTGTACAGTACAACCGCAATACCTCTTACATGTAATTATTAATGTAATGCATCACATTTAAATGACCATAATAGCCCCATGTCCACTACAGGAACGTAACAACCCTTAACATGTGGCTTTTCAGAGCCTGAACATTGTAAGGCTTTGATACAAGTTTCAACTATGTAATTCTCATGTGCCGTTAGGTATGGGAGTAAAATCAGTGATGTTAACTTACTTTCTTTCACTTTTATTTGAACATGTGATCATGTTTAAAATGCAGATGAAGAACTCGCTCTTGGATTGGTGGCTCAAAACAAGTCAAACCACTTTGACGTTTTCAGTTGAGCTGTCCATTCATTGACTGCAGCTCCCGCTGAATGGCCTCCTCTCCTCTACATACTAATCTGTGCCTCTTTATTTCTCCAGCAAACACTGTTCATTGTTCTTCTTTTTCTAAATGAGAGTTGGTTGTCCTGGTTGATACAGGCAGATACCGGGTTGAGGCAGTAGAAGTAACATGGTAGATTTGTTGTGTTTGTTGCAGTTATCCTTGTTATGATGTGACCACACATGCTTGACCAATCAGAATCGACAGCACTTCAGAAAACCATGAAAAGTAACCATGACTGTACCACCTCATGAGTACTGAGGTGTAACTCCAGGAACTCGTCTTCGATACGTTTGGAAAACACAGCAGATTAAAGCAGAACCTGTCAAAATGGCTACATGTTTTCTTCTTTCATTAAACCTGCATTAATCACATTTCTGGCCTCTTGGGGGCAGCACTGTAGAAACAACACTGACATAATATCACCATATAAAGTTGATATGGCTAATGTGTTAGCAAAAAGTTGCCTATTTACCCATCTACATGCAGGCACGAAGTCGCATTAGCTTTCATTTAGAGTTGTGTTTTTGGCCAATATTCATTCTCCTTTTAGCTCCATTTTAGGTCTCCACCAACTCTTAAGTGAAATATCATGCTCTTTACCTGCTCAACGGTGCCTTTTGTTTACCAGTGAGTTGCTAACTTTTTCTGTCTGCTGTTTGTTACTGCTCAGGTAGTGCACAGATTGAACATCAAAGCTTTTCGAACTGAAAACAGTTGTCTTCTGCATCTGGAAAGTATGCTGAAAAACAAAACAGTAAAACGGTTGGCCGTGAAACCAAAACAATGAGCTGGAAGAAAATATTGATTAAAGGAGCCTTAAGTGCCTGCAGAGGAGAAAAGAGTGTCAATGGGAATCAGACAACAACAGTAGAAAACACAGATGTAACTTTTATTTTTCCCTCCGGTGACTCTGCTTCTTCAAACCTGGCTCCGACAGCCTCAGGCTAGCTGCAGATTCACAGGTAAACAGCTCAACTAAATGATTGACAACTTCTAGGGTGGAAACTCGACGTGCTGAGGGAGAGGAGAGCGTGACTAACAATGCACTCTCTGCCTCCGGGCAAAAAGTTGCATAGTGAGGCTTCAAGTTG
>NW_019525348.1:4959563-4971382 GCF_002814215.2 Seriola lalandi dorsalis
AAAAAAACAGACTTGCAAATGCTGAAATTTGACCCTGGTTGTACGCTGGAAGTGGTTGAAGGCGATATATGAGACAGAAAATGGTTCCTGAGAAATTTTCTGAGGAGTTTCTTATTTTCCAACAAAAACACACCTCCCTCAGTCCTGTGCTCAGCTCTTGGACAGGGGTGATGTATTTTATGCTGTATGTACAGACATTTTTACAAAGAGGACAAAGTGCAACACAAATATAGCTGTTTTCCTCCTCTGCTGATAGAACATCTGCTGGCCCCATTACTCAGAGCTGAGTTAAATTGTGCAGCTAGAGCTCTGGGACCTGGAAATACTGAGGAGATGACTAATATACAAACACACACACTCACATGAGCATGTGCAGACAAATGTGTTTTATCTGTCAGTGCAGCCAGATATGACGCTCGTGGATGAGTTCCTCCCGAAACGTGCACAATAACTCTAACTCTAACATGTCCATGTGCATCATGTATCTACAAAAAGATCCACAGGTGGTGATGATGATGATGATGATGATGATGATGATGATGATGATACACATCCCTTCAGTTACACTGCAGCTCACATGTAGTGACTTCAGGCTGATGAAGGGAAGGGCAGAGAAGACGTATTAGAGCAGGACTGAAACATCATGAATGCTGCTTCATAAATTAGACAGTACAGCTGCAGTAAGCAACAGTTAGCCTTGAAGCAGGACAATTTATGTCCTTTCCTCTCTTCTTTCTCTCAGCTAGGATGTAGGCCATCAACCACTCCTACTCTGCGGCTGACCCACATGCCTTCAGTTCAAATGCCATTCATGTGTGACTTTAGGGCAAAAACAAAACCCCAGCCCCTTAGAGATTTGGTGCACTCTGGGAATTTGGAGGTTTGTCATATTCTTTGGTGTTTCCACTTGAAGAATATGTTTGGCTCTTTAGCGGTAAATTGCTTCACTGGGTTCACCAGTTAGCTAGCAGTTTTTTCTTGTGGCAGTGGGCAGGTTGCGTACTACATGATGAAAGAAGTGAGACTGAATCAAAACAGGTTAGGGTTAGTAGTTCTGGGCTGTAAAATGAAAACAGTGAAATAATGAAAGATGGTAAAACACACATAGAGCTGAGTCATTGTTGATATAAAACTATTAGTTTAGCATTAGAAAGGTAGTTTTGCATTAGATTAGATTAATGCAGCTTTAAGTATCAATACGTCCCACATGTTTCTTTTTTATCCTGTTTTTACTGTACAGCGTGTTCCTCCTGTCAAAAACGTATTTCACTTTGAGATGGACAAGTCTAGGTCAGGAGGGATCTGTACAGGCATGACAGGTTTCTACTACCTTTATTTACAACTTTGTGTATTACTCCTTTAATGTACTCATATGCTAGCTTATACATTCAGTGACAAAATCTTTACTTCTATTGAATATTCAAGGCTTTTAAATAACGCCAGTCAACCTTTTCACACTGGTCAGTATTTATTTCAGTATATTTCCTTGTTTCTTTACTCAAGGCATTTCTGTGGCAGGCTAACCTTAAACTAACCTGAGCTAACCCTTACTATAACACAGTCTGACAGTAATATCACAATGGTTTATTTTTCTGCTGATCCATAGAATAATAAAATACTATTTCACCAGCCTCTGTTATCATTCCACATGTAAGGCAGTTTGGTTCCAGGAGAAACAACATGGCTGCCATACGGCTCACTTGTCCAGTTATCTGAGACATAATATTTTCTCTTTGAATTAGCATTATGGAATATGGACTGAGGCTCAGGGCTTTAACGTAACAGGGCAACAAATCATTGGCGGGCAGACATGCCGGCACACACAAACAGGCGGGCAAGAGCTCACAGGCCAAGACACACAGGCACACAATACTGTACACACTCGCGTACTGTAAGCACACACACAATGCGTCAGCTGGGTAGTTATTGTGTAGAGCAGTGTAAACAGGAAACATGTCGCAGGACCCCACAGTCATCAGACCTCCCAAAGCTTTGGTACAAAGCAGAACAATACGAGTGAGACGCTAAAAATACACACACACACACACACACACACTCTCACACACACACACACACACACACACACACACACATACACACATTTGTCAGCGTATCTACACATACCTGACAAGAGGGTGAGAGTGCATGTGGGCATTTGTGCATGTCTGTGCATGCGTGTCTGTGTGCGAGTTTATCTACTGTATGTGTGTGTGTGTCTGTGAGTGTGTTTGTGTGTGTGTGTGTTTGTCTATGTGTGGTTAACTCTGATGGTAAGGAGGCAGAGATACAAACAAACTTGTGGTCTGTTTTGGAGAATGGGGCAATTTCCTGGTACACATGGGAGGATAAAACCCAGGACAAGTTAAAACAGAGAGAGACAGAGAGAGAGAGCGAGCGAGAGAGAGAGAGAGATAGAGGGAAGAAAGGGAAAGAGGAGGAGTGGACCATGATTTTCTTTTTCATCTTCTCACTGCTTTCACAGAAAAGTGTCATGATTTAGAAAACGATCACTTTCACTTGCAGTAGTTGCTTGACTTTGTTACTTGCTGTAAAAAGTACATTAAAGAGTTATAAAAAAGTAACTCCTCTCATTAGAGCACTTTTTAATCACCTACCTACCAGTGGGGAACCGTCAGGGCCAAACATATCAGCATTTAAATGTTATGTTATATTGTTATTATTGTTACTATACTTTTTCTATTCATAATCTACTTTTAGCCTCATTTTCTATCAAATTTGCTTCAGAAATGAAAGGGTTACTGTCCTAAAACCATGATAATAGAGTTAATCAAACAGATGTTTCTTTTTTTGTGTCTGCGTGTGTTTGTTTAGAAAGTGGCAGGTGAATTAACCAATCACGTTTCGATTTAGAGTGGGTGGGATCAAGGGGTTGAGTTGAAGGCCCAGCTCTGATACTCACGGTTTGCCACTGCTGCCGAGTATGAAATGCCAGAACACACAGATACTACAGTTACAAATATTTTTGAAAGTTCAATATTTGTTTGGTTGAGTAATTCTAAGGTTTTATAGACCCCTTCTTAAAAAAATATTGACTGACCTTTGAGTTTGACACCGAGCAGAATAAGGCTGTGTATTCGGTAGAAAGATCAGGTAATCTCAGGTAATTGCACACGCCTTAGCAGTGGGCACAGCACTGATTTACTCTGAGCTTTTAAGACCAACATTGAACTAAATTGAACCCTGACCCCAAATAAGCTGACTTCAAACACTCAGGTTACATTATGTAACTTGACTCTCCATTTCGACGATGGCTTGAGTAAAATCAATCTCAAGCATGGCAGAAAATATCAGAGACGACATGCATAACAGATCTGAATCAATATGTAATTCAGCAACATCCTAATTAGCTACATTCTAGGATTATGCATTATGCATTTTTATGCTCTTTATTTTCTAACTGCTAGCTGATTTTGCTAAGATTTTTGCTAACTTCCTGTTAACACAGAGAACTTTATTAAACCCTCCTCAATAACTTATTATATAAAGAGTGATGAACAAAATACCAGGGGGCATAAACATAATAGAAGTGAGAAAATGGAGAGGAGTTACTATCACTGACAAGCAGTAGCCTGGCTAGGCTGGCTAGCGTGTGAACGGCTAACTCATCAACTACAGCAGTTAACCAGCCGCCCTTTGATTGGTCGCTATGCGCCTATAGCTTTCAGCTCCAAATATTTTTGTTGGACGAGCAGTTTGCTGTTTGTTTTCTCTGAATGACATGTGACACAGTTGAAGGTTGAACCTGCCTGCACATGCACATACAGCTCAGACTGATTTTACTGAATGAAAAAGAGCAATTTATCATTTTACCATCTACACACACACACACACACACACCCTGAGAGGATGAAAGCGATACATTCTATACATTGCTTTGGCTGTTCTTAATCTGCCATAAATTAACGGCATGTTTCCTATATTTAGTTTGGAGCTGGGCCAAATGTTCTCACAGCCTCCATGTCTGACTAACTTTCTTCTGGTTGAGATTTGGGCTATGGATCAGCCACACATGTTCACACACATACACACACACACACACCTACACACACACACATGCACAAGTCGTTAATGTCCCACCCCCACTAAAACACTTAAACCTTTACAGATTACTCTGGGGGTAAACCCTCTGATGATTTTCATTTGAAGTGCGGAGAGCTTGTTTCAGTACAGCACATTTAAAATATTTTTAAAGCTTAATTGACCACGAACGTGACTTAAGATTTTCTCCTCTATCTGTGCTCAAATGTGTTTTTCCATACTGAAACAAAGAAGGCTTGTGTGTCTGCAAAGTCTGGGGCTTATGATTAACTCTCTGATTACTGAGGCTGTATCAGGGAAAGATGGAGGGGTGAAAATGAGGGAGAGACAATGAGAGAGGCAGAGAGGGAAGAGGTGAGGGTGGATAAGGTGGTGAGAAGGTGATGAGAACACAGTGATGTGGTGATGAGATGATCCTTGATGGGTGACAAACAACTCAAAACTGTGTGGCTTCGTGCCAAATTCTCACAACCTTCTGAGCAACCTGACACCTTCCTCTTGTTATCTTTGTTTTCCATCATGTCTCTAAACGTCTATGTGTAACTGTGTGTGTGTGTGTGTGTGTGTGTGTGGAGCCTCTGCATGCTGGTGCAAGATTAATCCTACTGTAACTTTGAAACCTGTGTGATACTGATGTTTTGCACGTGTACGTGCAACTGCACAGTGGTAAACTAATAAACACACTAATACATTACAGACAACATTCAGCATACAAACCATATGGAAATACCTTATCCATGCTAATTTTAGCAAAGACCTAGTATAACTTTCCTGCTGGTCTGTCAGAACAATGCAGTGTGGGAAAAAAGTTTTGTTGGACGTAGCGCTGTCTGTTGCATCACTTTGACTTCAGCTCAGCAGGTATGGAGAGGCGGTGAGATGACCACCTCTGGATGCGTCACCTGTGAGTCAAGCAAAACGGATACTGTACTGTGTAATCATCAGTCCTAAATGTTAGCTATAGAGGTGTGTCTGTGTGTGTGTGTGTGTGTGTGTGTGTGTGTGTGTGTGTGTGCTTCTGTGTGTGATAAATTCATTCATTCATTCATTCATTCATTTTCCTTCCCCTACAGTTTCACATGATGCAGTCATAAATACCAGAATTTCTATAGACATGTAACCTGTCAAAGGTGTGCTCAGGGACAGAGGCCATCCCTCCATGCATTAGGGCAGTGGTTCTCAAACTTCTTCACATCAAACCGACACAATTTAGCCCACAGACTCCCATCTGATAAGATTTTTGCTTTTAGATGTTTTATTACAGAAACCCATGTTTGAAACCCATGACCAAAATAGTCATACATCCTGTCATTGTGTTACATATGGATGTTATAGTGAAAATAAATGACACCCCTTTTTGCTGGGGACCCCCTGGAGCTACCTCAAGGACCCATGGGGGTCCCTGGACACCACTTTGAGAATAACTGCATTAGAGAAGCAGCAGTGTTCACCCTTAACATTGTGCTACTATATTCAAGAATCCGGAGGTGTGGTGCAGAGCGCATTCTACTGCACCCGACGGGGCACTGGGCACTTTGGTATTTTTTGTGGCGAGGTGTGTTAACACACATTGACAAAACCTCTCAGGCTTACTGGAAGCTGCTACAATTCAAAAAAATATCAATATTTTTTATATTCACAATGTATCTGATGATATCTAGTGATAATGTGTTACTGCTTGTTGTGTGGGGCAAAAAAAACTTAATCAAGGCTGTTTCGATTTCACAGTGTCTCAATCTGAACTTTCTGTGCACCTGAGCATCTCTGCCAGCAACTGTCCAGAACAGCAAAGCTTTAATGACCTGACTATAGGGTCATTCCTTAATATACAGGCAGCAAAATGGATATTTATTTGCAGCATTTTATATACAGTAGTTATTTATAATTATAAATGTGTTATATTTATATATATTATATGTCTTTTTGTAAAGGGTCTGGGTTCAGTTTTATCCAGCCAAATTTTGAGGTATCTGAGATTTCAGATTGCATTGTCATAGGGACTAATCCTCCAAAATTAAGTAGTTCCAATAAAAGTGTCTCTGAATGAGAAAGTTGTTTTTTTTTTTTTGTAATTTGGGTGAATTGACCCTTTTACTGTCAGGGCTTTGTGTGTCAACCACTGAGGAATAAGACAAGTCAGTTCAACCTTTCTTTTACTGCAGAGGGAGCCGAGTTCTCCAAGTCCCGAGGCTGATGATTTATGAGATTTATGAGTTCATAATGTTGCCGTAGCACAGTGGTATTAGAGTCCTCAGAGCAGGAGAGATGTATGCTGTGAGATGGATCCCACTCTCATAAATGTAAAGATTTGTCTGATTCTTTTCTTGGCTCTGCCTTTGAACTGCAGCTTGTGTAATAAATTCTGAATTCAAGCACAATTTCCTGTCCCACTGGAGGACGCTTTGTGATTGGGCAAACACATACAGAAACACCCAGACACACACATATACACACAAGCCAACAGTTTATCTCATACATATGCGTATGGATGCACACCCACACCCACCCAGACACACTTGTTATACAACTGGATACATACGCTACGGGTCCCGAGGGAATCCAGATAAGGTGGAGACGAGTACAAATAAAAGTCATAACCAGCCTGACACAGTTACAGGCTTACAAGACAAAAGTCTGCATAAAGACAGGATGTGAAATGTAGACAGTAAATACCTCCTTGTAACAATCATCCTCAGTCTCTCCGACTCTGTTTCGTAACTTCACCTCTCTTCTAAAAAGTAACCTCTGAACTATTCTCAGTAGTTTGGAGAGTTTCTTCTGTCCTGCTGTCAGATCTCAGAGGAGAATTCAAGCAATGTTCTTTTAAATGTTTAGATGTTTATTTATCCCAACAGTAGCCTAACATCGTAACCACTCTTGATGCAAGAGTGCCCCTTGTTTCTCTTTGACAGCCGTGTTCAACGACAGATGTGAATACACAAGATGTGTGTGGTGCAGGGAGGTTCTCTGTAGTTATGGGTTTGGTCTCTAAGTCATGGCAGTAAAGAACGAGACTAAGAGACCTACAGCCATGGTGGGGTTTCTGTGAGCCCATATACTTGAACTAAATGCTAATATTAGAATGCTAACATGATCACAATGACAATGCTAACTTATGAATGATAAGGAGGTACAATTATTGCAATATCCAATGTAGTATTGTCATTATTTTTGCAGGTATTTGTCATAAACCAAAGTGTTAACATTTTTTTTTTTTTTGCCCTGATGGTGCTGCAGCTAAAGTCAAGGGGTCATCGAAGTTATTACAATTCACCCTGAGGGAAACGTGAATGTCTGTACCAATAGTAATCCATCCAATAGTTGACAGAACATTTTTACTAGAGCAAAAATGTCAACCTCATGGTTCTAGAGGTAAAGTCTGGAGATCAGCAACATCAGCATGATTCATTCTCTGGGGACCATGTATGTCAAAAGTGTACGAAATTTCATCTGAATCCAGCAGTGGAGCAACTGACAAGCTGACATTGCCATCTACAGAGCTGCGCTGCTGGTGCGGATCAAAATTTCACTGATCATTGCATTATCATTGAATTCCGATTGAACTTCCACTTAATGTCTTTCTCATGTGGTGTGCAGCATTTAACACTATTTCCCAGCATGTCTTAGACATTAAAGAACCAGTATACTGTGGGTTACATCACTGGGAATTCTGATATCTAGGACAGTCTTCATATTTTGATGAAATAAAAACATGAAATATTTATTAAATCCTTCTCAGGCCGAAGAATCATTGAAGCATCGCATGATGGTGGCACTTAATTGTATGTGAGACTTTAGTAACTGATTAAGTGTACAGCAAACAGCAGGACCGGCCAGCAGCAGTCTTATGTCTCAGTGCATACCTTGATGTTGTCATCATGGTTAAGAGTAAAGTAGCCTAGTTTAAACTTAGAGTGTTTTGTTCCTATAATGTCCTGCTTTAGGAGCAAACCAGCATAACCACTTTCTTTTTACTGTATGATTTCCATTGAGTAACACCAACTGAGCTGCTGTCTTGCTTAAAGGCACCTACGCAGTAGTTGTTGAGGGAGGGTGTAATCAGACTCAATTAAAATGTCTTCATCCAGTTTTGTGTTATCTGTGCTCGTGAGTTGGGTGGAAGGATAAAGACAAGAAATTTGTATCTTATCAGCGGGCCTTACCATCCAATGAGAATCCTGCATCCCACAGATCTCGACTCATCCCAAATCCCAAAGGCATTCCTCTACAACAGAGCGCAGTGATGTGCCTCTCTTTGTCTTAAAGAGAATCTTAAACAGCTGAGCAGTTCCTAAGATTTAAATCAGAGGACACTTATATCAGATGTGTCTGTTTTTCTTATTCTCACGTCATTCTGTTGGTCCCCGACACACGGAGTCCAACTCACAAAACGAAGACAGAGAAAGGCCTCACGTGCTCTTTTTAAAAGTTGCACTTGAACAAACCACAATGACTTAAGCTCACGGCCATCATCCAGAACCTCGCACAAAGACAAAAAAAAGCAGTTTCAAATTGACCAAATTTCACAATAACGTGAATCCAGTCAAAGTTTCTAAAATGTTCAGAATTCGCAGTGCTGGAAAAAAGTTACTAAAGTATTGTTCTCAAGTAGTTTTGAGGCACTTAAACTTTTCCATGACATACCACTTTAGACTTTTCACCACATATTGTTTGATAAAATACTTTTTTCTCATTTCTCACACTATTAATCTAGTTTTTTTTCTTTATTAAAAGGTGAAATCCAAATTAGCTTACTTGTTTCAAGACACTCGTATGTAGAACATTTTCAGACAAATTGATTTACACTAAACACAGGTTTATATCTTGATAATATGGTTAAGGTATATGTCTCTGTAAGATTGATAGAATAAACTGTCCAACACTATTAAGTTAAAACATCCACCTGGAGCACCTGCAACATAATAGCCACTTCTAATGAAGTGTTTTTACATAGTAGTACATTTACCTCAGTACAGGATCTGAATACTTCCTCCACCACTGACAATATGTCTGATAAATCAAATGTTTTACCTCTGAAGAAAATAACATATGAATTACAAGGAGAAACTTAACACTGAATGGGTGAATGGATTGACTCAGTGCGACTGAACAGTCAGACAGTTCAGTCGCACTGACTCCGTCCTGGTCCAGTTCAACGTGCTGAATCAGCCAACTTTAGTGCCAACAATGATAGACACACTTAGTTCAAGTTTAACTTTACGATCCAGAGAGAATCTGTAGAAACTACAAGTGATGGTCAGCCACAACTGCTGAACAATCGCCCAAAGGTGTCTGACTGTCAGCTGTGTGTCAAGGCCCTTTAGACTCTCAACATTTCCCTTCATCCATCAATTATGTCACATTCCTCAATTCTCTCCACCCCCACTTTTCTCCCCAACTCTGTCTCTGTCTCTCTCTATCTTTCTCGCTCCCTCTCTTTGTCTCTCTCTCTCTGTAGCCCCAGGACTTTGATAAACACAGTTGATCCTGGGCCTATGCGCTGAGTATGGCGTGTTTGAAGGGCAGCCTTTCTACTCAGGACCTTGTTTATTCTGCCCACTCCCCGTCAACCGTGTTTAATGTCACCAAGGCTTTTCTCTTTCCTGCAAACACACACACACACGCACACACACACACGCGCGCACACACACAGTCTTTACATAAGTTGTAAAACCAACACCAAAAAGAGAGAGAGAGAGAGTGAAAGAACCAGGCAACAGTTGTGTGTGTATGTGTGTGTATGAGTTATGGGGGGGGGGGGTAATGTATGAAAGCTGGAGCTGCTGATTACATCTCTACTGAAGAGTGTGTGTTTTTGTGTGAGTGTGGGGGGAGATTGCTTGGTAAAACAAGGCATACCAGCTTCTTGGCACATGCTCCCAGTTTTGGCATTTTGGTTTTGAGAAAAACAGAAAGACTGAAAGTGCAAAGAGGCCAAATAAGTGTATGTGTGTGTGCATTAAGCCTGTTTGACGGCGGGTCGGTGTGCCGTCGGTGTAACTCTCAGGTTGTGGTGTATGATTTGTACGGTGTGTGCAGTAAATGTTAAAAGTGAACCAGCAGTGTAATCTGAGTGCTGACAGTCTAAATCCCCAGTGGGAAAGTGGCTTTTGTACAGTGAAAGAAAAAAAGAAGACATGTGACCCAGATAGCTTGCAGCAGTGTACATATCATTAGATTATAAAACGTATAATCAAATATCATTCATTAAAGCGGGGAACTCGTGATTTGGAAAAAACATACGCAAGTTGCACAGGATCAAGGGATATCCTTGGAAAAACAAACAGCAGCACTGAATTCAGGGGTTTTTGTGCCCTGTTTCCTCCTCACAGACTTTGTTTTGCTGGTAATTCGTGGGATTAAACTGTTTTGCTTTGAAGCTAATTATTCCAAAGCGCTTTCCTACTTTTCAGGTCTGCTGCTGCATTTAAATGATCCTGAAAACTTGGTTTCAAATCTCTCTCCATAGCAGGCCGTGGTTTTAGTTGGATTTGATTGACAGTGACAAAACAACCGACCGAGCGTCGTCAGATTCTGATTCTACACAGTAAAACTGTAAGAGACATATTGTTCCTAAGATATTTCATCAGTTCAGGCATTTCCTGAACTCCTTGCTGTAAATGTAAAGCAAGAATGTGTAACTTTTGCAGCCACTTCAGCCACAAGTGGAAAATAAAGGCTAACGGCACAGTGAATTTTCCCTCCATTTTCCATGATACGCTTGAGTATTGTTTTAAACCGTGTTCAGACAGAATGCAAGAAGGATTTTAGAGGCATTGCAACTGTATACAAAGTTTATTGAATAGATGCAGGCACAGTCCAATGTGAATTTGCACAGTGTGCGATAAACTGAGGTGAATGGTGTGTCCACGCGATTTGAAAATGTTTCCACTTGTTTCATCACAGGGTTTTTTGAATCTACTTTATGAACGCACAATGACAAGATCAGGTCGGAGGAACATAACTCAAAGAAGTGGAGCTCTGATAAAGGCTGAGATCATTCACAGGCAATGCTTGACCCAAAAACACAAGCGTTACTCCCACTAATGAAAAAGTGTGCACGTCTTGTATCACTTTTGGGTTTAAACCTTTGAAATGTTTAGCTAACATGCTAAACTGTAGTTAGCATTTACACAGCAATATGTATATAACATCTGTCTAAAGCCACTATAAGAAACACATACCAGACTGTGGCAGCAAAAGCCCTGAGTCTATAGAACTGAGCGACAGTTTGTTTTATTGTTTATGAATTCAACTTTTTATTAATAACTTAGACTTTAAAGCAGAGCTCTACTGGCACCAGCTACATATATATCGCATTTAAATATATCCTGAGTTGTATCAGTAGCCAATAGACAGAGTTTGCTGTTTTCCCCACTTTGTCTCCACAGGTCCACTTGATAGATTTCTATAAATCGATGGGAACAGCAGCTTGAGACGTTTACATGCTGGGCCTGATGTTTTACTGAGACCTGGAGTGGTCAAACATGCACACACACACACAGACACACACACACAGACACACACACACACACACACACACACACACACACACACACACACACACACACACCCCACAGATGCACGTGTGAATATAAAACCCCGACTGGTTCATGCACAAAATCATGGATGCAAGCACACAAAGAGACAGATGTGCACACTTTTACAAACACACACAACTGCACATCCAAACTCAGACATGCAAACAGCCCCCTAAGGTCCAGCATGCTCGACAACCCCCCTGCCAAAACTCCCAACCC
>NW_019525348.1:4971402-4994105 GCF_002814215.2 Seriola lalandi dorsalis
CCCCCGTCTGCTGAGTTCACAAAGAATTTATTAGCCAAGGTGGAGCCACATCTGCAAGCCATTTCAGCTGTTGTTGTTGAGTCGGTCCGGGTCAAGGAGAAGGACTGGACACTGCATCCACCCCCCCACCTCCCACGTCCACCCCTCACCCACCCCTCACCCACACACCCCTCTACCTTCCTTGGGCCAGAACAACTTAAGAAGGTCCAGGGAGGAAAAAGAGTTGAGGATGATGTGTGTGTTTGTGTGTGTGTGTGTGTGTGTGTGTGTGTGAGGGGAGACCAGCAGGAAACCCATCCTCCCATTTCATGCTCAGAGGGACTTTATTGTTGAGGTCCAGTGCTAAACCCCTCAAGTTCATTAACATGTTCAAACTGCTTTAAGGTTTTTTCACCAATACATCCCCCACCTCCCCCACCTCCCCCCTTCTACCGCTAAAGCAAAACAATAGTTCTTTTCGCAAGGATTAACATTCAAATGGTGCATAAAAGTACAGGCCCTTTGACGTTAATATTAATGGGCCTTATGCATGTGAATGAGACACAGTAGGGGGCAGAGCCCACTGGATATTTGCATGTTTCATTAATCTGTTCATATCTGTCCTTGGGTGGGCCATGTGTGTGTTTGTGTGTGTGTGTGTGTGTGTGTGTGTGTGTGTGTGTGTGTGTGTGTGTGTGCGTGTGTGTATAGAAGCATTTAAATTTTCCACTATTTGTGCATTCGATCTCTGCTGAATAAAGACGGACTGTGAAAGCACAAAAAAAGAGAAAAAATGCTGTACTTCTACTGGCAATGCTAGTTGCCAGTAGAAGGAGCGCACAGAAAGTTTGGGTGGCCCCATCCTGTACAGTTATGTGTGTAAAAGTGTGTGTAGGTGTGTGTGTGTGTGTGTGTGTGAGAGAGCTGGGGGGATCTACAGTAAGCCCCGTGCACACAGACCGTCATCAGTGATGAATAGACCTACCTGGTGAGAGAGGCCTTCATGGACACACACACAACCTGCAAATGGATTACACTGCACCAAGAATAGTCATCCTCTGTTTCATCTCTTTTATCCCACACACACACACACACACACACACACACACACACACACACACACCCACACACACACACACACATACACACATGCACACACATTGTGTGTGTTTATATTGTCCATGGCCCCCAGGATTATGGCAGCTAAGTGGGGAATGCTGGGAACAGCAGGTGAAGTGCCGTGATGGGTCTTCTTTCCGTGACGTGGAGCTCTCAAACAGGGGAGCTGTGGTGGCCTAACAGACCTATGAAGAGAGAGACAGAGAGAGAGAGAGCAATGGAAAAGAAAGAAAGTGTGCAGGGAAGTTATTATAAAGTGATGTGAAAATATGACACATACACACACAATTAAAGCTGCACTAATCAAAACTGTATGTCAACAGTGGATCAAATAACTATGAATGGGGTAAAGTATGCTTTTCCCGCTTTTTTTAATCTTACTGCTCCCATCAACCTCTCCTGCAGAAAAAAAGGCCCTGTACCAAATGCACACAAAGTTAGCAACTATGGTAACTTTAGTGTAGCATTTAAGCAGCTAAAGAGCCGGATGTATCAGGAGTTTTTGGAGACCAAAGCAGAGGTAAAAGGAAAGTGAATAGTGATGTGCAGTTGCCAAAAACACTGCTCCGAATGAATGCTAAATTTACTCTGTGTCTGCTGAGGTAATATGCGGCTGTTTGCTAACATAATTGCCATATTAGCTTTAAAAGATGATAATGTCAGTGTTGTGTTTACTACTTGTTCTGCTGCCCCCAAGTGGCCAAGATCGATAAAGGCAGCTTTAAATTTTGTTAAACAATTTTGGCCCCCTCTTTCATTTTTCATTTATTTACTATGTCAAACCTAACTGAAGTGAAAGGTAAAAACACATTAAAAGATCATTTTAATTTAATTAATTAATTAATTAATTAAAAAAATTTTTTTTTTCAGTTTTCAGTTTTCAGTTCTATCAGTTATAACTACTTTGTACAGCATTGTCACTGCTGAGACCTTGGGACACATTAGCTGTACTACAAGAAGAAACATGAGCAGTAATTTAGGTAGATTATCAGTGAGGGCACCTTAAATGTCAGTAGTGTTCAGTCTTTCAGGAAAGTTGTGTGTGCACATCTACAGTAAACACGGTGGGTCAATGTTGAAACAAGAAGTTGCTCTGTAAACTTCACCTGTTTACAGTGAACAGTTTTGGTGAATATTTTATTGTTCTCTTTTGTTTTCTCTGAGTTGTTGTTCTGTACTCCAAATGACCAATCTGACTGCTCTAATTTCTTCCCCCGTAGGACTTACTTTTAGTGTTGTTGCTGCATTCCCCGATCTCAGCAGAAAACAAAATAAGAGCGAAGCTGTAATGCACCAAAATTATCCTTCAGAGCGGGACAGCGCCAAGAGAGTCATGTACAGAGACAAACATCCTCCGCTCTCTCTGAACACTGAGGGAAGCAGCAGTTAACCTGCCTGCCACTCGCTCTACAACTGAGGAAACCGCTGTCCAAACAAGATATGCTGCCACTCTGGCATCCAGTTCTGACTCGTCTGTGACTCATCTTCCTCATCTTCCTCGATTTTATCACTGACACCACTTTCCCACAGCCACATCCAAAGCCGTTACCAAGCAGCTTCCAGGTTAAAGGTCACAGCGGCAGTCTGGGTCTCCGAGGTTGTTTGAGGACAGGATATGAGATTCCATGAGCAACAACATCCTGATATTATAATTTCCAATGATTTACACAGACATTCAATAGCATAGATGTGTTACTGTTACGTAAGTGCAGCAGGCGGAATCATGTCTGTTACTTAGATGCAGCAATGTCTTAGAGTGTAAATGAAGCCTGCACCACACTGGCACTGCACTAGAGTCACGTAGAGTCACGCTGTATGCTTTTCTAGATTAATGTGTGAGGAAACATTGATAGCCATCTTCTCCATAACGTCTGCGTGTCTGTGTGTGGAGATGCCTGGCCTTGATAAATAGTCAACAGGCTCAATAATACAGTTTTTTGGGAACTGGTTAACCAAGCTTGCCAAGGGAAATTTGTTTTCTGCTCCCCAAACCAGGAAAATTTGAAGCTTTAAGGTCTGAAAATGCTGATTCCACTTGCAAACATCCAATTTTTTTTCTGGAAGGAATAAGAATCAGAGCAGAAACTCCATCTAATGCCTACACATATGAGCAAATGCAGGTATAGCAGAGAAGTGTTTGCAGGTAGAGTAAAGGTATAAATCTAATTCCATAGACAGAAATGGTCAGAATGCTGTGTGAGTGCGTGTGTGGTTTTTGAGGACAGCACAGATGACTGGACCCTACATCAATCTGGAGTGGTGCTTTATTCAGGCTTCCCACATGTCTATGAATTTCCTACATCATGCAAGGCCATGCCACTGTCATATGATGTCTGCCTTGGCTTGTAGAATTTAAACAGCTTCAGACATTTCCAATAGTCTCTCTCTCTCTCTCTCTCTCTCTCTCTCTCTATACAAAACCACCATTGGTTGATTGTCAAAATCATGCAAAGAAAAAAACTGCGGTAATTATATTTGCTCCTTTCAAGTGGCAGCAGCTTGGCCTCCTCAACACCCCCAAAATCCTTTGGGCATCCTACGTTGATCACATCTGGAAAGATTTAGCTCATAGAAATGCTTTATGTCTGTTAATTGTTTATCTAATACTTATTTTGTGATTTCATCATGCTTGTTGGCTTGTGATATTCTCTCTCATTGCCATTCAGTCCCTGAGTGTTGCTCATTTTTGTCTGCCAGGGCACGTGCACCTACCCCATGAGACGTGATTCACCTCTCACCAAACCACGGATAAGTTCTTAAACGACTGGACCCAGGTTTAATTACAACAGACGGAATAACAGAAGAAATATAGACTGAAAGATGAGGATCCATGGATGTGGTGAGGGGGCAGAGAGCTGGAGGCCTGATTTGGAAAAAAGAAAGAAATAGAGAGAGAAAGAAAAAGAGAGGGAACAGAAAGCAGGAGGGGTTGCATTCATCACTCAGTTATATAAGCCGGCTAAATGAGTCAGTGCAGAAATCAGAGCTATCAGACCAATGAAACAGACAGACTTGGCCAAAGGAACTGGAACACTGTGAGGAATAACACACAACATGATAAGGCTGTGTTTTATAGTCTGCTGGCTGCTGAGTCACATTGTGTCTTAGTATTGTTTTAATAAACCGAGAGATCAAAGTTTGTAAATCTGAGTCAGTTGCTGCACGTATTCTGTTTCCATGAAACTCCTTAATACACCAGACACGTCACATGCAGGTTCTGGCAAGGAGGCTATCGATCACACACTTGTAAATCCCCCATGATCATTGAGTAAACTTTCTGGCGGGATCACTATGTTGTCCATTTGCCAATAAACCCATACCAGAGTCTATCTTACCTTAGGACGGTATGTGCTATAGAGCAAACATTATAGAAATGTGTATGTAGCTGATCAGCTCTACATACAGATAAGGATTACAGGTTTGGATTTCACTCCCCTGAATCCGACTTTAAAGCAAGTTAAGGTGTGTGTTGAGGTGCATGCAAGCAAGTGTTCCTGTATTCATGTGTGTGTGTGTGTGTGTGTGTGTGTGTGTGTGTGTGTGTTGTGACGCCACAGAGGAGCCAGGCTGTAATTGTCCAGCTCAGTTTGTTGGTGCAGCCACCCAGAGACCCAGCAGGTCCACATATTCAATCAGAGAGGATGTGGTTTCTCTTCTAATTTTACAGTTTACAGTTCCAGCTATGCTATGAGTTACTGTAGAGCTAAGGATGAAAGGATGTGCAGATGGATGGTTAGACTGTGTGTATGCATGTCACTATGTACGCCTTTCTTCCTCTGTTTGCATCCACGTGTGCGTGGGACATAATGCAGGAAAAGTGGATTCTGTTTGTGCAAAGGCATGTAGAAAGTGTGCATGTGTATGTATGCGTGTATGTACTACACAAGTACACACAGTATTACAGTGTGTGTGTGTGTGTGTGTGTGTGTGTGTGTGTGTGTGTGTCCAGAACTCCTGACCCACTGCTCTTGTAGGAGAGCAGTAATGAGCTTATTAGTCTGGGGATGTATTTAAAGCAGGTCACAGCAGTCTGGATTGTTAACAGCAGACTGTACGCACATAGACATGTGATATACTGTATGTGGTAGTGGCAGTAATTGTAACAGCAGTAATAGTAGTTCAGGCAGGGTCAGTGCAAGTTGTTAATGCTGTGGTTGTGTAGTTTTGTTAATAAGGGGGTGTCTCTGTGTCACATAACTTTGATAATTGTAACCATTTGGCTGTGGAAAGACACATATTTCCAAAAGGTTTGATGCTATTGAATACGCAAACTTCACTCCACCAACGTAGAAAAGATATGTATTTATTGAATGGCCATTTACAATACCTCAGCAATACTCTATCTGATTATGCCAGTTTGAAATGATGTGTATCCAACCTGCCTTGTGTCAACAGTCCAGGCTGGTGGTGGTGGTGTATCGTGTGGGGAATGTTTTCATGGCGACACCAGCCAATCACAGTTTGAATGCTACAGCCTATCTGAGTGTTGTCACTGACCATCTGCTTCACTTTATGGCCACAGTTACAGCTACTCCCAGCCTGATAATGCTCCATGTCACGAAGCAGAAGTCGTCTCAAGCCTCCTCGGTCTCCAGATCTAACTCCAATAGAACACAGAATCTGTTTTGACAGCGAAAGGAGGACCTACCCTGGATTAATATGCAGGGCTTCAAAATGATATCATCATGTCACACTAGTATTTTTAAATCTCCCAGTAAATCTAATAGCATGTGGGTCTCGAGTAATTCTCTAGATTACAAAGAGAGATATTTGAGGCGAGAATAATTGATCCATGTTTAAGCATCATGCCTTGTAACAATGAAAAGTACTGCTAGAATTAATATAGTAGTGACATACAGTACAGTTCCTTCATTCCCAGGCCTCATTGCTCTGGAAAGGTATGCGTTAATCTACATATTTTCCATATTAAGTATTAGTCTATAAATCATGACCTATCATGAAATGTCATTAAAAACACACAGTTCACTCACTCTTTGCTGTCTCTGGATTTTTGCTTGCTCACTTTAACAGCCTCTCTGAGCCAGACTGCAGTGATGGCGGTAATTGAGTAAAAAGTGGGTAAATACACAGGTCAAAAGTTAAAGGCAAATATTGACCCACTGACTTGAGACCAGGAGGCTCAAGAAAACAGCTCCACACAACGAGCAAGGTGAGCGAGGAGCCTGCGAGACATTACTCGTGGAAAGTTTTTA
The DNA here is from genome assembly GCF_002814215.2 of Seriola lalandi dorsalis. NCBI lineage: Eukaryota > Metazoa > Chordata > Actinopteri > Carangiformes > Carangidae > Seriola > Seriola lalandi. Next base: position 4,977,714 of record NW_019525348.1, read on the forward strand.
CTGCTGGTTCACAGAAAGGCCTTCTTGGACCATTTTCACAGGAAAAGAAAAGTTACACCACAGATCCAACTCGTTCCATTTCTATGCGGGCTTTAAGCTTTCCAGAAATGATACAACCACTTCAAGTTCAAGTTCCCTTTAATTCCCACAGAGTCAGGCATGAGGAATTTGTTTCAGTTCAGACGAAAATCGCTCTGACATTTACAACACCTAGCAGTGCCATGCAGAACATAAAAAAAACAGATCCTGTGGACGGAACAAAGTGCAACAGTACCGGACACTTAAAGTTCACAGATTCACAGAAACCAGTGTGGTAGCTTTGTGTTACACATTATGCTGCTTGCTCCTGTAGCTGCTTCCCTGGACTCTCACAGGCTTCTTTTCATTTTAATACAACGTTTTTAGTCATCCAACAAACTCTGTTTTTCACCCTGTTGGCCAAACCTCCTCATTCCCTCTTAAGTTACAGCTGTCTATCTCTGACATCTCTGTGAAAAAACTGGACCCTGGAAAAGATTTCCAATCTCTGAGATTGGAAAGAGAACCTTCTTACTTTTCGTAGTAAATTACCTATATCAGTGTATGTATATCTCAGCTATATCTTCAACTGCTTGCTTAAGCGCCCAGTGGGTATTCATATTAAAACTCTTGAGTTTCAGCCTAGAAACTATCATGATAAAGACTCCAGGGTGGAAATCTAGAGCAGAGGCCATTTTGGTTCTTCAATGACATGTAATGGAGGCCATTGAGTGGTCCCTGGACAGGAAACCAGGGGCCGTTGGGGGTCGTTGACAGGCGTCACTGACCCCTTTCTCCGCTCATCTGGGGAGAAATCAGAGCCTTCCAGCTGACAACACAACATCTCCTCACATTCAGAGGCAGCCAAAGATTTGGTGCTAATAGCTGAGGAATGATGATTGTCCCCGTGGTCGGGTTTCACAGAGGAGACGTTTGCAGACAAAGGACGGGGAGGGAAGAATCAGCTCAGTGTCAAACACTGTGTGCATGTAAGCTCCAAGGGACAAGACTCCACATAAGGTTTGGGTCCGTTTTTTCTACTTTCTGTAAATGGAAAATAAAAGTGATTCAACGTGTGGAAAGTCCATTAAAATCTCAGACATCCGGACATCCCATATCATTGCAACTAATACTAATTATTTGCTTGAGGCCTTTGTGATATGTTTGATTTTTACCAATGCATAGGGGACCCAAGGACCTGCAACCCGAGCGGCATTGATCAAATACAGTACTTGCCCAGCATCCCTAGGAATTATGCTCATACTGGGTGATTCCTCAGTTCAAGTCCTCAGTTCACGCATACCCTTGTCATAGCAAGACCTAAATTGTTTGGACTGATGGTGGAATTGGCATTCCCTCAAAGCCTGCAATAAGCATTTGACTTTTTTTTTAACCATGACTACAATTTTTCCCAAGCGTTAACCATGTGTTTTAGGTGCCAAACTCAAACCATTCCTTAACCATACCTTATTGACCATCAGCACAGTCTTTCCTAACCTTTCCCATTCCATAGTTGTTAATGCACATATAAAATACTTTGACTTTGAATGAAAAAAATGCCAGTATGTCAATAAACATCATCCAGGGTTTTGCTGTGTTTTTGTTCATTTCAACATGCACTCTGTTGGAGCAGGGGATATGCACGGTCACCATCATGTACTAACAAACAGTGGACGGGTGTGGCTCAAGGAGGTAGAGCAGTTTGTCCAATAATCAGAAGGTTGGTGGTTTGATCCCTCGTTCCTCCAGTCCGCGTGTCGAGGTGTCCTTGGGAAAGATACCTCAAATTGCCTCTGATGGTTGTTCCATGTGTGTGTGGTAGAAGCACTGAATGTGTAGAGGAAAGCGCTGTGTGAATGTGACATGTAGTCTGAAGCTCAGAAAATGTTTTGTAACCACAGTCAATCTCAGTAATACTTGTATCTTGTAAGTTATGAATCGAGACAATACAACTGTCAGTCACCGGGAGACCCACATACTTTGCGGGTCTCCTCTCAGATGATGATGTGCAGTGAATCAAGTGACACTCAGTCACACAGATTTGCCTACATAGATCAGCGAAACCAAACAGGATTAGTGCTGATTGCGTAAAACGCTGACACAAAGACACAAAACTCTTGCTTTACTTTTCAGACCACAGTTTGAAAATCTGGATGTAGGTCAACGGCATCCATCTCTTTCTATCTCTGTTTAAAAAGCATCCAGACCTCTCGTCCTTCCTCTAACCACAGATATCCTACAATTACTGCCAAGTCTGCCCTTGGCTCCCATCCAGCAGACAAGCACAAACCTCCTCTCCCTCATTCCACCCAACCACCCATCCATCCCTCCTTCTTTTTCTTTCTCTGTCTGTTGTGTAAACCTCGTAACTACAACCACTGGGATTTTCATGTTTGTACAAGAAATGAAGTTTGACATGGTCCTTAAAGGTACATCGAGCTGTGTGACCCACAGGTCCCCCGAAAGGTATTCAAACCCCACAAGAGCAAATTAAAAATGCATCGTCATTAATCTGAAGTGACGTCTGTTATTTTTCCCCAAGTTCAAGGAAGATTTTAAGTTACAAGCTTTCCATCTCATCCGTCCATCTCCCTGGCAAAGCTCTATTACCACTAATCCTGCTGTCTGACTCAGGCCTGGGACCCTCTTCACATGGACGTCCAAGAGGGAGAAACCCCATCTGGTCGTGGGCAACCAAAACCACACTGCTTTATGAGGGACGTGTGAAAACCCTGCGAATATCTGGAGTAATGAGAGGGAATCTGATGTATAGCACGGAAACATAAACCCCTTTTCTGTGTTTTGTTCTCTTGCCCGCTCCGTCTCTCTGCTCTTTTCCCTCGTGTATCAGTGGATCTCTGTTTGAGTTGCTGGTACATTCAAGGAGCTGATAGTCGTATCAAAACTAACTTTTATTGGCACAGTTCAAAAGCAAATAACAGTGTCCCTGCAGTCATGCATTATACAGAAACACATGCTCAGCTTTCTTTGTTTAAAGATATGACAGCATGCCTGGGGTGTAAAATTGTCCACAGATCCTCATCCAATATTTTAATTTACAACCACGATGGGTTTAACATGAAGAGTCAAGTATGTTTCAGTTTCAACAATGTTTTCATGTCAAAACACTGCAATCGCAACACACATCAAAACACGATCTAATGTCCTTTTTTAACTCTTCGCAAAATGTGGTTGACAATTCTCATCAGTGAATAGAATAACAACTCTGCAAATATAAAAGTCTCTGTGGCTGTTTTTTTTTCATCTTTGAAATAACACTGAGAGTTGTAGGGAGCCCATAGGTCGTCTGTGCAGCAGGTAATTATGACCCATAGTTAGGTTTTGTTGTTAGTCGACATCTAGCGGCCGTAGTAATTATGACAAGATGAAAGGGAAAAGCACTGTAACGCAGTGTGGAGCGATAAAGTCCGAGTTAGGAGGAAGTTGGGGTGAATGGTTGGGTAAACAAACAAGAGGGCAGTGTTCGATTCCCATGTGAAAGTAGCAGTTCATGTTGTTTCTTTTTATCCATGACTGTCTGACAACTGTAACCACATTATTATTATTGTTACCATGACAACAAAGATTGTGTAATGTTAAGGAAGTATCTTAACCCACGAAAACATAAACTACAATCTTTTCCCAAACCTAACCAAGCAGTTTTTGTGCTTAAACCTAACCAAGCCATGATCATAAATTATTGTAACTATGGTGATGAAGGTATGGTACACCCTGCCACCACAGGAGCGCTATTTATGGGTTGTATCAGAAGGTTAAAGAAAAGACCTATAAGGTTGTTGGTTTCCCTTGGTAACCAGTGAACTGAGTATGAGTTTATGTATAATTACCTTTGTAACAAAACTGCTCAGACACCATGATATTCAGTGGTGACACCATTTACTAAAAGAGCAAGTCAAACCCATTAAGTTGTAGGACAACAGATGAAACTCAGAGGACACCAGACCTTTTCCCGCAGGGTGAATCTGATGATGATTTACTATGGGGAAGTAAAGAGTGTCATCTTACTAAAGACACACACAGTGTCTTAGTCTTAGCCAACAGTAGACCACCCATTAAAGAAAGAAAGAGACACACACATATAGCACAAATAGTACCAGATTTAAAGACCAGTGGTGAGAGATAAATGAAGGGCCTGAACATGACACTCACTGTATAAACAGGCCTGGAGAGGTCACTGAGGGACAGGGCTTGTCGTTGACGCCTTTGTCCTTACAGCAAACATCCAGCCAGACAGTGATCTGAATCTGAAAAGCATTCTGGAAAAACACAGCTGACTAATGAAAGGCTAAACCCCCAACAGACCCTGATGTGATGGCTAATAACTGCAGAACAAAATGGAGAGAAGCCTGTGGACATTTTATATCTACTGTATCCTTTTAAGTTGGTATATTTAATGAAATGCACAGCCTGCTGCTGCTTTGACAATGATGCTGCACACTATTTGTTTGCTTACACCACTGCAAACAGTGCTATAAGGTCTGCTGCTGTTTATTATTGTCCATAATCACTAATGGACTGAGCATGGTATATGATTGCAAGGAGTCAAGAGGTCAGAGCTGGATGCCAGTAATTATATTACCTTATTATACTTACATCATAATAAATACACAATAAAATAATTCTTTTTTATAACTAAATATTCAGTTCACCTGGATTCAGTGGTTTCCTCAGAGAAGGAGTCACATCAAACTACAGATTGTTCTATACCACAAGTGGCATGACATGAATCACAGATCTAACACCAATGTCTCATGACGCATCTAAAAATTATTTTATTAAAAGTGTACAGCAAATCAACTCTTTTTTTTTTACTTTGAATCAATCTGACAGCAGCTAATCACATTGTGCGATCAGGAGGGAAAGGTGCATTAGGCATTGTGGGGCAGCAGACAGGCAACAGATGTTATCTTGGATTATCATATTTGAGTGTAGCGAACAAAACAAGTAACACATGATGCTTCAAAATCATGGACACGCAACAACTTCCATTATTGTTCAAAATTGTATGTCCCACAAAGAACAATAAGTTTTGTTTCATATCCAAAGGCCAGCTAAGACTTAGACTTGGGTCAGAGCTAAAGTTAATTAGTTAACATCAATGAGGCAGTGTTTGTGTGGGAACAAAATTATTGCATCTAAGACTTGCTAACGACTTGATAAACAACCAGCAATATCTAATGTTAGCTATATGTTGTTAAGGGCCGCTACAGTAAATTTAGCCTAATTTTGCTTCCTTTCCACAGTTAAGTCTAAGTCCTGTTTTGACTTGAAACTTTGAACTTGTCTTTCTTGCCTTGGAACTTGACACGAGACCTCATAGCCAAGACTTTACAGTTACTTGTGTCCAATCTCAGTTCTCTACAATAAAATCTGACCAACATTAGAATGAATGACATCAGAATAAGTTCAGTTTAGGGGTTTAGCTTAGACCACAAGTGTATATATAGGTTAATCTTTCTGATTGACACTAAGTGGACCATATCTGATTTGAAATAAAAACAACTGTCCTCATACATGTCTATCAGAAAACTCATACATCAGTCTAAACCTAATATGTGTTGAAATGTTCAAAATGACTTTCCTATAATGCTGAAATGGAGAATAGTACTCAAGGACTCGTTATTTTCCTCTTCACACTCTGTCCAACTACCATTTACTGTGGCATTTCTGAAGTGCCACTATTAGGTGCTATTACATGGTGGATTACAGTATATCTCCCAACACACGTGCTAACTTCAATGACACCGTAACAGTGCCCCACACACACACGCAGCAGCTGGAGCTTCAGGCCCTCCCCATCTGTACATCTCAGACACTGATAGACCCCCATCAATTTAATATGAAAATTACAACCACATGAAATTTCTGCCATGGTTCAAACATACAGCGGCTGGCAGGAGCGCTCTATGGCAGCCTGTCGCTCCAGTTCTGTTCCCCCCCCCCACCTCCCCCTCCCTCAACTGTAGATCAGGCACTTCAAGGTTTGCCAACCATAACACAGTTGGCACAGCATTTGCCCTCCCATCACTGCCATGCACACAAATGTTGTTTCACGTCTTTCTTCTCTTTTTCCTCATCATCTGTTTATTTTGGTTTTTCTTTTCTTTTCCGAATGGAAATTTTGAGGTCAATTGGTGTTGCCTGTTCCGGGCGAACAGTTCCAAGCACAAAGGGGAGGATGAGGGATGGGTGGAGGGTTGAGGATAGACAGTAAGAAGTCGCGGGGGAAATTTAGATTTTTACCCTGCATTGAGGGATCTTCAAAACAGCTCCCATGTGTTCTTTATTTCAGCTGGGGTTTGATGGCAAATGGAGCGAGGCAAGAGCTGGCTAGACCTTCTACCCAACACACAAATACTCTACGCACACACACACACACACAGAAAGACGTACATACCCTGCCCACTATCCACATCCACCAACCACATCCACTGACTACAAACCGATACAGAGCAGAGGACTGTACTTTCCCAGACACTGCTGCCAGTTTGGACTTATTACATTACCTAGATTTGGTTTATGACAATACAACAAGACACTGAGGTTTACAGGAATGTAGGACTGTCTTACAAAGCCATGAATATACACATATTGCAGCTTACAGGCATCCAGGGGAGGCAACTGAGAACACTTTCTCTTTTCCAGGAGCAACAGTCTGTTTCACATTTGATCATTTTCAGCTCTGGGAGCTGCCAGTAGACTTTTGGCCACAGCGCAATGATCCCTGCCTTGCTCAAGGGCAAACAATGTGGCTAATGAGGGGAAAGAGAACATTTCTCATTCACATCTTCATCTTACTGACACTGAAAAGAACAGCCATCTAGCCACAATCCAGCTGTGTCATACTCATAAGACAAATTTCTTGGCCACAACTAACAAAGGAAAATTCCAGTTAAGTACAACTTGGGGTTTATTTTTGCAGTTTTGAACATGCTTTCTATCTGTAATGATAAGGTTGTAGTCACCAAAGGAATCGCTAAGATGTGGGAACATGGCAACGTTCCAACGAAGCAAGAAACAAGAGTGGCCAGAGGATCAGTCATACAACTACTGTAAGTGAGCTGTGTGTTTTCCCAATGAAGTTTGGCTAATCGGTCTGATCATCTGCTCATGCTTCTTGCCTGTCTGGCTTTTTCAGGGAGGTAGCTGTGTTTGAAAACCTCAGCAATTCATTTGTTCAATTCTTACAGGGAGAAATATGGCCAAAACTATTCAACCTGCATTAACTGATTTTTTTATTTTTGGCATTTGGGGGCAGCACAATAAGCTGTAAACACAGCACTGTCCTAATATGTGAACTTGCAAATGTTTACCCTTTTATGCATCCATTGGCAACATTAGCATTCATTTGGAGTTGTGTTTCAGGCCACCTGATGTATGTAAGTCCGACAATCAGTGTTCTTTACAGTCTCCATCAAATCCTGTAAGGAGCTATGTTTTGCTATTGCTACATAGCCAGCATTCGTATTAACAGCTTTTAATATAGTAGTATTGCTGAGAGCTTCAGGCATGGTTGTGTTTAGAGTGAAAGAAGTTATAATATTTCCTCTGAGCAGCATTTCTTCTTCAGGGCAGACTGGGTACTACAGTGATTCAGTATCGGAAAGTGACAAGACGGATGTGCCAGTTAGCTGGTTAGCATGCTAACTTCACTGGAGGAAAAGAAATTGAAGAAATAGAAGCAAAACAATGGGGTTGTTTTCCACTGCTTGAGACTCTTGGTGAAGTTTGATGCTGAATTTGTAACGTCTCTTTTAGACTGTTAAGTAAACTGCTGGCTAACACTGGCAATGCAGCAATAGCAAAACTTACAAATAGCTCCTTGAAGGAAGTTTCTGGATCTTTGGCTGCTAAGTCCTTCACTATGTTCACCAGCTAGCTGCTAACTGTTCCGTTGTTTGGTGCTGACCAGGGGAGCATATAGTGGGTTTATCTGAACTTTTTCACTGAAAACATCTGCCTGCCTGTTGCTACTGTATACAGGTTTTTGAGTGGTGAGACGGAATTAAAACAGTAACATTGTGGGGTGTAAAACCAAAACAAAGCGCTGAAACATACCAAAACGCTCAAGAAGATTTCAGGGGATGTGCAGAGTGGGCTGATAATTCTCTGCAGATTTTTCACCATGAGACTGGAAGTTTTTATTCCATTGTTAATGTAAAAAATGATGTGCAGCTTAAAATGATAAATCAAACTTATCTTTTAACAGGATGCATTTATAGGCTATAGCTATCAGATTTTGCCTAAACCAAACATCTGTAATATAACCTGTGTTTATCAGCAGCAATCCTGAGTCTGAATGCAAATAACCGGAACAAATTACAACCAACATGTCTCAGTTGTTCTTTTATGCTCACTGCTTGTCAAGCTCTAATCCCTCAGAGCAAATGTTTTGTTTCTTACTGCTAGGAGCGAAGGCAGTCATGGAAACAAGCATATTACAGATAAACACAGGAGGTGAAGCCCTCCTCTGTTTGTTCTGCTGTAAACATGAAAGCACTTTCATGCTGGTGGAATGCAGCAGCCTCTGTGTGTGTGTGTGTGTGTGTGTGTGTGTGTGTGTGTGTTTGCATCTCTGATTGCATGTGTGTGCTTTCATGTATGAATGTGTATAGAGCTCCATGTCTGTTATTCTCAACCTTGCATGTGTCATCAGTATTGCTCAACTTTGACGTATTAACCGTATCACTGCGTTGTGTTACTGTGAACAAACTGAGCTCCTCGCTGCCAGTTGTAACAGCGACAGACGGGATGTATGTATATTGTAGCTATTCTAGCCTTGGCTGCTGATGGGAGATGTCGCTCCAAAGTTCAGCTGCAGCCAATGTCTCAAAAACCACCAGATGAAGAAACAAGGTGACCGTGGTTAACAGCAGTCAGCCAAAGGTTTGCTTGTCATTTGAAATAAATGGATTTCTTGAATTTTCTTATTGTGGTGAACATGTTTCTAGCATTCAGGGCATATGGTTGTAAAGAGAGTAAATAGAAACAATGGTCATAAATCAATGTGTGTAAGTATGAGAAAGGGGTTTAGGGTGCATTTTATAGCAGTACAAGTTTGTCAAAGATACTGATGCGACCATGTTTGTGATTGTGGCACCACAAATACTGCTGAAGGATGGGGGTTGTGTTATTTTGTTAAAAAAATGTTACCAACAAATGCAATGAAAAGAGTAAAACCAGTAATGAGGAGGTCATAGATGGCTGCTTGTACAAAGCATCTCACTTTGAATCCAGAGTCTAGCTGTTGTTATCCTGTGCCCTCTTAACAGTAGTTCAACAGGAATTTCTATTAACCATGGCCTCAATCTTTCCCTAACCTCAATTAACCCCACAGAGAAACTTTCACGGGGTAAATGGGGCACCATCTTGAAATGAGGTATGCAGTTATCATACTATATCCATGATGTAAACACAGCGCTGTGTCCACAAGTATGCTCAGTGATGTCCCCAACCTCCAGGGCTGAAAAATAAAGTCTATACTGGTGCCTAAAACTGTAGTTCCTCAAATGGAACTGAAGCTGGCTCCAAGAGCGAGCCAATCCCCATAGACTGCCCAACTATACAGCATAAATAAACATGTTTACAGCCTGGTACAAAAAACTCTCTACAGCTAATTTCCCTCTTCATGAGAGCTGTTCAGGGGGTGAAATTTTTACTCTTTTATTAAGGCTTAAGGTTCCGCATAATTGAGGGAGTGGCTGCTTTTAGTGACAGTTGGGTGAGCGTATGCCTGCCACAGTTAGCTGAAGTATCAACACACGCCTCACCTCTTAGCCCATTTTGGGATGAGCCAGGAGTCAGGAGTCAGCCGGTACTGCCAAGATGGATCTGCCCACTCCGAGCTTCAAAAGTGCTCTTCAGAAACCTATGGGTGACATCACGAAGGCTACATCCATCTTTATTTAAAGTCCATGGTCTTATCCAACATGGAGCAACGCGCCAGTGATCAAAAATACAGTTGCAGATCAGAGTGAGTCAGAGTAAACGCCACTGGCCATGTTCATTGTAATGAATGCATATCTACCCCAGTGTTCTTTTAATTGTTATACAAGCAGCTGAACTGCTCCCAACTACCACACTCTGTTGGACAGTTGTAACAATGAGCAACCTGTGGCCTTCTAGTCTAGACACACTGTAACAGGTTCCCTCATGACTGCGATTATGCTCTTAATCTCACAGAAAATGTCAATGATCTGTGCTAAATCACTTGACCTATAGCCTTGAAACAAATGCACACACAAACACACACACACACACACACACACACACATACTGCAGATCGACTATTTGGCTTCCTCTCAGACATGGGAAAAGGTGTAGTAGATTACTGGGATACACATCGATCAGGACGTTACATTTCTCCTCTACACGCTGTTCAAACACCACACACACACACACACACACACACACACATAGCCATTTAAATTGAGCCAGATCTTCCTTCAGGGAGAGCAAACAGCAGACCAGATGTGGCTGTAATGCTGCTTTAATATTGGACTTATATAGAAACTTCTATAGGAACAACCGCTTCACCCAGAGCGCCTTCATCACCTCATCGTCAGCTCAAGACCCACCGAAGCGAAACAATCAGATCCCTTGTCTGTGGATTAATTTAAGCCTCACTACAGGAAGTGTAGGCCGAGAGCAGAGCAGCAGGGTGATAGCATCACTGCCAAGCATTTGGATATTTTATCTTTCTTAAGATTTTGGCAGTTCTGCTGTCTGGTGATAGATGTTTGCTAACATTGCTATGGGAATGTTGGACATAACAATTATTATCATAACAGGCGTCATGATGAGGGAATTTCCACTGGATGAGAGTATATGTGTTCGTTAGTGTGTGCATACGTGTGTGCATATGTGTGTGTCTATCCGTGGAGGAGATGCAAGCAGGGGATGGGAGAGATATCTGTGTGATGATAGTAGTGGTATGGAGTGAATCATCATGCAGGTTGGTACGGCCAAGTCTCTCTCCCATTTTTCTCCTTCATCCATGACGCCTCTGGCTGTTCCTATGACTCATCGGCCACTTATCTTACAGGAAATATTTTTGCTTTTCGTTTCAGGGCCTACCAGACACTTTGCATTTAGAACAGATAAGGTAAATGCTTTCAATGAAAATAAAGATAGACTAACTGATCAAACAAGGGGTCAGTTCTTAACAGAGTTATTCAGAGATGACAGGAATGATGAAGGAAGAAAACCTCTGACCCCTGAGGTTTGTTCTGCTAGATCAGATGATTAAAAATCAGCTGTCTCTGGTGTGTATATATAACTTGAAGAATCTTGGTGCAGCCAATTCCAACACCTTGTGTCATGAGTTAGATATAATATGTGTTGAACTGTTACTGTTTTAGATCAGTCAGTCATAAAGAGCAACAAAATTCTCTGTGGATTAGAAAGCTGCAGCTGGAAAAATTAGGAAAAATAAACACATTACACTTGTCCTCATGTCATTGCATTGCCTTTCAGTACACACTAGAAATAACACTGATGCAATACAATGTAACTTTACAAAGTAGGAAAAACTAATGGGTATGTAACCCAGCAGAAACAACGAGTTTCATAATTTTATTTCAATTGGATTGATATCTTCTCTTGACAAAAATGAAGTGGACAGGTTGATTTATTGTCCGTCAGGCTCATTTTATGTTCAGTTTAGCACGACGCGGAGAGGTAAAGATAACAAGAACACGTGACATACATAAAAGCCATGAGTACCTACTGAGTCTTTGGCTTTAAATCTGTCAGCTTCCTGAGGCCTCCCTGAGGACTGGACTCCCCCCGGAAGCAGCCTGAAAACAATTCTCTGATAACTTTGAATAATAATTATGGCATAGCAGCAGTTTATTGGTTTGTGTTTTTCTGTGTGTGTTTGTTGGAACCAAGTGTATATGAACTTCTGAGAGTCTAATGTGTTTAATGTTACTGTATTAGTCCATTTTCCTGCAGCCTGCCAAACTCTCTACAGTCAAAGCTTTGGATAGTCTTCATATGCCAAACACTTGGTGCAGAACTAAAAACATTATACATTAATAAGATGCATTGTATAACCAGTCATGGATTCGAGTCTAATACATTTTCATTAACATTTTTGTACCAAGCAGTGAATGTATTTTTAGCTCAGCCCCAAAGGGAAATGAAGCCAAAACCGTAAATGTGTTGATAAACTTAAAACATAATGAGGTTTCGTAAATTCAGTCATAGATTTTTGCAATATGTCAAAACTCATGACAACTCCAAGATATTAATCATGGCTGCTTTTGGCAGCAACCTTCAGCCAGCACTGTATGTAGTTCTTTATTCTGTGTCCAGCTTCAATTGTTGATGAATATTGACTAAACAAATTGTGAAATAGTCCATTACATATCTTTGACTCTACGTGAGATCCTGTTTCCCATGCACCACGCCAGGTTTTTGTGTATCCTACTGTGAAGTGCTATTTGCCAATATATCATCATTGATATAACAATGAACAAAAACTTTGATATTTATTGTACTCTGTGATTTTAAGTGGCTCTGAATCTGTTCCTGATCTAATGGGTCGGAGCTGTAGAAAGATTTTGCCAAACATTTCTGAGAGCTGGTTCCAAAACAAACCCTTGCAGACGTTGGGGTGAGTCTGTGAGTCTTGTGAAATCAACCCCATTAACCTCTGCTTGTTCCTCCTCCTCCTCCTTTACACTAAATGCTGAAGAATAAATATGCCACAAAGACGGAGAAAAGGCAAACAGAGGATCTGGACTCTGCTCTGTTCCCTCCCACTTTCATTCACAATCTCTCTCTGCACCCTTTCTTCAGCCCTGCGCTAGACTATGACTACATACAGTATACTACTACTACAAGGTGCATACAGTATATACATATACATACAAACTTAACAGTGAGTCCTTCCAAATGCTGAATTTTTATATAATCAAATGTGGTTTGGAAAAAAAGAACATTTGCAGGCTAAACACAGCTATGACCTGCTCTGGTCAGTAGCACACCACAGTAGTTGACAACAATACAATTTCTGAGATATCTGTAAAACTCTGTGAGAGGAAACGCCCGTCCAATTTGAAGCTTTCATTTTCCAAATGTGTTTATCCTTATTTGAGCAAGACCGTGTATGGTCAATGTGCGAAACTGAGGCTGTTGCTGAGAACTGTGGAATAGATTTAAACACCTTCGTTCAATGGCAAGAAGCTAAAACCTGCTGGTAAAGCAGGTAAATGTCGCTAGATGATGTAATGCACTAATTAGCATATTAATAACATTATCGCGTTATATTTGCATCTGCAGTGTCAGCCGGTGTCATCCCCTTATCTGTTTGATTCTCTCCTACTCTCTGTGCTCACATATACAGCATTTGAATACAGCTGAATTCACAACAAATATGTTCTCATTTACGTGTTCTTCTGTTTCCGTTGTCAGAACAACAGAACAAGTTTGAAATAGCGACTGAAACGCAGCCCATTAAGACTACATGTTAACCAGCAGCCACTTCTGCTGCTGAAATCCTGATTTTATAATCACAATGTTGTCACCAAACGTATAATTTAAAGGCAAAGGCAGTGCTGTGTTTTTGTGTATATAAAATGATCACTCAGACAGAAGGTTAGAAGCGACAGAATATCTCTTTTGTTTTGTCTCTCACAGTGTGCACAGCCTCCATCTGTGTAGCAAACTGCTGCGCAGCCTCTCTGACACTCACTGAACAGAGCAGACACACAGGGAGAGGGCATGACTAGCAACTCTCGTCTATGGAAAGTAGCTAAGGTTTGTCTAAAAAGTTGCGAGGTGCTTTATTTAAAAAAAAATCACTAAAGGAGTTTGAAGATCAGCTGTAAACGCCCCCCGATGACGTAATAGAAAATGTTTGCACCAAATCATTTTGACATCACTGCACTCGCTCACTCGCTCACTCACTCGCTCACTCACTTACTCACTTACTCACTTACTCACTCACTCTGTCATCATAGTTCATATGTTTTAATACTTTATATTTTACTGCATGCATGTACAATTAACACACACAACACACTGTGAATACATAAAAAACAAAACCCTGACAAACACACACTCAGGAACAGGTGTTCCTGCCCGGGGACTCAGCTTTGGCACTCGCAACCTGGCTCCAGCTCTGCTACACATCCTGGGAAAAATCATCATGTATGGGACTTACACAAGTTCCATGTTGAAATCCAATGGAACAATATTGATGTTTAAAAAAGTTTGTATTTCCACCCCCAACCTCCCCTCATACACACACACACACACACACACACACACACACACACACACACACACACACACACACACACACTGTGGGACAAGGAGTTCATTGAGGGAGGAAAATACGGCTAAGCCCTCTTGATTGCTGGAGCGGCCTTTTCCTCTGACTCCTTTGGGTCACCTGCTGCTTCCCCACCACCACAACCACCAGCTCCTCCCTCTCCTCCCTACTCCACCATTTCTCTTTCTCTTTCTTTACATTGTTTACTGAGAGCGGGCCAAGAATGTGTTAATCCGCTGAGCACGCCAGCAGATTAATTGAGGGCGTTTTTTTCTTTGATCAGGACGGCGGTATCTAATGCTTGAAATATTTAAACCCCATCAGCAGTGATCAATTAGCAGAACAATAGCTGCAGGGTCGGAGTTGAGGAGCAGCAAGTGCCCCCTCGTCTTTTTCCTCCTTCTTCTTCTCCTCCTTCTTCTTCTTGTGTTATTTTTTCTGTCTGCTGATGATGACCCCCCAGCCAGCAATCAGGGCAGTGCAGGGAAGATTAGACAGACATTAACTATGATTAATGGGAAAAATAACAAGGCAGCTAAACAAAGGCTCCACTTCCATGGCATCTTGCAGCCGCTTTGAAGAGGGCTTCTCCGTCTTGATCTCCTCACACACGCCGCACACAAACGTATGCACGTACACACACACAAACGCATGGGTGTAAATATGCACAGATGTACGCACACACACAC
Source organism: Seriola lalandi dorsalis (assembly GCF_002814215.2). Lineage (NCBI taxonomy): Eukaryota > Metazoa > Chordata > Actinopteri > Carangiformes > Carangidae > Seriola > Seriola lalandi. Next base: position 4,992,723 of record NW_019525348.1, read on the forward strand.
AAACACACTCCTCCACACAAAACACACACTATTCCATCTGTGGGCCGCCTTTCACCCTTAGTGTAGACCTATAAATCAAAGCCTGAAGAAAGAGAAGGAGTCCTAGGCTTGTGTTTGCAATATAAAGGAGCAGTGTGTGTGTGTGTGTGCGTGTGTGGGTGCATGTGTGTGTGTGTGTGTATGCGTGTGTGTGTGTGTTTGTGAAAGATTTAAGGGAAACTGTAGGGCCATAAACCCCCTGGGCTGAAAGAGAACAAAGGGCAGACATTCATTAATCTCTTTGTGCAGGCCTCTATTCTCTCCACTCCACTGGAGTACAGTCAGCCACATACACACACACACACACACACAAACACACACACACATACACAGACATGCATACACACACTCTGCTGCAGCACTTCTTATATGTGACAACCTGCCTCTTCAGTGTATGTGTGATCTTAAATCAGCCACATATGGAAACACTGCAACTTTAAAAAAATGCATCTTTGCTGATTCTGTATTTCTTCCATTGATGTGGACAAACAGAAATAAATGATGTGTGTGTGTGTGTGTGTGTCCTGGCCGGTGTGTACGGTGCTTCATAGGGAGCTGGTGCTGCAGTCAGGCCAGGGAGGCAGGATGTTCCCATGCTATGGAGTGTCAGGCAGTTGGCTGGCTTGCAGCCAAGCCAAACCTGTGGCGGCTGGAAGGAGAGCAGCCCAGCACTGAGATCCAGTTACCATTTCCTCAATCACCGAGCGAGAGAGAAAGAGGCCTGATGAGCAGCCTTTCCTGTCTACACAGAGATGATAAAATGATAGATTTTGGAGCGTAGGCTTGACTGTGGGCAAACGCCCCGCGCCAGCTAAAGATGAAAGCAGCATTTCAAATTTCTCTTGGAAAGATAACCTGCCAATTCTCCTGTTTCTTCTTCTTCTTCTTGTCCTCCCATCATGCCCCTCAACCTCCACCCCTGTGGAAAAGGAGGGAGAAGTAAAAGAGGAGGTGTGTGTGTGTGTGTGTGTGTGTGTGTGTGTGTGTGTGTGTGTATACCCCATATGGAAGTCATTCTCCTGTCCCTGCTGTATTCACTGCTGGGAATGTTTGGACATTTTCTGGAGATGAGCGCCGTGATGTCACACATGGGCACAGTACTGCTGTGTCAGGAAAGAGGAGGAGAAAGCGAGGACCAGGAGAAGGAGGGGTGGCAATGGTGGTTGGCGAGAGGAGGGGGAGGAGGGGGAGGAGGAGGAGGAGGAGGAGGGGGAGGAGAGTGAATTGCTGAGCCGCCAGTTTTTTCTCACCACACTGTAAGTTAGCATGCTGGTTCCTTGATGGAAAACATTCGGGGGGCAACACCGAGGGGCCTCCTGAGATCGAAGAAATGCGAGAGAGCTG
>NW_019525348.1:4994125-5004465 GCF_002814215.2 Seriola lalandi dorsalis
CTCTTCCGATCTGGCTCCGCATTTTGGTGTCTTTTCAATTAAAAAGGCAACGAACAAATCATCTGAACATCAGGACGAGTCCCAGCAGAGGAGCGAGAGCCTGAGAGAGAGCAGATGAGTCCTGCTCTCAAACAGCACAGGCTGCTTCTAATAAAGTCTCTGCACACTCCCCCCTTTATGGAAAAATCAGCAGCGGTACAAACAGCTTACTCCACTGGAGATAATTAAATAAAAATAGAGGTGCAATTTCCACTGGTTACTGGTTACTGCAGCGTTGCCCCACTGACTGTCTCTAGAGGTGGGACATGCTGCTCTCAGAGCTCTAGACCCTCTGTTGTATCAAGACGTAAACTCACAGGTCCCGACTGCAAGAAAGTGGCCCATCAGAAAAAGTTCTGGAGCACTTTGAATCACATCTGTTTAAAGGCTCAATAGAGGTGAGCTGTATTTATGAATGAACTTCAGATGGAGCAGACCCTGAGCATTCGACATGCTGACGTGTTCTGTTGCCGTGTGTGAGATGTTCCAGCTGCTCTGCAATATCAGCTGAAGTGAAAAAATTTGTTGCGCTCTCTTTGATACGAGCTTCCAGCATTTTTATTATTCTATCAAATTATGCTCAGACCATCAGAAAGTTGATCAAAGCGTTTCTGCAGGACCAGTATTAATTATTGCTGCTATGTTGAACATTTCTCCTCTTTTGTTTTGTATTACAGACAAAAAGAAATACAAATACAAAATGGAAACAGTGTGTACATATTTTACTAGGCCTACAGTAACTTGAGACCCAGAACAGGTCTCTCCACATCAGTCCATGGTCCAGTTTTGAGGAGGCTCAGCAAACTTGTCTAGTTAACTTAGTAAGCCTGCTTTTAGGAACTGGTCAGTATTTGAAACAGCACTAAGGCCACCACACAGTGACACGGCGAAGTTCATCCACAATGTTGCGCAACAGGGAAGAAACTTGGTGAAGCAGGGACTTGAAGGGCTAGTGGTAAACTACTGTAGTTACTGACCAAACAACATGGTATGTTGGCATATATGGTGTGTAGCTCTCTGAGTTCACACAGTTTGTCAAAAGACATTTGCACCATCACTCACAAAAAATTGGTTGTGTTCTGGTGGGGGGGGGGGGGGGGGGGGTCAGTGAAGGGCTGGCCTGTGTAAACTTGAATGATGCAACATGTCTGACACACATTCACAGATTTCTTCATGTTGGACTCTCCAGCTCTCTGTTACTTCAAAGGTTAGAACTGTGAAGACAGTTTGCTTTGGTCCATTGTGCAAACATGTGTGTTTACCAAAGATTCTCATGGATTTACTTACTCACTTCACCCGTGAGTGAATCCACTGAGCGCAGGATTAAACCAGTTTTGCCAAGAAACTTTGCCATTGTAAATACTGGTGTGACCTTTAGACAAAGATGTGCTAGATTTACTAATAATGCAGGTACAAGCAAGACATGCAGTGTGTACGTGTGGTGGGTAAAACGTTTGAAGATGTATTGATTCATTAAGTAAACAACAAAAAAAAGCTTAATAAAAGGATCACTCACTTTTTCTGGGGATTTTAGGAGCATTTCACAGTTGAGTTCTTATTATGTGACCTGAAGCTGAAGCTTCAGTCATGTGAGTTTTATATTGGGAATATACTGGGGGTTGTCTCAGACAACTTTTATTCTCAATTGTCTGTCCTCTTTGCAGATATTTAGTTAAAATAATAGATGTGTATAAGAGACAGCAGGGGAGGTGAATGGTGTAAAAAAAAGAGGCCAGTCTTTACGAGGCTCCACTGTATTGGCTGTGGCACAAACTGTCATCGTGGGGGTGGTGGTGGGGGAGGTGTCAGTGGGGTGTTCTGTCACACACACCTAAATTTAAGCCATTCCCAGAGGCCAGGCCAAACAAAGGCACAGGAAAAGGCCCCAGCTCTTGCGCGGTGAGCCGACCCAGTGCTGCTAGTCTGAAAAACAACAGGAAACACATGTGGAGGCCTTGATACAGGGAGGGACGGCAGGCCCGCAGAGCAGCCAGGAATCAGGATCCCAGGACTGAGACCCGACCTGACCCGGCCGGTTCCCACTGACACTTCCTTATCCGCTACAATAGGGCAAAGGTCGGGGGCAGTGGGACAGGCCGGGCAGATATCAGTGCTGAGCTCAGCTACAGGAAGCAGCCTGGGTACAGAGAGAGGGATGGAAGAAGTGAGAGGAAGGGATGATGGATGTTTTTGTCCTATCTATGGCCGGGGCTGTCTGTGGTGTTGTCATGCTTACATAACAGATACACACTGCCTCACTGCTTAATGCTCCAGCTCACAGCTATTCCTGCTATATAGATCAACACAGCACATTAATACATCTTGATATTTATATACAAAGATAACAGTTAGACCAGCCAGCTGGGCTTACAGAGCAACACCTGTGTCTCATATTGAGCTAGACGAAGATCATTCAGCCATGTTTGTTTTGGGAAAGGAGGCCTCGTTTTTCGAGGGCGGGATTACCGAACGACTTGAACAGAGGCTTAAATGGGGTGTCAGCTGAGATGTGTATGAAGCCTTGTCTTCCTCAAGTTCATACACAAGAGACGGATCACTATAACACTCCTCATCATCATCATCGTCGTCATCCTCATTGTCATCTTCTTCTATATCATCGGTGTCTTTTCCGTTCTTTGTCGTTCATCAGTGGATCAGACAGAAAGCAGGGCAGAGTTTAGTCTGAGTTTGGGAAACGGTAATCTCCTCTCCAGTCTATTCCAGCCAGTTATCACACAGCCAGCGTCAGTGTTTAGCCTGACACGGTGGACAGAGCAGGCCAAGTGCTGAGTGGGTGGAAGTGATATCAGTTTCTAAATCTGACAAACATGCATAAAGACAGCTGTGAATACAGTATGTGTCCCTCATTTGTTTTCTTCACTCTCACAAGTTGTCATATTTCTTTGTTTCTGGTCTCTGACCAAGCTCTTATTTTCCAGTGGGAACAGATTTTTTTCTAAATCCTATTCCTCCCACGCGATGCTTAAACATGAATGAAGATGTTAACATGTTGATTTTTACCAGGTGTAATGTTTCTCATGTACATGTTTGGTTTAGTATGTTAGCATGCTAACACTCTTTTATGAGCACTAAACACAAAGAGCAGTTAAGGCTGATCAGAATGTCATGAGTTTTGCTGGTGAAAACAAATTCAAATGTTAAGTTGATGAAGGAACAAAGTTATTACAATTTATCTTGAGGGGGACATGACTATTTACTGGACATTTCACTCTCAACCTGCTGGTGGCACTACAGGAAAAGTCAGAAGGAGTCATTATCTTGGGCACCAGGGATATCTGTATTCATTTTCATGGTAATCCATTCAATAGCTCAGTCTGGACCAAAGTGGTGGACTAACCAACATTGTCATCCCTGCTAACGTGGCCAAAAATGTTGAGGCACTCATCTGGGTTGCCTTTAATTATTACTGTGCAGCAGCAGAAAGGCCACATTAGAGGCCACCCTAATTGGTGGAGCGTGTTGGCGCTGTACGCAGCCTTACTGGAAGCTCTCAGGTCTCACAAAACTACTCACATATCTAAATGCATCCAAGAAGCTTTAAAGATGTAGTGAAATCTTATTGCCCAAACTTTGAGACACATTCTAGCCAGATGTTGAAACATAGGTCTGTTCCTGTGTTAACAACAGCTGTATGTAAACAGAGGCCAGACATTGTTCTTCCTGTCTCAGGGAAGCGACAGGAAAAGGGGGCTATAATCACACAGAAGGTGCACTGAGCTGTTTCACTGATTCGAAATCAGTTCAACCGCAGAATGCTGTATCTGTGTGAGACAGTATTGATCTTTAGAAGAGCTCCTGAAGACGAACCCTTTGCCTTTGTCATTGAGCATCCACCTGTTTGTGTTCTGCACAGTTGTCTGGCAGCTGTTAAACTGTTAACTGTTGTAATTAAACACATATTTCTTCTTCAGGTGCATTGCCACCATTCTCCAAACCGGAGCAGAGCTGATTCTCATTTGCATGTGGTTCGGGAAAAGGCAAGACAGATTGTAATCAGATTTGTGATCTGGCCAACATAGGTCTCCAAGTCTAACAGCTGGCTTTTATCCAGGTACAAGACACCTGAAATGTGCACTACAAACAGGGTTTTCTACACAGTTGTAACTGACTGACATTTCGACACACCCCTCTCATGCATTTTTGATTTAAATACCCTTGATATGCTGTATTCCATTCTCCATTTTATGAATCACATTACGTTACCACTGCAACCACCCAATTTCCCCACAGGATCATTAAAGTTTCATCTCATCTTAAAAACAAACACTATTTCTCTCAGCATTGTACTGTTTGCACGTTTACATCTTCCTGTGTAAACTTTTGTGTCGTACATGTTGACAGAATCATGCACCAGAGCCACCAAGTGTAAGAGCTCAATTCCCCTGATCCACAATCATGCAGCCCTCTTCATGAGTGAAACTTTTATTTCTCAGAGATTATCTGTATCGTCTCCTGTCAGAACACGACGCATCCAGAGTCAACATCAGGAGAGACGTAGGCGGTTGAAGTGGGTGTTTCGCAGGTGTGAGCCCAACATGCTGGGGCGGCAAAATCCATATCCAGTAACACCACAAACGATCCGACACACACTTAAAAACCTGCACATGTACCTACAAGCTTTCCATAGCCTTTAGCTAATCAACATGGGAAACTGTTGATCCATTGAGCGTATATTGAAAAAAAATCTATCACTTAGATGCATGTTTAAACTGTGGGATTGGGAAGTGACACTTTAAGATTAAATGAGTTAGGACAAATTTCTCCTTCTTCTTCTTTCCGTCCTCATTTGGCACAGAGCTCAGGGCGAAGCTATTCTGATGATAATGAAAATAAATACAGGCCTTGGGAATCCGTGTCCATTCCAAGAGCCATTCATCTATGAAGCAACCTCATTCTTATATAAGAGGCCCTATTTGAATTCGGTTCACATCACAGTTTATTTAACTTGATTTCCCTAAATAGGGTCCTGATTGGGTTGCATAAGGCCTCTTGGTCCTCAGTGGAAAGGAGGAGGGGTTTGATGGGACAAGTAGAAGAGGGAAAGGAAAAGAAAGAGACGGTGAAAGAATAATGAGAGGGGTGTTTTAAGTTCGAGTTTCAACTTTATTTGTCCAAGTGAGGAACTGGTTTGGCAATGAGGCGTTACACTAACCTTTCATAAACACGTGAGGCAGTCGCCAGTGCAAGGTGCTAAAAACAGGCAATGTAAGACTAATCCTCACTGTCATCATCATCATCATCAACACTGACATCTGCGTCATCGTCATCCACGTTATAACATCATCATGACCGCTGTCACTTTCATACTCCTTGTACACTGAACACTGAAATGCCAAAGAAATGAAGGATCCTGACACCATTTTGTTTCAGCATTAGAGAGGTCATAACCAGAGGGTTGAACTGTATGTTTAACACATTGTGAAGGGGATTGTCAAAGAGAGAGCAAAGACAGCGATATGCCGAAAGCAACTTTTCATTGAGACCGTGATGGACAATGAATTATCATCCCTCATCCCTGAAGGACTTTGCTTTGGTTCCTGTCTGAATCTATTTGTTGATGTAAAGCTCAATGCATGTCTGTTAAAACAGGAAGAGGACCAAAGTGGACCTTTAAAGCCCAACCACACGGTCGAGTGGATGACACTGAGGAGAACAGGTGAAGCACCAGCGGAAAGTCAGTCAAAGTCACCTGCATCGTTTTTCTGAGTGCCAACCAAGGCTTTTAGGCAACTCTTGTCCTGTTAGTAGCTAGCACAGTGATCACGCTCCGACCTAAAACACATAATTTTTACCACCTGTGCAACGACACTACTTTTTAACCAAGATAATTCCCAGTGCCTTTAGCATTCAGACTCTTACACACAGATAAAGGTTGGTGACCGCTTCTGTAAAATGCTACATTTGAACACACAGCGGATGACAGCAAAATGCCAGCTGAGGGAGAAACTTGTTTGGCACCACTTAAAGAGGAAGAGGAAGCATTTCAGTCAGAGACACTTTTGTCAAGAATTGACCATTTAATAGTAAGTGGAAAATCTGTAAGATTTGGTGGAAAATGCTCATTGAGAGTTCACAAAGAACCAGAGCAGCAACAAAGATTCTTTCTCTTCTCAGATAACAATTGTAACTCAAGGCATCTCCAAATATGGAGCACCCATCCATAACAGAGCACTCTTTTCCCTAAATATTAACGCTGTACATTTCACTCGAGTAATTTTTCTCCAAAGTAAAATGACTTGCGGCGCTACATGGTGAGTCAGTGGCACACTGTGACCAAATGAATGTGACTGAAACACTGCAGACACACTGAATTTTATCATGACATTAACAAAGACACTGTATTTAATGTGGATCTGCTTAATAAGGTCATTATCTGTGCCAATCCGTGGTGTCAGATTGTTTCATCCCTAGATTCTGCCTGGAGAACTTATTCCCCCTTAATAACACACATAAACATTAAATCGGACTGAAATCAACAATACCAAACATAAGGGGTGGACTGGAGTGGTGAAGCAAACAGTAAATCTGACTGCAGTCTGAGATGACTGCTAGAAAGTATCTTGACCAATCGCACTGCAGTCCGTCTTGAGTGCCACTCAGATGCATTTACACTCAACTTTTTGTTGTGTTGTCTACAGCAGTGGCTTGAAAACTCCAGTATTGTTTGAATGAATTAAACACAAATCACACACAGACTGAGGCAACAGACAGTTGGCCTCTTTGTTACCTTGCGAGCAGAAGTGTGTCGGCCATGACTGTAAAATGTTTATCGAACGGCAGTTTTGAAAAATTCCATTTTCTAAAGTTTGTCACAAGAACAGCCTTTTAAAATGTCTCCAGTTATTCACTTTAGTGTGGACACAGATTAAGTTTGTTTACCACCTGTCAGCTGTGTATCTGCGTGTCGCTGATGCCGCCAACTGTACCAATAAGTTTATAGAGTCACTCCAGATCGCCTGCAGCTCTGAAAGCTCTGAAAAACAGGTTCCTCTCAGTCTGCTGTTCATGAAATAAGCTCTCCTCATTTTGCATACCATCGCAGTCCCAATCAAATTTCAGACTATTTTATTTTGTTAAGTGCTTCAGGTTCAAAAAGCCTGTGAGGCAATAATACAGCACTCCATCAGCACTTAAATCCATCTAAATAAAACAGTTGGATGCAAGAGGTGAATTAGACCCTTGAATGTCAGAAAAGCATGTCCAAGAATTTGGCAATATCTGACTCGTAGTACTTCTAATGGTTTTTAGAGCAGGATAATAACCCACTGTCGGCTTTCGCAAGACCATTCATATTTTATGGATGTTGTCTGTGTGGGTATTTCACAGTGCGTCTGCACCTGAGTAAAATATAATATCTTAAACAAGCTGCTCATGGCAAACGCTGACAGGAAATGACAAGAAACTGGAGACTTAGTGAAGGCCTTCCCATGACTGCTTGTATCACAGAATATTTTTGCAGATATTTGGCCCCAAAACCTTTGCAGTCGGTACATCCAAAGTAAATTTGGAGCTGCAGCTGAGTGAAATCAAAACCCAAGAATGAGTCTGATGATTTATTCAGAGAGATTTCACACACCGCAGACACAACAACTGTTCAGTCGATAAAAAGGTAACACACACATTTCCTCGCGGGGTGACCTCACAACCCCGAAAAAGCTCCATCGCAACACCAAATTCCAGACTAGGCCTGACCGCACTCTTAACGCACAGAGACAGGTGTGTGTGTGTGTGGGGTTGGGGGTAGTGTGAGAATCCCTGCTAGTGTGACGACAATGGTGAGAGATCGCTGACACCACAGGCTTAATGTATAGTTTCCATGGTCAAGCTTTCTCTCCCACACGTCTCATCTCTGGTGAATAACCCTCTGTGCGGCGCGGAGGTCCAGCCAACGGCCCATCCGGATGCCGGCGCGATTACCACGGGGATATTGCGGGCGGATTCCTGAGTGGCCGATGTGACATTTCAGGATTAATCATGATGGCTGATAGCATGAGCGCCTGTTAATTGCATTATCAATGGATGATACTGTCTGCTCTCTTCGCCCACTCATATTCAAGGAATTCTCCCCTCTGCAACTGTCTCTGTGGTTCCTTTGCTCATGGATCAGGGTGGGAATCAGATTACTTTTAATTTATGTTTGAAAAACTGAAAAAGAAAAAATTAACCATTCTAGTATTTTAGATTTAAATGTATGACCCTCTGATCACAGATCTGCTTCTGCACTCGCTCCTGCTTCCTATCTGACAGCAGTTTCAATAGGTGCAGCAGTAACTTGGAGCCCTAATCCTCCAGGGATCAGTGTATAGGGTTGGGAGGTGATGGGCAGTGAGAACTATGTGGGTTATGAGATCCTCCTCTAAGCCTCAGTGATTGTGGGATAAGATGAAGGTCTGCTGAGGCGTCTTAGCGGAGTGCGAGGAAGCATGTTAAAACCAAGAGAAAAAAAAAACCTCATCTTCTCCTCTTCTAAACATCTGCAGCCACTCACAGTTTCCATGTTCTGGCTTGATGAGCCACAACACATGCTGGGCCTGAGCGAATACAAGCACACACGCACACAACGACTCAGGGGCGACAGAGCTGGTGTGTGTGTGTGTGTGTGTGTGTGTGTGTGTGTGTGTGTGTGTGTGTGTGTGTGTGTGTGTGTGTGTGTGTGTGTGTCTGTGTGTGTCTGTGTTTGTGTACACTAGAGGCTGGGGAGAGATGTTCTTGGCCAGGGCACAATCAGGAATCAGACGTCTTTCTTTGCCAAGGACAAGTTTAACTCTATTCTGCTTATTTTTGGCAGCAGTGGCCCGAGTAAATCACAGCACTGCTTTATTGGCAATCGCGGAGAAGCTGCCACGGGCTGCAGCCCAGCTCCTATCCGCTCACTACGTCAACAAGACTCCATGCCGTTTGGAGGGCAGAGGTCACGCGTCTGTACAACTTCAGGCCAGCGAAGGGGCACAGAGAGAAAAGAGCAGCAGTTGCAGACTGGAAAACTGGTTTTTAGATGTCTGGGGGGGGGGAGTAAGACAGCTGCCCTTTTTTCTCAGTGACAGACAGAAGAGGAATGTACAGTAATACTAGACTATGATTTAAGGAGGATCCTGACAGACAGTGGAATTCACAAATTACTTTCTCAAGGGTTTCACTGCAGCTAAAGGGCTATGATCTGCTAAAACCTTTGGTGGTGTTGGGCTTCTGGTCGAGGAATAGCTTGACTTTTTGGGAAATTCTCTTATTTGCTTTCTTGCTAAGAGGTAGCAGACAGTTAGCTTAGCTTAGCACAAAGACTGGAAACAGGGAGAAAGAGCAAGACTAGCTCTGCTTATCTCCTCTGAAGTTAATTACCACATTACATATTTTTCTTTGTTTAATTTGTACAAAAAAGAAAAGACCACATTTCACTTGTAGGGCGAGTTATGTACGGGACTATTTCTTGGCCAGAAGCAGTGAAGTTTCTACTGGTTTCCTGGAAGTCACTGCTCCCGGCCAAGAAACAGCCAACCGCAACTTGTCATTTTTACGCTCTAAATTATGTTGGCAGACAGTTTTATTATTACCACAGCAATATGTCCCATTCTGGAGGTCAGGACCCCCGAGGGTCTTTCTCTTGCTCAGTCTTTAAACATGACTTAGGCCATAACTCTAGGAAGGTGACGATATGCAACCTGTGACAAGAAGGTATTGAGCGTGCATTGCTGTACCATGCATTGTCTATAAAGGGTTACATGCCAAAAATATTGGGACCAGTATGCTACACTGTTTCCAGTCCCATACTATAACTTCATTATCTTGTCATACTCAAATTATGCAAATTATGATGCATTATTAGCAATTCTCAATACTTCAGTTTTTTTAATGCTCATAAAATGATAAATAAAGTGATGATAATGTAACACAGAGGCATTTATCACACATTTCAAGCCCAACACATTTAGTTTGCAGCCTATAACAATTAAAAAAGTGGATTTAATAAAGATGTTGTTGCTTTATTGGAAAATCACCACAACTTTTCATCTTCACATGAAAACAAGAAATGAGATGCAGCTGAATTAGCTGGCACCATAGAACAATAGCAACACTTCCAGTTCTTTCGTTGATTATTTTGATTTTACTGATTGTGATTGATTATCGTGTTTATTGATGTTCAGGAAGCCTCTACCCACCAGTCAGATAATGTTAACCTTTGCAGAAAATTCACTCAACACTCACACGAGTTGTTCTGGAACATGTATCTACGACTATAAAATTAAATGTCAGTGAAAGTGTGTGTGTTGATAATGGTTTTTTAA
>NW_019525348.1:5004622-5084718 GCF_002814215.2 Seriola lalandi dorsalis
GGCGGGGGAAGAGGGATAACAGAGTAGGTGTCTCTCCAGTGATATTAGAGTATCATTACAGGAGGATTAGTCAGAGGATCATCCAGGAGGTTACACTAAAGACAGCTGTGGTGTGTAAGGTGGTCTAGTGGTCCTGGGAACTAAAGGCCAGGCTCACACACACACAAACCCACACACACACAACCACACACACGATACTGTCGTTTAAAGTGTGAGAAAAGGCCAATCCTGCTACCAGTGTTGTGTCTGGAACTGAGACATGTGGTGGGGGAGGCGGAGGAGGCCATTTTGGCTCCAGTCGTGGAGTCAAGTGTCTGCAGTGTCACCACTACGATTCATGCAAAGCTCTTACCAAACCTACTCTCTAGGGAGCACTGGGCAACCGCTACTTCAGTGTGTGTTTGTATGTGTGGTATGTTGAATGTGTTTGCGTGTGTGTGTGTGTGTCGAGGAACGTGAGAAAGTGTAGTGAAACCCCCGAGGTTCAGACTTACAGACCGGAGGGGTAAAATACACAGAGCAGACCAGACTTCACATCACTGTGTAACACTCAAATAGAGAAGTTACACTGAGCAGACCAGCGAGTGTGTAGCAGACGTATGTTGTATGTTGCCTGGTCTATTGGGAGTTTACAACACATAGCCTACGTTGTTCTGTGTTGTAAATGTCAGAACAATTTTTCATATGTAAGAAACACATTCTTTCTATTAAAAGAACTAGAACATGGAGTTTTTCAGATTCCATTTTTTTCTTTTCTCTTAAAGTTAAATCTTTTTTTTTTTTTAAACCATTAGAGGAAAATTTGACATTTTGGGAAATATGCATTTTCACTGTCTTGCCAAGGCGGGGGGGGGATTAGCTTAGTGTAGACTGTAAGGAGGGGGAAACAGCTAGCCTACCTCTGTCCAAAGTTCAAAGATATACTAAAGCTCACAAAGTAACTCTAGCTTTGTAATGTTTCCAGTTTACTTGTTTTGAAACAAGAATCTTGTTGTAAAATTGTTTTAAATATGCACTTGATAGCTTTATATATTGCTATTGTGCTAACACTAAAGCTGCATGTCCCTGATGAAAAATCACCAGATGATGATTCATGTTTAAGACCTGGGAATAAAGAAGCAGAAGTGTTTTAGTGTGTTGCAGTGTAGAGGTAGCTAGTTCTGGTCTAAGGAAAAATATATCAGACTGTCATTTTAACATGTTTGGCCGCTAAGCTACATTCTTTTCCATATTTCCGAACAGTCTGAGGACTGTTTAGTCTAAAGATGAGGACTAACAATTATAGTTTGCTAAATGTATGTTGGGTAACATAACTGACTGAGGTTATAGCTGGTGTGTGAAGTTCCCAAAATCCAATAAAGAGCATGACAGAGCCATTTTGCTTAAATTCTGACAGCACCCAGGATCCCAGTTGGGTCAGTGGTTTTTTGGACTTAACCGGTAACTCCACAAATGAATGTGTAACTTGCTCTTTGACCTTGCAAGTAGTTGGTGCTTGGTTATGACAATAGCCTATAAGTTAGTCAGCCTGACGTGCTAACATTTGCAGCATCTCAGCAGATATACACACAGTTTACCACAAACACAGTTTTGCTCATGTGTTTTTGGCTTTAGAAACTCTGAACTGCCATGAAGAATATTTTAGGCCACTTTAATTAGATCTGTCCTCAAATGTAACTCCAACATTACACAACTTCAGGTCTTGAAACAATCACACACACATCCACACACGTTAGATCATCAAGTCTGATACACAACTGATTGAGAGGAAGGATGAATAACAGCCTTGTGTTTGACGTCACTGCGTCGGCCTTGAAAAGAGCCAAATAGGCCTCCATTCATAATCGCTAATCATAGACCCGATGCTTAGCAACGGCAACAAAAACACAAGTGTTGCGGAACAAATTAGTCAACGTGATTCAGTGAAAATTCATAAAAGAGGACATGAGGGCCTGGATGGTGAAGGTTTGAGTCATAAGTGTTGTTATTGCTGCACTAAAGAGCTTTAATACAAATCATGAACACATTCTCTTTAGCATAGAGAATCAATTATCAATACACTTTCACATGATTGAATATGCATGAGCCACACATGTACGTGCTCACACACACACATCCTCTGTATCACATGAACACACACATCTCTGAATACCGTGGAGTGCCTTTACAACTCCCTGTGGATGAAATCCCTTTATTAGCGGCCAGTAGCCCGCTGGCTGGCTTTAAACCTGGCAGCGTCTGCCCGAGACCCAGAGAGAGCAGAGCGCCATCTATAAATGTGATGATTGTTGCCCTGCGTTTTCCCCTGTGCTGTGTAAAAAACAGCCAATGACCTCTCCACTTCCCACCCTGGCACCAGTCTCAGAATCCCACTGGCCCCAGAATGGCTCCCGCAACAGAGCCGCGAGCTCCAGTCGCCTACACTTAACTGTAATCTCAGCGACGTTATTGGGAATTCAATAAAAATAAAAGCCTCTGAATCTTTCACCTAAATTATAGGGTTGAGTGTGGGGCAGATTCAGGAGGGGTGGGGGAGCTTGGAGGGGTATGGTGTGGGGGTCTCGTTGAGTAAAACTAAGGGGTGGGAGCAGGGGGGATGTACAGGCCGAACCGTGCGTTATGGCCACAAACTGACCACTAATGGACCAAACTCACACTCCTCTATGATTTGTGAGGGGTGAGGGGTCGCCCTGCTCTGGATCCAGGAACCTTGCAACACAACCATTTATTTTCTCTATCCTTCAGTTACTTCCTCTATCCAGTAACCCAGCGGCTCTCAATCTGCGATTCATGATCCCTAAAGGAGTTACACGATGATTCATGGAGTGCAAAAACTTGGATCTTTACTTCACAACTACACAGCTGTGTGATTAATGACCTTTTCCACATAAAATTAGCGTTTGGAGATTTCAACCTTCTAAAATTAATCAAATTAAATAGCCTCAGAAAGGGAATATCAAGTTTGATGTTGCAAAGTCAGAGTAAGGGTGCGTCTGGCTAGGCTGATATATGGTTTTGATTTGGACCAGTGTTGGAAACATACTGGCGATTGACCAGTATTTGATTTCTTGTTGTTATAATTTTGCTCATCATTTCTATCAGTAAAGATCACATTGTACTTGCAAAGTTGAGTGCCTTGTGAGATCTGGGAACAATAAGGCTCCAATAAAGTCCAACAACAGGAGGAGGAAATGTGCAGCCAGATGATCAGACAGGCTGTAAGCAAGCAAACACTTCAGTCAGATTATTTAAACCTTTCATGAGTCACCTGGTTTTGTTCACAGTTGGAGGGTGTGTGAATCACACTGTGCACTAACTGGGGCTAAAGTTAAGCTAGCTGTTGATGGTGGGTAAATAACCTTCAACCCTCGGCTGGTTGCATGTTAAACCGTGTCTTGTTTTGTGCATCTAAGTCCTCCAATTAAAATGACCATGTATGTTGTTTGGTCCTCCCCAAACTATGTAAGCCCTAGACCTTCATCGTCACGGTAACAAGAATAAACCTGCATTTAAGGATGTGGACGGTCACGGGTTAGTTGGTTAGGCTTAGGCAATGAGCACAGTTTGTGTTAAAATAAGTACTTTCTTAAGGTTGGGGGACCCTTGTTGTCACGGTAACTATAACAAAGGAACAGTTAAGGTTATGAAATGGTCATGTTTAACGGAAACAACAATGACTAGAAAGTCTCGTGCTCTGTGGACGTATCCATTCACCCCAATCTCCTCCTAATGCAAACTTTGTTGCTCTCTGTACTACGTTAACTAACTTCCTCCTTTGCTCCTGTTATAATCACTATGGCAACTAGAGGTCACCTAACGATGAAACATGACTTTGGACCGTAAAAGCTGTTGCATAGATGATCTGTACGGTTGTATTTTAGGGGGAGGACAATCTCCTTCATCCTCCTCCATCTGTGAAACACAGAAAATGTGAAGTATGGGTGTGGAGCGTTTGGAGTTGTTTGCGGGGATCCTTTGATGGAACTGAGTAACCTCAGTCTTGAAAAGACAGCATCAGAGACAGCAGATTTATTGGTCTTCCTAACGTTTCAGACTTTCTACACCTTTGTCAGAAGTATTTTGCTCCTCTGATGAAGGTCCAGAGAGACCGAAACATTAAAATGATCAATAAATCGTAATACTAAACAAGAAGAGTGTGCAGGATATTCTTCTTTCAAGACTGAACTTTCCCATGCACAAAACATTTGGATGTGTGAATATCTTCAATGAGAAAAATGAAGCTGAGAAACAAAAGTAATGTGATATGTAATTTAACCAATTACTTTTGCTCTTTTGCAAAGTAATTGCACTGTAATTACCTTTTCCACTGACCATAACCACTTCAACTTAACAATGAATGCACAAAGGTTATCCAGTGTTATTTGTGAGTATAAACTAGTGACCTCTAGCTCACTGGGAGTCATCCAGCAGTGCAGCAATAAGGGGTTCTCAGCAGACCCCTGCAGGGAGGCTGTTTAATAGTTGGGTGGAGGCCTTAATAATTGGACACAAAGATTTCAACAAAAAAAGTTACAATAGCTCAGTTGGGAGACATAACATCGGATGAGCTTGAATTGTTATGATCCATGTGAGGTCTCTGTGTTGTTAAGGGCAACCAGTAGTCATAAGATACATAATAATTATGCTATTAGAGAGCAGAGCAGATGTTTAAAGAACTATAAGAACTATGAGGAAAATAAATAAATGCATGAATTTACAATAAACATAAGACTTTTAGATTTTCATGTGTGCATTACAAGTGCACCGCAGTCCATCCAGCCCATACAACAGTTCACTTGGTGACGCCATCTCTCCTCCTCTCCTCCCGTTTGACAAGAAGCCAACAAATCAGAGCAGCCAGCTGTTTCTTATTTTTCTTCTGCTACCCCACCCACCCGATCCTCCACCCATACCCTCTTTCAGTCTCTCCTCCATCAGCGCTCCCTCCATCCAAACATCCAGCTCACCTCCCCTCCACGAGAGCCTACCTTATGTCCAGATCGCACACAGACACACACACACACACACACACACACACACACACGCACACACACACACACACACACACACATGCACACAGGAAGGGTGGAGGGACTCAGAACACTAATGATTGGTCTTTACCCATGTTGGAGGTTGGAGCTGATTTGATTGGCTTGTGTCCTGCACACACAATACCACTCCTACAAAAATGTGAACTTCCTCCCGAACAATAAATTCTGTGTTTTGCACTTTAAAAGATGAATTTGGGAATTTGGGATTGTGTTTTCATGAGTTCATATCTCACACAGAGGCTGTCTTCTCAAGCCACTAGTATGCAGACTTAGGCTGGTAGCTCCACCTCTGAGGTGTCAGCCGTTGGCCTCCACAATGAGGGTCCACACACACACACACACACACACACACACACACACACACACACACACACAAACTGTCCAATTAGCTCCTGACATGAAAAACAGTGCTTAGTGCTGTTTTCCTGTAGTTTATTGAGTAAATAGCGCAGGTAAATGAGTAGACAGCAGCAGTAAAAGGCACATACATAACCGACAGTGCCTCTCTCTTCATATCACTCACTAACTCGCCCTCTGGGCCTTAAATAGATTCTCTTTATATCTAAATATTTTTCTTTTTTTTTCACAGAGGAGATGATGGAATGATTCCTGAAATTTAAACCTGTCAAAATAAGTCTAGGAAACAACTGTGTTTGTGTGTGTGTGTGTATGTGTGTGTGTGTGCGTGTGTGTGTGTGTGTGTGTGTGTGTGTGTGTGTGTGTGTGTGTGTACCAACGTATGTTCAGACCATTTGAAGTGTCTCCAACTGCCCTGTTATTAACAATTTCACATGCTTCAAAACTAATCAGAAGTAAAACAGGGATTCACATACACATTCAAAATGGACTCCACCACATCCACCAAATGTCACACACTTTTTCGCTTTTGTATGCAATTTTCTTAAGTTCACTCATGCATGTGCGCTCTCCCCATCACACACACAAACATAACCACAAAAAGCATCTTTGTTCTTTGCCCTATCTGGAGAGGGCGAAAGATAAACAAGCATTCTTTTGGGGGAGATGAAAGAGAGCTGGAGTGATTGTGAGGGATGAGAAGAAGGGGGGGGGCGGAGGTGATGATAAGATCTGACCCTAATTATGTGGGTAAGATCGAGGTTGTATTGGAATGGGGAGGGTTCGGGCCTCTCCTACATACGTACATAATTCACTTTCTTGCCCAGAGTCAGATGAGAATATTGATGCAGCTCTCATGTCTGCAGGTAATGGTTGGGTAACAAAGCTTATTCTAAAGACTAGAATCAGCTAGCAGGCCACCTAGTCCACCTACCACTTACCACAAGTTATGTCTGGTGAAAGTTGCTTCATATTTACCATACACGCAAAAGAGAGTGGTATCAGTGTCTGCAAGAAAGTACGTACGTGTATCTTGGGTTTCAATGAGTTTGAGATTTAGAGTCCTATGATATGAAAAGTGTTGCATTTATAGATACTTCAATGTGGTTCAAAAGGTCACTCCGCAAAAACAATCCATACTGGCCTCAAGTTTGATTTCCATTTGATAAGCGGTTCAGTGTGAGATTACGTATTTTCATCTAAACTGACTGAATCTTTGTCTGGTCACTGAATGTTCCCTCACGGTCGTCTGAAACACAGCTGGTCAGCAGGTGACGCAACTCTCTTGTTGGAAACTTGGCAAGATGCAAGAATCAAAGTGCTGATAGATGAACAGTTCAGACATCGTTGTATAAACAATTTATTTAATGTCTGAACAAGATCATTGGATTAAACATTGGATTATTTATCTTTGTATAACAGAACGTTTTGTTTTTATCTAAGTTATAAATGTTGGTAAACTGTTCAGAAAAGCTTTCTCACTTTATGATGATCCATCAGGTCTTTAGATATAATCGTTAATAAATGGTTTATACAACAATACAACAAAGTGTGGGGTTGTAAATATTAAAAGGTTGTTAATTAATGGATTTCGATCCAGACATTATGAAGCTCTTTTCTGGACGTTAGGTGGTCAAAAGGTTCATTGGAGGGTTTGTACTGATGAATTACATCTCGAGCTAAAGAGACAAATCAGTGTCCTGCTGGACGATAAGCAGGAAACTAAGGGATGTTTGACAACCTTGTGACACAAAATTGTTGTTGATGACTTATAACTAATATATAAAGTATTAATAATCAATGATCATTCCTAAACTGTTATTTACAACTTAGTAACCTTATATAAATAGTGCCTCAAAAAGTAATAGAAACTGTTTACACGTTTTGTATATGCACTTTTTTGGGGGAGAGACTGAATGTGAAAAGTTCACATAGAGTAAAATCCTATTTAAAACTGTGCTCACTGAGTTTTTTATTTGGGCCACTTGGGTGTAGCAGAACAAGCTCAGAACACAACAATGACATTTTCTATTTACACATCCAGCAGACACTGAGCAACATTATCAATCACTATGAGTCGTGTCTGCCGCCACCTAACAAGTGGAAGTCCAATATTCACTCTCCTTAAACTTGTGTTTTGGGTTTCCACCAACTCCTGAGGAACACATCTGGCTCTTTAGCTGTTAAATGCTCCACTATGTTCACAAGCTAGTTGCTAACTATGTCTGTCTGCACTGTGGTACTGGGCAGGTAAAGTGTACAGTACAGAGAGTTTTTTCCCTGAAAACAGCTGCTGCTGGAAACAATGCTGATGATCGCTGTGAGAGTGACCCGAAACAGTAAAGCTGTCGGTCATAAAAACAAAACGAAGAGCTGAGAGATGCGTCAACGATGTGTGGAGATGAGGAACTTGAGAGTTGTGTGATGGTTCTCCGTGAGTTCATCACTATGAGCAAAACATTGCACAATAAACGAGATGTTGACTGGTCACTACCTGCCAGACTTCGAGACTTCTATGAGGTCAGGACTGTAAGCTATGACATGCATTGTTTTAGTGTTTTATCTAAAACTGAAGCCATAGAATCTTCTAATTCAAAGGCCTATAATGTATTTAATTTAATTTTAACCCCCCCACCAACCACCACCCTCATAGGAGGACAATTTTATTTATATCTAATTATCTATTCTTACATGAATATTAAAATATATAAAAAAATAAGATATCTGCCTTAACCCAGTATATTTTTCTTGTCTACGAACGAATTTTCTATTTAAATGGGACACTATAATGGAGTTGGCAGTATGAGTTCTACATTTTGAAACTGGGGGTGCACTGCTTGTTTCTTGTTTAACTGGGTCGGGGATCGCGTTCAAAATGATAGAGAAGTAACTGCTGTATCCACTTTCTATATGGACACACCAGATGAAGCATTTGATGGGGCATTGCCATCCGTGCCCATACCTAGAGCTGGGCCCGCTGTAACCCATAAACATTGCAGACATTTGCCTTCAGTGTTGTTTAATGTTGAACTAAAATGAAGTCAGGTGTTAAAAGGAGTGGACTGATCAGTTTGGTGTATCAGTCACGTCTTAATGTGTAATATTTGGCTCTGGAAAGGGAAAAATGTAGCAGGGGTAATATTACCATGCCACAGCCCAAGGCCTCATAAATCACACAAGGACCAATCCCTCACTGTAAAACACTCCAAAGCACACTGTAAAGAGGAGTTATCAACAGGGGAGAGAGGGCGGGGTGGTGTTTGGATGGTGTGTGTGTGTGTGTGTGTCTGTGTGTGTGTGTGTGTATGTGTGTGTGTGTGTGTGTGTGCATGCTGGGCAGCAGGGTTGAATGGGAGACAGCGGATGGTGATAAGACTGAAATATCTGAGCAGTGTTTACTTTAAGAGTCAGCAGTGCTGGTTGTAATCCAGACCAGCTGAGAGTTGTCTGCAAAATGAGGAGTCAGGGAGGAAGAGTGTGTGTGTGCGTGTGTATGTGAAGGTGTGTGTGTGTGTGTGTGTAGGTGTGTGCATGTGTATGTGAAGGTGTTAGTGTGTGTGTATCCATGTTCATTCCTTAAGTACTGTACAAAAGGTCAATGGGCTAAAGAGGCGAGTAGCTTGCATTATATACAATAAAAGCAGGAATGCTCTAAATCTGGCTGAATCTTCCTCTACATCTGCCTCTCTCCATTTGGTTTCTCGTTCTTTCCATCAATCCATCTCTCACTCACTCGTCTCTCTCTCTCTCTCTCTCTCTCTCTCTCTCTCTCCCTCTCTCTCTCTCTGTAGGGATTTAACGTGGATCAGTGTGCCCTGCTGCAGCCAATCACAACCGTCCTGAAGTCTTTTGTGCCAAACGCGAGTGTGTTTTTTTAGTTATGTGTATTCAGTGGACCGCAAAATCTAAACACACGCATGCACACAAGCACACACTCACACACACAAACACACACAGCACATAAACCTATCAAATCTCCTGATGCGTATCATATTTTCAGTGTTCAGTTGTTGGATAGGCACCATGTCTTCTTTTCAAACTCATTAGGCCTGTATATTGCATATGTGATATGCATATATGATACTGTATTTCCCTTTCATCACTCTTCAGGCAGGAAGTCAGCCAGTCAGTGACATCCATCTCTAAAATTATACAGTTAGTTTAATGCATAAAACGAAAGAAAAAGACTTGAAGCATTCAAATTCAGCTCAGGCTTACGTGCATTTAGCATGAGTGAAAAGTGAGCTATTAGCTGGCATGTGTCGACAGATGTAGCGTTTAAAATAGGAGTGTGTTCTGTCAGATGCACGAGATGGAAGACTGAAAAACACAGTGGAGACATGCTGTCAGTGGCATGAATCAGAGGTGAGAGGTCAAAACACCTCTGCAACTCAGTTGTGAACAAAACACAGCACCATAGTTGGGAAAATCATCCAGAATTGCGTTAGATTTCAAACGTGAATTGATTTAAGTTGCAGATTACGACCAACCCACTGTTAGTGGTGCATGTTCCAGGATTTTTAAGATATGTGATTGGATGTTTTTTGTTGAAATGCACCTTGAGAGTTGTAGTTGACCTATTCCTCATGTTTCCATGTGCATACAAGCTTGTGCACATGGAAACATAAACATTTTTTATTTTCTGACAGATTTGTTTGTGTTTTGTACTGACGATTCAACTGGGACAGTTGCAAGCCAAACCATAGGAGTGTTCTGTCAGTCAGCTAACATTATCAGTGGAGAAAATGAATGACAACTATACGGTATGTCCCGCTTGTATTTGGAGAAAAAAACCAGAAACGTTGAATGAATTCCAGGGATAAATTGTATTGTTTAACTTGTCTAAATTTAAAATGCCACTGCACTCCTGCCTGGGACCTACAATGGAAGAAGTAAAACATGCAGTTTGACACATCTTGGTGTTCTTTTGCACGCAGAACAAACAACATTAAACCCCTGATTCATTTTGGATTCCAACCAATAGTTTAAGAAATCAGGATCTAAAGCTGAGGTATTTTCCTATTCCTATAGTTCCCCCTCTCCTTACACGCTCTGCTGCTTTTCATTCTCTCAGATGGTGATTGCTGTCTGTTTTTCAAGAGCCCAGCGACAGTTCCCTGGTGAATGGGGGGCCATGATACTTTACAGATGTGTGTGCCTGCATGTGTGTGTTTGTGTGTGGGAGTGCGAGCACACCAGTGCAGTTTCCACTGATCTGTTCTTGAATTTATGAGCAGGCCTATCAGACGCAAAGACCTCCTGAAACGTTGCTGCAGGTTTCATCTCACCACAATAACTGCAAGCCTGAAGTATATGCATGTGTTTTTTTATGCATATGTGCATGGATGTGTTGCTCCCCCTGCCAACCAGCATTCCCTTTTTCTAGCACTCAAAAAAGCAGGACCCAACAAGCCTGCATTTATTAACCAAACCAATCCTTTGGAAATCCTGCGTAATCCTGCATAAGTCTCCTATAGCCCCTTTATAAACACTCCAAAAAGTTTACCTCATGCTTTGCCTCATCAAGGATCTGCATTTCCAACCACCATTGACAAAAGATGGAGAACACCCACCACTCAGTAATCAGACACAGGCTGATTGAATGGCGAGCAGACTAAGAGGCATCCAGCTCTTGTCATTTGGGTCACTGTTACAAGAGATGAAGAGAGCTATTGACGTGTAACAATTAGGATATTTTCTGTCTGCATGTCTCTCTGTGTTTTAATGTTTCATTCTAATTGCACATATAAAACACAAAATGCAAATCATTGTAAACTAGAAACCAACAAAACAACAAAACTTTGCCAATATTTCGTCATGAAGATGCTGCTTGTTAAGTATGAAAGCTGTGTTGTATGAAAGTGCTGCACCACAGATGCCAAATGTGTCTTAGACACATATCCATCTGGAAGAGTGACTGTATAAGATTTCATAACAAGATTTTAAAAAATATCTTCTCAAAGTAAATTTCTCAGAGCTGTCACAGTTCCAGTGCTTTGAGAGAAGATATAACGTTCTTAAATCATCATACTACTACTCATATAGTGAGCAGCTGGTTTGCTACTGTGCTGTCTGGATCTTTTGACAGGAATAATAACTTAAGGACTGGACTGTAAAAGGGTTAAGAGAAGGTTTCTTAAAGAGACAATCAACCACAGCACAGTGTTAAATTAAGCAGGTTCATTGCCAAAAATTAAAGATGGTTTCATTTACTGTGTGCGTGTGTATGTGGGGAAACAAGGTCAAATACTTGGGCTTAAAAGCAAACTGCACATACAGGCTTGTTATGATTACTGATGGCCACATCAGCTGATTAAGTCCAGCTCTTTATGAACAGAGTGCTCGCTTCTTGCTATTTATGAGCAGTTTGATTTTTAAATTTTGATGTATTGGTTCACATGAAACATTTTTAAACCATAAATAAAATATTATAATTTTTACAAATGTGTTAAATTGATACCATGTCATTCAGTGGGGATGGGTCACACTTGATTTAAGATTATATGGCATGAGATATGTAGTTTTCCCCAGATATTTTTGTAGCAGTTCTCCATCTTCATTGACATTCACGCTGCTGATACACAGACCAGGAGCTCAGTGTTGTTTTTGGATGGTAATCACAGAAGTACAATCATGCGTGTGGTGACAGGAAAGAGAGAGAATACCTGTGTCCTTGGTGATGCTCCAGCCACGTCTGTGACTGTACTTGAGGATTAGGTGTCTCTCAGCACCTTCACCCTACCTCTAACCTCTGACGAACAAACACACAGACACACTGAAAATCTGCAGTAAATGCACAAGTCCAGATCTGTCAAAACTGTTGCAATCACAATTTACACACATACAAAGTAACACCGGGTGTAAAAACGCACAAATACCCACACACAAGTATCATCATGTACACACCCTTTCAGATTTGCATAAGTGCTTACGCATAGGGTCCTTGTGAGCCATTCTTGCACACCTATCTTTGTGGGGACACGTGGTTGACATAATGCCTAGGC
Source organism: Seriola lalandi dorsalis (assembly GCF_002814215.2). Lineage (NCBI taxonomy): Eukaryota > Metazoa > Chordata > Actinopteri > Carangiformes > Carangidae > Seriola > Seriola lalandi. Next base: position 5,017,035 of record NW_019525348.1, read on the forward strand.
CCTTAACCTTACCTTTAACCATCACAACTGAATGCCTAATCGTGACCTTTATTCTAACCTAAACCTATTTTGAACCCTAACCCTAAAACCAAGTCGTAACCCTCAAACACACAAGACTACCACAAACTCACCCCACTAATGCCCCTGTAGCAAAGCTTCTTAGGCTTAATGCCAACCAACAAACAAGACTGGTTCAAGTCAAACTCTCAGAAGACATATTTGGTAGGTCCTGTAGTGACCCTGCTGAGAGAAAGTGGGTGAATGGTGCAAAAGAGTCTGAAGTAAAGTTGGGTCTTCTGTGATTCAGACATGGTTGAATGTTGTGATTTATTTCAGGAGTTTATGTCCCCAGTTCTCTATCTGAATCTGAGTGTTGCCTGCTGCTTTTACTTACACAAATTACTAGTTTCATCCCTGGGTAGGTAAAAAATGGGCAAATAATAATTTGTGCATGAGGTGGGAATAGAAATACAGAGAGAGAGAGAGAGAGATCCTCCCTGAACCGAAACACACATGTCTATTGAAGAAATATGTGTCCCTAAACAAACGAGATCATGTTATATCTTGCTTCAGCTGTAACATCCAGTCTCCGTAAGGCTTTAATTGAAGACCTATGGGCTCCCTCTGAGCAGTGTTGCATTTCAAACACTCAGCAGCCATAAACCGTGTTGTTTCCAAAACTGTTTCCCCTACTCTGACAGTCTCAAAGAGGGCTCGTAACACAGGACAGGAGTCTCACCAGTGCACCTGATTTGTGTCAGAGGAAGATGATTACTCGAATAGCACTCGGTTTAAGTCATGTGTATAACTGTCTTTATTTGAAGAGGCCGCAGGGAGCTTCTGACGCATGCTGGCGCTGCAACAGAGAGCAGCAATGAGAAACAGACTGTGGTTAGGTGGTGGTGTGAGAGAATTTGATTTCTGACATGTCTTTATGATTGCAATATAATACCACGTACATGTGATAAAAATACCTTACAATGGAGCAAACAGGGGTAGAGCCAGGCAAAGATTGAATTGACTCACATTTGGAAATTAAGTTTCAGGCATGACAGAAAATGAGAAACAGAAAAAAGTGGGTAGAGGTAGAGAGGCATAGTAAAAAGCAGGTCAATGACACCATAACTCATTTTGCTGGCTTGGTGGCCAGTTTGGCAGCATTACCTTGGAAGATCCCAAAGAGTTCCAATTAATTTCCAGTGGGTGGATCTGCATCCAAGGGGGACACATTCATGTCCCAGTGTCCCATGCAGGCTTGACTTCCTGCTGTCCAAGCAGAATGAATGGAGTGTAAAAAGACCATCTGGAAAAATGAGAGGTGATCCAGGAGAAGCGAGGAAAGAAGAGTGGGGGAGAGATGCAAATTAAGAGGGAGAATGGTGGGATATTTATCTTTTCCATCAGAGGAACAGCACAGAGTCACAAATGGCATCTTGCTACAGTCCAGTGTAGGTGAAAGTTGCATCTTAGGTTTTTATTTAAAAGCTCATTTTAAAATGATTGATCATTGAATCACTTTACAACCCTGTTTTTGAAAAGTGCTTTAAATAATGTTTTAATACTTATTTAAATCTGAAAAAGTATTGGGTCAATAAGTAATAATTGCCCAAAATAAAATGGTATGGTTGCTAACCATTACAATAGACTCCATAGTGGCACAACTTTGGTCCAGAGTAAAAGTATTAAATGAACTTAAATGATCCCTTTTCTTTTTTTTTTTTTTAAGTAGTTCCAGGTTTAATTTTTTAACTTCTAATTAATATAATAATATTTCTACATCTACTAGATGGACTGAATGACTTTGGTGACCCCCTGACCTTTTCATGTTTATGGTTTTGAGTGAAATATCTCAACAACTATTGGATGGTTTGTCATAAGATCTGGCACAGATGTTCATTTCACCCTCAGGACTAATTATACTTTTAATATAGCACCACCATGATGTCTTTTTTTTTTTAAATTTCTCCAATACTTTAATCCCATCAACCTCTTTGTGTTTTCTGCTAATTAGCAAAGGTTAGCATGCTAACACACTAAACTAAGACAGTGGATATGCATTACACCTGCTTAGCATCAGCATGTTAGTATTGTTATTGTGAGTATGTTAGCAAGCTAACATGATGATGTCACTGTTCTTGAGTGACATGCATATTGTTTTGTGCAACTGACAATATATTGTGACCATTTGGGTAAATAACCCAATGGTAACAACGGAAATTACACTATCACTGGGTAAAACTAACTAACTGGTAAAGTTGGTAAAGTTAACTAAGTATTGGAACAGCACCATTATATTGATCCAAAGTGATTTTCACTGCGTACTTATTTTTCTTTAACCATGGGGTCGTCAGTTTGCAATAGACATTATCCAAGCAACTGAGATTTCATTATTTGGCTATAAGATGTGACTGTAAAACGGAGGAAGAGAACGGCAGTCAAAGGGAGAAGAAAGGAATGATGATGTAAATGGGAACGGACAGAAAGAGTAACAGACCCAGGTCAAATAATTATTTAACATTTACTTTAACCAGCTTGGAGTACCAGCAGATTAAATGTAGTTTACACCATTAAACAGCTCAAATAGTGTCAAGTCAAGTTGCCAGCTACAGGAAAGTTCAACAAACTGGCTTTCAAATACTTTCAAATGATGGTCTAATAGTTCTGGCACTCATTGTATTGTTCTATGTGGCAAATCCCACCCATCTGGCACAGAAGCAGAGCCAACACAAATCATAAAAATTATCATCAAAAATTATTTGGCTCAGTTTTTAGGGTCCCTGATGGGAAGAAAGAGGAAGGAGAGATGGAAAAATAGAAGACTCATCCTCTCTTCAGTGATTCTCTAGCTCCCCCAGTGGGGCAGCTGAGGCACCTCTCAGGCATTCTACATCCGTTTGTCATGTTCTTATCTGACAACCATTAAAACATAATGGAGAGCAGATGCCCTGGAGATGGATAGCTAACCATAACACACACGCACCCACACACGTACACACACTGACACACACACAGACATCTGCAGCATCCATAGAATTGGGTCTAATTACATAACACTTGCTGTGGAACACTGGCAACCATGCCAGACTTTCCTAAATCAAGAGATGCTGGGGTGATAAGTGACACCCACACACATAAATATACAAAATTACAACCTAAAAGTACGTTCAAACAGACAGGAGCACACACAAATGCACTTTTGCACAAATATACAAAGGTTGCTCGTATGATCACAAGCAGAAAAAGATAAATGCACGCACACAAACTCAATCAGTCACACATTCAGATGCAGTGATGTAGCGATGGGGAAATGGAAGAACAATTAGCGTAACGCCTTGGGAGAGCAACGCCTATAAACTGCTGAGGACGCAGAGTCATCGTCCAAGAATAGACCGTCAGAGAGAGGAAGGCAAGAGAGGAAGAGAGAGAAATAGGGGAAAATGTGCAGTGTCACTGGGACCAAACCACCACCGTGCCTCTACACCTGCCAAGAAAAACAGCCATCACTAACAACACAGAGGGAGAAAGAGGAAGAGAAAGAGAGAAACAGACAGGGAGGGATGGAAATAGAGGAGGGTGAAAAGGCAGATGGAGAGAAATAGAAACAGAAGGACAAAGAAAGAGGCACAAAGGGGAGGAATGGGGAAGCCAGTGTGAAACAGATAGATTGCAGTCAGCGCGGAGGTCAAGGCCAGAGGGACAACGTAATTGGACAGCCCCCCCTGAAGGTGATGATGATGATGCTGGGCGTTGATTGGAGGTGATGGGCCGATGCAGAGGAGACAGGGCCAAAGGGGCCGTCCGTTTACGTGGAAACGAACATTGTTATGAGTACAGTTTGTCCTCTGATGTCATTCTGTTGCTTCTCATGGCCGGGCCCTCAGCCATACCGCTGGGCTGCTGGTAATACACACACACACACACACACACAGTGACACACTAACACAGAAACACACACACTTAAACAAAGAGGCATAGTGGCGTGCAAAAAGAGAAAACACACAAACAAAGGCACACAAATTATCACACACTCTTACTCAAAGATACATATAGAGGCTCATATAGATACACACAGTGACACTGGCGTATGAACACAACTCACTCACTACTTGGACCACTTTCTGTTTTACCATGAATCAAGGCAAATATGATGGTGGTGATACAAGAGGCTCATTTATGGAAATGCAGTGGGTAAGCTGCTGAAAAATGTTGAGAACCCCCCCCCCCCTTCTAAACAGAGACTTCAGGGTCTGACAGAGGGTAGGAAAGCCGGCTGCCTCCTGCCTGGTTCGGCCTGCGTTGACTGATTCTATCTCCTTCTGGGTTTTTGGCGAACGCTGACGGATCCTGTCACCATTGGCAAAGTGGGTCTCCACATGCACAGTCACTAGTCTCCACCCTTGCAGCCTCCGAACACACACACACACACACACACACACACACACAAACACTCTACTTGCGTTGAGGAAGCATGAAAACTGACTGTCTAATGCAAAACATATTGTTGTAGTATATTACAGGAAATGAAACATGCAGGATGAGTTCATTCTGAAATGTCTGCTTGTACAAGAATGTCTGTAACAGGATATGTCAGCAGAGAAAACAAGCTATATGCTCAGTGTAAAAGCAGATGAATGAAGGTGTGGCCAGTGACTACACAAGATCATGATCCACTCCCATTTTCAAACTTCACCCTGAACAGGATCAGATGTTAGCGGGAGGGTTGATACAGTATGTGAGTTATAGCCTGCAGCTTTAATAACTGGTCTTTCCCATTCATTATGTATCACTTCTGAGGGTTTCTACAGTTACTGCAGCTCTGAGCTGTAGTTGGGAGACTCATGTTATAAGGTAATTAGGCCGGGCTCATAGCTGTAATGTAGCTGGTAACAATAACAAGATTTCATAGACGCTGGTGGAAAGACAACGTCAGACAAGAACAACAGAGTTATTTGTCTTCTGAGACAGTAAACACATGGGCACGCCAATAATTAGGCTATATTAAGAGCTTAACGAGATATTAGAGGGTAACATCACTGTAACTTCACCATGATAAACAGCAGGGCTACGACTACGCACCGGCTCTTCCCGCCATGCCAAGAGGGTCTTGTGGTAAAGTTATTAGCCCAGGAGCAACACAGGTAGACATTAACATGCGCCTTGTGACTGTCAAACATTACCAGATTCCCAGTAGCTGTTCATGGGAAGGGGGTGAGGGTGTGTTTACTTTATATTGGCTATATAAGAGGCGCTGTGGTTCAACCTAGCAGCACTTCTGCTAGCTTTGAGACGGTGCTGGCACCCAAAGTCGGACCAGTGATTCTGACATGCCATTCATCACAAGTCTGGCATCCATCCCAGAACCTGATTTAGGCCTCTGCTGCGTCCACTTCGGCCTCCTGGGTATCTAACATCATCTTCAGTTAGTAGATTAATCTGGCAGTTAAAATCAGCATATTTTAAAGTCATATTTAACTTGATGCTTACTTGTCAAAGTGATTGATAATATCAACATATAAAACATACTATAAGCCTATACTGGAGTGTTAGTTATCCATCAGCCTACCCAGTGAATGCCAAAAAGCTAGCCTCAGAAGTCAACAGCATGGACCACTCAATCAAATGATCCACTTGGGACACATGGATGATTGTGATGTCTATTCCCCAACAACTAAAACAACAACAACAACAGGCCAACCCTCCTCCAAAAACTGTGTACTACATTAAAGCAGAGAGGAAGTCCCAAAGTCAGAGTATACAACCACTGAGCTCTGCTGTAGGTGAGGCCAAACAAGACCTGATCTGCTCCAAGCATATATTATTAATACATGACTGGATTTGTTCTTACTTAATTAAGCTGGCTGATCTGCAAACAATCGGAGCAGATTTATTTTGGCTCATGTTTCACCACTGGGTCTGAGTCATGTCTTGACAGATGAGCTGAGCCAGGATCTTAACATAATTATACGTATAGATAGTCTGATTTGAAGTTTCCTTTGTTTTGTCAAGTGGTTAATGTTGTCATCCCAAACAAGGACCGAGAAACGATCATACTTCAGAGAGCTACAGTGTTTTGTACATTAGGCCTATTATTATTATTACTGAAGTGTAGGATCGGGCCTACACAATTCACTGCGAGTCTGCTCATTTACAGCAATAGCCCAGGGTCAGCAGTTGAATGGGGAGGATCAACCATTCACACCTGGTGGCAGCACTGCAAAATCACAATTACATATCAGGGGATTTGAACTAGCAGCCAATAGACTGACAGATTGGCCTAATGTTAAGGAATGCTAGTCTGTAAATGGAGGTCATGGGTGCACTGCCTACAACACCCCAATGGGAGAACATCTGCATTGGGATGTCCTTAACAAAGGCATTTTACCGATGACTACTCAATATATAATACATTCAGTGAGACTACATAAAAAACAAGAATTGCTAACACAAGATGAAAGAATAGGAATGAAGCTCAAAAACATTTTGATGACGGATCATAAGATAGAAGAAACAATTAAACCGGGTTTAAGTGGAAGCGGTTCAATAGATGACGTGTTTAACCAGTCTTATCTGTGTAACTGCTAGCAAACTCTTTATCCTCTGTTTATATTGGTAATACTGCAAGTGCTCTGACAGATACGTAAGTGTTCTCTGGGGCCTGATTGTGTGGATACGTCCTATGGGGAACCCAGATAATATGAGTCCTCCCATAAATTCATGGCTTTCCGGGGAACTCAGTGTTCTTTGGGCAGCGATGATTGACTGCCGCTCCAAGGGTCATTATTTTCTGGGTGAGTGGCTACATCTTAGGGGAGACAGCAAGTAACTCATGCCTCCAGGACCAGAGCTATAAATCTGTGTGAGTGTGTGTGTGTGTGTGTGTGTGTGTGTGTGTGTGTGTGTGTGTGTGTGTGTGTGTGTGTGTGTGTGCGTGTGTGTTTTGGATCCAATATGTGTGTATGTCTGCGTGTCAGTGTGTTGCCTCAAGGCTCACTTGATGCCGCTGTGTAGCTCGCTGTTGCACACCCATCAATCAATTCTCACTTTATAACTGCAGGGACTCACACACAGAGATAATCTGTCGAGTCAAATGAGTTACCTCTGACCTTTAAGTATCAGTCATTTGTGGATTATGAAGTTAAACAAACTATAGCTAAATTCTGCTGTGTTGTTTTAAACTATGAACTTCTCAGAAGTCACAGGTGGAAAAATCCTGTGATACATAAAGCAAGTTGCATAGTATCAGGTGTTCCATCCACAAATCTGAAATTTTATTGCCACAGTATGGCACTTTAAATAGGCCTTCCATTGATTTTACACATGAACTTCAGTTTACTCGTCACAAGGAGCACTCCTCAGCTCTCCAGAGTTTGAAAAAATAACCCTGATGATGTGAAGAGGGGATCTGTTTGGGATTGAGATACTTCAGCAGAAAGTATACGTTCAAGGTTAGAAAGAAGTGGGCAGGAAATAGGAGTCAGGAGGCTTCTAACAAAAGACTTTATTGGGTTGCATTATGAGGAATGTGGGATCCAGTGCTTTTGACACTTGACCCATATTAAAGAATAAAAGTCAGGATATTTCAGCCTGTGCTGCTTCATTTTTATTAGAAGGAAGGGACTGGCAAATGAGACTATAAGATTAGATCTTATGTTGTGGTCAGAAACACAGCAGGTTGTGTATTTTGTAGAGCCAACAGCACCATGGAAGCAGAAATGACCTAGCAGAGGAAAAAGCTTCTATACAGAGCTGGCAGCATAGGTAAGGGAACGTGGTTGGAAACCCAAAGTCGGCCCAGGCTGGCTGTCGGGGTTTTGCTGGCAGATCAGTTAACTGAAGGGGTTGTAAGAGGCAGACAAAACATGGCAGACACTGTAGCCAATTCCAGTGAATGGCTGCGGGTTAGAAGAAAGCTGAGTTGAGCAGTAGGCCCATGCTGCGGTTGGTAGCAATATGCTGACTAGCTCAACATGGAGTTTGCTGTTTGTAGTCAGTTGCTGGTAGCTGGAGATAATATTGACAGAAATGACAATATCCTTTTACCGAGTCCTGCACTGTGAATTTGTGGATGCAGGTAAAGAGGGGGGTGATTTTGTGATGTTTGTCATCTGCCCAACTCAACCAAACACCATGAGAGAGCACCCACCTGATGACCCTGTAGACCTGCCTGCACTCACACAAAAATTCATTTTGATGCCAGGTTCCTTTTATTTGGTAAGGCAGGGTCAAGTAATCGCTCTCTGCTTGGGGGAGGGTAGGATTCAACAACGTTTTAAACATGCACTAGATCAAACAGTGGTAATTTTCTGATACAAGTGGAGCAAGATAAGTAGGGATGACTAGTTTAGCAAAGCATCAAAAACAATGCAGTTCAAGTGGTATTTACATTCATTTCAACAATACGAAAAAATTTCCAAGATAGTTTCATCCAGTTTTCCTATTTTGTTCCAGATGTGCTTGTTTTTCCCTGCAAGCTAGCATGCTTTTTACTATCTAGCTAACACAGCAAGTTTTTAAAACCTAACTGAACACATTTAAGACCTTCACGTCCACAGGAGTCAGGTGCCAACAAAGCTTGAGCAACTTTTTTTTTTTTTACAGACACATAACTGTCACATCACGTGCACTACTCATAACTGACTCCACTGGTTGCCAACTGATGTTCTGAGACATGAACAGGCCTGCGGTTGGAGCAACAAGGATGACTCACTCCACCCATAATAACACCCTCCGCTGTGATTTACCTAAATCAATCAAACCTCAACAGCAGCAGTCAGTCTTCTGTGACATTATAAAACTGAGATTTGAGGTGAACTGGAACATCCTCGTTGTGTAACCTGTTTGTATGACGACTGAAGACGTACTGTACATGTCAGTGACTTTATGTGTTGTCTGACGCAAATAAGGATAATATGTATTTGTTCACCAAAAAGCAAAATATGGGAAATTCATTTCAGATCATCACTGAATATCATTTTAAAAGCAGAGGTTATGGTATCTAAACAGAGGTAGGTCAACCAAGGAGGTGTGTTCCTCACTGCTTTATCTTTTAGTATGTAACATCATTTGTTTAAAATATAATAATTTAAATAGTTATTTTTGTTTGATTTCTTAATAAAAAGTCTACAGAAACTAGTAGAAGTCTGACAGAAAGCTAGGCAGCCATATTGTATTGTTTATTTATATCTGTGTGACGACAAAGTAAGAGGAAATGTCAGCTCTGTCTGTGCTCTTGTATTCCAGCCCCCTGTCTGCTTCTCACTGATACTATCACATTATTTCTCCAAATAGCAGGAAGAACCCAAATCATTGTGATGTAGACAGAAAGCAAGGACACACTCTGAATGGCTCGATGAAAACTGGCAACAACAACGTCTCTCTGTGAATGTGAGAAGGCAGCGGCAGACTCGAGGAAAAGCATTGTGACAAAAGCTGCGTTCTTGTTGTTATTGTTATGATACAGCAAAACAAAAGTGAAACATTTTTCCCTTTGCAATGAAAAACCGCCCGGCTCACTGCGCTCCAGCTGCTTTGGTTTCCTCCCTCACCCGTCTCCCCCCCAGCAAGACGTCTTTCATGCCATTGTGGATGTGACATGCTGGAAACACAATGAGACAAGCACGAACCCAAACTACACTTCCCCTGGCACCATTGCTGCATTGTGGTACCCGGTGGGAGGAGATGCTGGGTCAGGGGAAACTCAAATGGGGCATTTGCACCCACGGCTAACAATTTACAGTTGAGAAAGCAAAGACAAAGAGCGGCCATGCTTTGGACTTCTGGCTACTTCCTTGTTATTACCCATCTCTCGTCATGCCTTTTACCTTTACAAAGTTAATTCTTACCATTTTACAGTCTGTTGGAAGCCAAGTATGTAGAGGCAAAATGGGCAAAAATCCAAAGTTTGAAATTGTTTCACCAACGTGGGAAAAACATTAGGGAAGCCAGTGAATAAGTGAATATTGGTTGATATATTAAGTGACAACACAGAAGACGGGAGGATGCAATATAAAATGTACTGTTGCGTTGTGTGGCGGTTCCGAGAGCTTCATCCCCTGACTGAATCCGGCAACACTGCGGAAGTCCTACCCAGCTGTTGTCTGGCAGCTGGCGGGTTTAGCTAGCTATCCAGAGGCTTGAGCTAACAGAACCAGCCAACAGCTGCTCAACCAGCACTACGCATCAGACAGTACAGAGCACGGCTATGGTTACACGGCTAATGTTGTGGACAAGTAGTACTTTCCCACAATTAAAACAAATGTTGTGAACTTTTTCTTTAGGTGTAAATCCAGTTTAATGGTGATAGTGAAATGTTGACGGATTCCCAAGGCTGGTAACATATTTGTGCTTCTTGGGACATTTGTTCCACCTGAGCTGGTGTTTTCTAGCAGCTGGACTGCGCACAGCACTCGACTCACACCGATCATGTTGCCAAGGTATGCTGGATTAATACACACATTCACATGCTGATGGTGCAGCATCAGGAGCCGTTAGGGGTCCAGTGTCTTGCTCAAGGACACTTCGACATATATAATAATATGGGGATCTGGGTAAAGTAGTTCATGTTTACTTTTTTAAGTGTGCAGAACAAGTAGCCTGGTTCTGGCCAGCAGTAACAAAATCCACTTACCAGGACCTCTGAAGCTGACAAATCAACATACAACCAGCAGAGACTCAATGAAGTTGTAGTACCTGGCCAAGAAATACCAATTTTTATTATAATTGAACATTTGTTTGTTTAATTTAATGCTCAAATACTTATTTTCTTGGTTGTTATTTTGAAAAAACAAGCACTTTCTGCTTACATTAATCAACTACTGACTGTGAACTCATCCAATAATCAATCATAGAAAATTTGCATCCCTAGTTTTGGGAGAACCTTACAGCTCGTTACAACCCGACGTAATGTACAACTAAGAAACAACCAAGCCCACCAGCAACACCAACAACACCCATTCAAAGCACATATCGTGAGCTCACCCCAGGGTGCTCTGTAGGTAGCAATTAGAGCCACCACCCACCTTAGCCTCACACAAACACACACACAGACACACACACACACACACTGACCATGACCCCACTATCTATCTGCTGTATCTCTCCAACCTCCATCTCCTCTCTGAGAGCGGACAAATTACAGATCCATCAGGTAAACACTGTGGTTATAGCTTGTGAATTCATGTGTGTATGTGAGTGTGTGTGTGTGTGTGTGTGTGTGTGTGTGTGTGTGTGTGTGTGTGTGTGTGTGTGTGTGTGTGTGAGATGGCAGTATTTGTCAGTGTGTGCAACGAGAACTATCACCATCATTGATGAGCTTTTTTCTAGGAGCCATCCTGCTTCAAGCACTACACACTACGTACTACAACACACATGCTCAGATTATAGGCTGTTTTGTTTTCCTCTTCTCCTGAATTCACTTTGCAGCCATACGAGTGGTCTGCGCTATGTGTTTAACTCCATCATCCATTAAGTCGTGGTCTGTTCAGCCGTGACATCGAAACTGTTCTGCCTCTGCAATCAAGCCAGTAATCCTATTGATCCAAAACACACCTAACCTCGCTGTTATATCTCCGACATTTATTCATCTCTCTGAGCTGTGCTTGAATGAAGATTACATCTCATTCAAATCAGGCTCTACACTAAAGCCTCCTCACTTTAGAGTTTGGGTTGGAACAAGAAACCAAAAGAAAAAGTCTTGTACAACTGCATAGATGTGCTGGATTTATGTTTACATGCTGGCCTTGTTTAATCCAACATGTCTGGGTGGTGTGTAGAAGAGTTGAAATATGATGGATGTTAATTAGAAAAGTTTAGGCTTAAAAGAGGTTTGTTGAATGTCAATCAGCTTGTCTGCGGGTTTTTATAGTCTTCATCCTGATGAGGCTGGATTCACTGCTGATCAGTAACATCGTTCCATACCAATCTGAGGAAAATTTTCTGGAAATAAAATGTGATGTTACCTCTGACTGGAGTTCTGTTTATTGCTCTGGTTAGACTAATTGATCGACTTGGAGAAAATATTTTCAGGGAGGAATTTCCAACTTTTCAGAGACAGACAACTGATCAGTTCGAAGTCTGTTAAATGAGCTATTTGTAAGTTACCATTTGTAAGTAACTAACCCCAGCCCATCGCGTCACTTTCTGTTAGCGACTCACTGTAGCCTCACTGCCTGCCCTGAACACATAGCGGTGCTCAAAGGGCATATTATAGAAAGATATATGTATAGATATATATATAAGAAACCATGTTTGGGGGCAAGGAAAACTTACAAATAGCCCCTTTGAAGTCTAATTAAATAAAAAATGTGAAGTCTTGTATGGGATTTTGGGTCCCTTTCTTCATATTTGACCTTATTTAAATTACTTAATATCAAATTAGATATCAAGTTGTTGCTAAAGATAAAAAAACAAGGTTCAGTAGAAGTAGCAACTAGCTCAATAAACAGCCTTAACACTGTTTGGTAAAAGTGCGCATGTGCTGGGTGTTAACAGATCGGCCACATACCAGTGTGACAGGCATGTTTCCATAAAACAGAAAAGGAGTCCTGTGATCACCTGCTGCAGAGGGGTGGGACTCTCATCTGTTGCTACAAGAGCGCTGAGAGATGGACAGATTGGAAGATGGGGGGCCGGATTCCTCAAGCACAATCCTCAATCACACACAAACACACACCTGGGATCAGATCATCACCTGTAAAGACGGACATACACACATACACACACACATCAGACCCTCCTCCCTCATCTACTCATACAGACACAGCCTGCGTGGCCAACCACATCCACGTGTACAAATGAGCAAAATGAGTGTAAATTGCACTGACATGAATACAGAAACCTCAAGGATTAAACTGAATGGCTACAGCAACAGGTACCCTGATTCAAACCAGACCTGTAGTGTTTGCAAAGCATTTTGGGGGTTTGTTTCATTCTGCTGGGATAATACAGGTCATGTCAGGCAAGTGGCGACATCGCACGAAAGTGTACGACTTTTATATACCTATTCTAGGATTACCCAAAATTTCTGGCTAATCATTCTCAGCAAGTATTTTCGTGCCAGGTATATCTCAGATGTCCATCCAGGAGGCCTCGACATCTGTTACTGCTGGCTGGGAGACACACAAAACACACACATAAAAAGAGGTACACAATGTACTTTTCATGCTGGTCAAACACACACACACACACACACGAACACAATGAACACACACACTCACACACACACACCAGCTCATGGAGTTAGGAGGCAGGCATCCCTTGTAGGCATTTCTGTGGGCAGCTAAGGCTCTTTAGTGGTCAAGGCAGACGCAGACACAGTCAGAATGAGAGCGGCATGGAAATCTAAGGCCCTCATAAACACAGATGATTCAGCCCCTTTTCACAGTGCCATGTGTGTGTTTGTGTGTGTGTGTGTGTGTGTGTGTGTGTGTGTGTGTGTGGAGGAGTTAGGGGGGTGAGAGTGGGTGTGAGAGCATCATCCACTAAAGTACTGGTTGCAGTGGAAAGGTTGTGACCCCCACTATTTGCAAACAGCTCGTACAGTTAATTTCTTTCCTGCGCAGGTGCCAGGAACTAATAGTATTTATACACTCACTGTTAGTGGCGTCATGTTTTCCTCATCTGGATTGTTCTCATATAATCAGTTGAACATAAACAGCTTTAAACACAGGCTGAGATTTATATGCAGCTACTGAAGCTCGTGAGGTCAGAGGTCAATAAGGAAGGCTGCAGGTGACCACAGGTGTGGTATTTTTTACTGGTAACAAGAGGTCAAAGGTCACCAAAGCTACTGCTACAAAACACCAACAGTAAACTACTGGCCGCTGACAGATGAGCAGTGATGTAAAGACTAACAACTACAGAGGAAAGACCTGCTGTCTATGAAAATGGATCCCTTCATTTATCACTTTAAAATAATTGAACCAACCCAATAATAATCATGTGTTGTTGTCAAGGACATAAATACAAAATGGATTCATTAATGAACATTTTAATTGGCAATTTAGTCAAATTTACAGATTCATTTATACCTTAAAGATGCCATAAAAATTCAGTTCAGATTTGAATTTAAATTGAAATTAAGGATTTATTAAGAAGACACCTCTTAATCCCTTAATAACAACTTAAATTGACAATTAAGGTGGAAGTCATGTAGCCCTTAAATTGTACTTGATTTTTTAATTAAGGGATTTTGAAATGAAGGTGTTGTAAGGGGTTTAGATTATATTTACTGTACCTTCATAACACCTTAAATATAATGATGATTAATTGAATTGTAAATTACTAATTGTGTAAATGAATAGTTCATGCACCACTTAAAATCTATTTATATGAAGTTGTGTTTCTGTCAATGAAACTAGTCCAATATTGACTCTCCTTCCAGCCTTCCCCAAATCCTAATGGAAATATCTGGCTCTTCGCCACTTCAATGCTCCACCGAGTTCCCCACTTAGTCGCTAACCTTGCTGTTTGGTGCTGTGGGTTTCATCTGGCGAAGCTGAAAACAAATGATTGATGAGGGCAATGAGAGTGAACTAAACAGTAAAATTGTGGGCTGTGAAAAAAAACCCAATGAACTCAAAGATGCTAAAAAGCTCCATAGAGTTAAGACGAACTGTACAAACTCAGTTTTCGCAGGTAAGGATGGATCAAGGCAATTTTAAGCAATTCTTGTTTCATTATGTGACAAATACAAGCAACAGAATGAAAATAATGCTTTATTTGGATCAAGGAAATTGTCAAGGTACTTAATGAACACCTTATGATAACCGAGCAAGGATAATTGGCAGCTAAATTGATATTTTTTCTTAAAGTTGGTGATGGAACTTCAGAGATCTATCTTGCCTTTTCTGTGCAGGTGTGGAGTGAAGCTTAACTCGCTGGACTAACCTTTTTAATTAACGCAGAATCCACTGCCTCAGGTAACCTGAAGCTAAGTCCACTCACACAAACACACCCTTCTTGCCTGCTTGCCTGCCTGCCTGTCTGACTGCCTGACCACCTGAAGCATTGTGGGATATTGGAAAGCCGCCCCCATCCTCCCCCGGCTCTTGTTCTCCTCCACCCAGCCCCATTAAAAACTCGAGCTACTGGAGGAAACACCCACTTCCTCCACATTCCTGAAGGATTTTCCATACAGAGAATAGTAAACAAACCTGTGAACAAAGACGGAGTGGGGGAGGGAAGGGGTGCATGGACAAGTTAATGTTATTTCCTTTCTGTAGTAAATCAAGCTAAAGGATGAGGAGGAGAAGGGGGGTATTTCTTTTGTGAGTTGGCGAAGGTGTTTACCATCAGCAGCGCTGGCAGCAGGAGTAGGATAGGGAACAAAGGCCCTGGCGACGGCATGCATCACCCTCCTCATCCTCCCAATTACCTTTCCCAGCTGCTTGGTACACACAGCCCCACAAACACACACTGGCTTTCACCGCATGGGAGGAGAGAGGAGTTGGCAAAGGGAGGAAGGCCTCCTTATCAGCTTTCAGCATGGGAACCTCTGTGTTGTTCACTGACTCGTGTCAAAACCTCGGCCTGAACTTGACGCAGAGGGAGTGCTTTTGTGTGTACATGTGAAAGGAGGAGAGAATCTGGAGAGACAGGAAGAGAAACAGTCTGTCGTTAACTGACAAGTACAAATAGCTAAGAAACAGACAGCTAAATGGAAAGATAGACATTTGGCTTATTCCCAATGGGACTGATAGACAGGTAAAAGTCTGATCTTGTTACTGGTGTATCTGTGTTTGTGTAAAAGGGAGGGGAAGGACACGAAGCGCCCATTGGCGACATTTAGCATTTTAACCGACAGAGCAGGTGAGTCTTTGATTTTTCCTGTACTGACGCGTAACACTGGCAGACAGCTGTTGACTTTTAAAAGCGTTGATTTGCACAGTTGTCAGACATTTCCTGCTGGCACACACACACAGACACACATACATAGAAAAACCTTAGCCCACACAAATGTGTAGACCTCTAAAAAAAAGTCGGCTTCCTTCTTTAAAGGTCACTCCACTCAGTGTTGACAGTTTCTGAGGGCATGTGAATTTGACATCCACAAAGCATCCAGAAACAATAAAGCACCATTCCAACCTTAGACCTCCGAGCTGTAGAAAATATCTGCTGCGCTCATATAACACAGGAGGCCCGTTAAACTGTGTCGAGGTCCAGTGTCATGGAGCCCGGCACAGGATGTGTGAATGACTCATCTTCTATCCTGCTATCTAGCAAGGGCCTACTAAATCTGAGTCCTGACCTGCTGCTTGTTCTGACGACGTCCTCTCTGCCCAATCCCTCTGGCAGAGGCCGGCCTGTAGCTGTGGATCCTGCCCCAGCTTGCACACAGGAATGTACTATTGAGAAAGCGCTGCACCGCAAACCCTCCCAGCCATTCCAACCCGTAATCAGATCCAGCCTGTCATCCCCCATCCCGTCTCCAATCTCTCTCTCTCTCTCTCTCTTTCTTTTTTCTCTTCGATCCTTCTTTCTCTAAATGACATGCACACACGCAGAACACAAACACCCACATACAGAACAAGCACTCAGACACCCACACAGAATCGCAGACACCAATTTGTAGACGTGTATGCTTGTGCAAACACGGCGCAAAAGTCACACAGACTTTCTGCAGCAACAAGTAAATGTAGCTCTACAGGGAAAATTGGAGATTCATTGGATTTATGTCACACTTACTTGTAACTGGGAAAGATGAAAACCCTATAGGCCTGGTAACACCTGGTAACACCAGAAAGTGACGTGATCTGTGTTCTCGCAAAATAGGTCAGCTGCATTATCTCTCTGCGCTTCTATTTTCTCTGTGTGCAATTTAACCCGTAGCTTTGTGGCTAACAGCACAATAAGTTTGTACAGTTTATTCAAAAGAAGTATTCGGACCGGCAAACTCGATCTTATGACTGTGTGAAAGCCCTCCCTATTTAGTTGATTATTTGACACTGACAGAGGAGGTAAAAACGGCAAACAACCTAAGATAGCTTCTGTCCAGTCTGTCAAAGGACAGCGCTTTCAAGACGGCTTCCTATTGGACAACAAGTGCTCAAGTGTCAAAGTTCAACAGAGTGGAGGGGTTCAGAGGAAATCCACTGATCACCACAAAACCTTACAGTTGTAATTGCTGGTGTGACGGGGCCTTTGGAGTCAGTCATGCAGAGTTCAGTGGGCATTACACTGTACCACTTCACCATATGTTTTGAATTTCAAATTTGAATCGATTCTGATTCACAACTGGTTCTGAAATTTCGTGAATGTATCTGTTTACTTTTCCTACTTTTCATATTTCAATGTTGTCCCATTTGTGTATGTGCCTTGCTGGTTGTAGGTTTATCCTCTTGATGTTATGAAAAGTTATTAAAATGTAAGAATCCATTGTGCTTCACCAGAGGCAAATATTTTAGTTCACATGTCTGCTTATCCACTTATACTCTTAGTCATTGTTTCAGTTAGTTAATCACCCTAACAACGAGCAATCTCTTCCTCCCTCTATCTCCAACCACCAAATCTCCTCATCTCTTTCCACCTGACTGGCTATGATTGCTGCTGATCCTTCCCTCTTCATCTCCAGACCTCCTTCCCCCTCCTCTCTCTTTCTGTCTTTTTCACTGAGGCAGGATGGGGAATATTTCTTTAAGCTCCTTTTTCTCTCTTCTTCTCTCAGGAAACTCTGACTGTGGGGCTGCTTTGCTGGCTTTCAATAAACTCTTGGATCCCGCGCCTTTCTGAAAAAACCACAGCTTCGATTACACAAAATGAAGCACCACACAACCCTGGGCAACCGAAAGGTGTTTTCAATAATTACTTATTATATGTGTTTGGCGGATCAGAAACATCTGCGGCGAATTTGACTGAAAGAGCCCCAAAACATTCCTAAAATAGGAGTGACGCACGCAGGCTCTGAGACACAAACTGTCTTTCAGACACACGCACACACACTGGAGGGCTACACTGCGCCATTGTCAGTATGGGTCTATTTGCGGGCTGTTTTTTTAGCTGGCCACAGCTGCGGAAATGAATATCAAATGTGGTTATGCTCCCATAAATCAAAACCGTTTGCTGTGTTCTGACTTTCTTTCCCCCCGTTTAAAGTCAATTCGCTGGGGCAGTGTGCATTACACTTACAGCTTAACTCTTTCCTCTGAAACAGTCACAGAGGAGTGTCCAGGAGCTGGAAGATAAGAATGGTCGGTGAGGTTTATTTAATGAAATGTTGTATAATTCTGAGAACAAAATGCTAGAGGAGAGAAAATGACAAAAATAAATGTTCAAATAGAAAGAAGGTTAAAAGCTGTTAAGACTGGCTAGCATGTTAGCGGTAGGTTCGCCAGTTACAGTAGTTCAGCCTTACAAGTAGTCACTACGTCATCAAGCTTTCAGAAACACATATTTGTTAAGACGCATTTTGCTGTGCCACTTTCCGGTGCAATCAGGCCTTTTAGGTAATGAAAGACATCATTGCTGACCTTTATGGGGTCCAATCATAACACTGTGTGTGTGTGTCTGTGTGTGTGTGCACATTTGTGTGTGTGCAGGTGAAGGAGGGTGCGTCGCTGAAAGCGCCGGAGGTCCTGGACTGGGCTTTACCTCTGCTTTTCTGGGATTAGAGGGGATCCAACGCTGTCCAAATCTTATCCTAACCTACTGTCCAGGCCAAACCAACACACACACTCCAGATCAAGCTGTGGGACAATAGACCTGCCATGTGTTAGTTTAACAGGTCTGGATGCTTGCTAAAGGGGGATTGGGGAGGCCTGCTCTGATGTCCAAAGGCCTGGGAGGGTGAAGGAGGGAGGAGGGAGTGAGGCTTTGCCAAAGGGGAATGCGTGTGTGACTTAGTGTGCATGTGTATGTTCAAGTAGGGCAGGGTCACATAAGGCCGTGCATGTGAGTGTGCGTGTTTGGGACACTGGAATGTGAGGGAAGGGGGGGGGGGGCATGCAGCATGGGACATCCCATTAATACCAGACCTAATCTCCACCCTGGGTACTGAATATATACACACACGCATACACACACACACAGAAAGACTGACAGACAGACAGCCAGACAGAAGGAAGGGGATAAAGTCAATGTTTTCATTCTGAACCGAAATGGAAAGGAAGAGGAAATGTTTTCATTTCCTTAGTTATATCCACCATCTACACTTACACTGTAAGAAATGAGACATGTTTGAATACACATCATCAGCATAACTTTTCACTTTCTCTGAGTTTAACCTCATATTTTATAACTTCATGAAAAAAATGTTAATGTGACCGTGCTTTTGGTACTGAATTTCTAATTTTTAACATTTCACTCCTAGTAACATAAATACTTTCATAATCATGCAGCTTTTCTAGAAGGAAGCTACTTTTTACAGTAGCAGGGAGTGCAACCAAACACTATCAAAAACCAATGAGTCAGACAGAATACAATAATAAATAATAAATTATATTCATATAGAATAAATTGACCCACAAAATACTGAGGGCATTTGTTTAATTTATTATTTGTTATTTCTATGTATAATAGCTTCCGCGTATAACGCTAATTTTCATGTGGTGTGTCCTGTTACTTTTAACTGAGCTACTTTTTAAGTTTTGCTATTGCTACATAGCCAACATTAGCATTAACAGCTGTCTACTTACCAGTATAGATGAAATGTTACAAGTTCAGCATCTATCATATCTTTACTTCCAATGAAGTTAGCACGCTAACCAGTTAACCCTGACCCGTCGCAGCACTGTCTGATAGCGACTCACTGTAGCCTCCTACCTGCCCTGAAGACGTAGTGCTGCTCAGTGGACGTATCATAACTTCTTGTCTTGTAAACACAACAGTGGCCAGCAAGAAAAAAAATGTTTGGCCGCAGAGATAACTTACAATTAGCTCCTTTTAAATACTTTTAGTTTAGCTAGCTAGATGTAGCTTCCCCAACATAGCTGGTAGCAACACGTCTTTTCCACTGACTGCAGAAAACATGCCACTTTGTCTGAGATGCAACTGGACAGAGGTTCACAGACGATTTGTCTTTTCAGGTTGGTCAGTTTTATTAATTTATTTAATAAAGGTGACAAAGTGAGTTGCTGGTATTTTTGTACGTTTGTCTACTGTTTAAGTCCATGTATAAAAGAATATGTTTTCTATAATGAAAGGCTGAAGGATTTAAACTTGGTTTATCTGCATTATTTCAAATAAAATATCCTCTGAATTTCACTGTACTCTTAACTATCTTACTCTGCAAGTTGTTTGAATTTAATAAGCTCAACAGTCAAATCTATAATTATCCTTTTGTTTCTCCTCTGAATCGGTGTCACACTGCTTTGGTTACAGTGTTTTTTTAAAGTCATACTTATTCACCACTTTTAAATGTGCTTTTCATACAAGGCCAAAACAAGAGCGATAAAGTGCATCAAAGCTCTGTTCATAAATCCAACATTTGTATCGAGTTACTGTGACTTTACAAATTTTTGAGAAGGCTTATTTCCCATCAGCCATTTCCCAAAGTCAAACTTTTTTAATGCACATGTGAGTATGGATAGTAAAATAAATTCCAGATTGCACCTTTAAACTCCATTCAGTGAAAATTACTGCTTCACTCTCACTGTGCTGTCAAGCTTAATAAATTCCCCCTGAAAGCATGTTCTTTGCATGCAGCCTAATGTGTTTAAGCCCTGAGTCTGGGCAACATGTGCAAACAAGTGCCTACTTGCACCCATCCACACACACAGAGCTGTAGCCATCACCCCCCGCCTAGCTTTAGCTTATTAAGATGGGCAGATTTACAGCTGATGTTGAGTCGTAATTGGCAGTTTCACCAGGAGTGATAATGCAGTGGTGTCAGTCGCACTCTGTAATTACACTGGAAATGATCTGCTACTCTCGTGTGTTTGTGTGTGTGATTGTAAGCTGGTCTTTTTTTCATGCTTACGTACGTATGTGTGAGAATGTGCACCAGTCGGTGTGAATGCTTCGTAGCGTGTGTACGCTTGTGTCTCTGTGAGTGTGTTTATCTGCTTGCGTGTGCATGAGTGTATAAGGAAATGACAGAGCCCCTGTGATGTGAAGTCCCATAGAATTGTTTGCTGTAGTTGTGGCTCTTCTAAGCTGAGAATGGCAACAATAACAACCCCCTCAGCACTGGAAGGAGTGATGTCAGCCTCTCCCCTCCCTTCTCACACACACACACACACACACAAACAACTGACACCCCCTGGATCGCTCACATCAGACACTGGCACAGCATACCAGCCTAACTTAGCCAGTCCTTACACACACACAGCTTCTGTCGCTTCACTCTCCAACCTTTCCTCGCACCCTCTGCTGAATAGCCACATTCATAGCTGTCTGCAGAGAAACATAAAACACTATAAACAAAACAGCAAGGGCCTGCTGAGTGACACCTGCCTGGCCCTGCCAATGTACACTTAAGCCCGCTCCAGTAACAAGTGTTATCATAGTCAGCCCTAAGGAAGGTGTCATAAAAAATATGTTAGAGTTTAAAAATATGGATCCTGGAGGGCAATTTGTGTGAAGCTGGGGGAGGATGGCCGTACTGTAGCTTGGAGGCAGGGCAAGATGGCAGAGCAACAAGTATAACAGAATCTACAGCCAGGTGTGAGTGCATGGACTGCAGGTTATAAACACCAAGCATGGAGTGTCGGAGGTGATAGCCAGCCTGTATTTAGGGCAGAGAAGAATGGTGCTACATAAAGAGCCAATGGAATAATACCAGTGGGAGCACTTTAGTGAGCTGCTGCATGGAGCCAGTGGAAAATAAAGCTGTGCCATGCTAGTGAAGGTGCCAGACTGAGAGGAGAGGAGGCAGAAGTAGAAAAGAAGGATGATGGTGATGTGCAGATGATGATGGTGAAGAGGTAAAGGGTGTCAGAGAATGAACAGGATGATACAACTTGTATTTTTCACTTCATATTAGAATTTCATCTTACATTTTCAAATGTGTTGAACAAAAGCAATAAAATGATTTACAGTATATTATCACCCCGGTTAAACTACGTTTTGACTGGAACCAAAGTTCCAGGTGAAGAAAACATGGCTCAGCAATGCATGATGGTCCCATGCAGTTATGTTGATGCTTTGGAAGCTAACAGATCTGGCAATATTGCCTTTGCCATTTCTCACTCACTGCTGTGTTCGTATCAACCTCACAAGTCAGCCATTGACTTGTACTACTGCAGACTTTTGATCAGTCCTGTATCTGATGGCTGCTGACTTTTACCCTGGTTATATAAACCATTCCACCATTTTCAATGTGCACATAGAGTAATTGCAGCTGTACAGTATGTAAACAAGCCTGAAACACAGTCTGTGATATTGCAGGGATGGCGGTCAGAAGTCAGCTGTTGAGGTGGAGTCATAAGTGAGTTTTCAGCCTCTTATAAAACAGAACAGCATCAGCACTGACTCTGATGGGAAGATTTTTGACAGACTGGCTTGTGATATTTTCATACACTTCACTACAAAACATCACACTGCACTGTGTTGTCCATCAACACCTAGCTCTCATTGAAATACATGGGATACTGTGAGTTTTTTCAACAGATCATAGGTTCTGGGATATCACGGAGCCTGAGCACTATGCAGCACCTGTAAGTCCACTTGCCTCCCTGCCTGTAACCACAGGCGAGGACAGAGGACTGCAGAGTTTTCCCAGGCTCGGCCAAGATGCGTATAAAGGCAGCTCTGTTCGCTCTCTGCCTGCATCTCGTGCTCCATCTCTTTGAACTGGGCAGTCATGTCAGCAGCTCCCAGCCCCCCGCCACCACACCGCCCTTCATGTGCCCATGGGGAGCGATAGGCTGGTCGCAGACAGATCCACACAACACCCAGAACAAATGCACACACGCACGCACACACGCATGCACACACGCACACATCTATAAACACATGTGCTTGGTTGTGCCCTGTCTGCCTACAGGAGACGCTGATGCAGACATGTGCAGTATTCATTAGACAGAGAGAGGGAAGAGGAATATGTACCATTGGCTGTATTACTGCATTTAGCATGCATTCAGTTACACACACAGTGTTTGAGCCAAAGTTGGCATTTAATAAGTTGTGTCAATGCTGTAAAATTAAACTTTTGGCTGTTGATTAGTAAACATTAATTTAACAGTGTCTGCTAGCTTGAGCAAAGATGGTTTGTTGCATATTATTGTTATATATTATAATATTCCACTGCAAGCAAACAAATCATGGGACATCATGGGTGTGTCTGGCTAGCAGCTTGTTTGCTCATTTGCAAAGATTGTATGAATAAGCAATCAACAACAACAATTTAAGTGACTCTGTAGGTTTTTCCTGTTGATGCCACTCAGTTTCATATTTGAAATAGTTTGTGTTTTTGCTGTTCAAAAAGACAGACAGAGTGAGCCTGCTGGTTAGTGAACAATGTAGCATCAGCTGATTGTTATACATTCTTGACAGAGAGCATTTGAGTACTATCGACAGCTAACACTAGCTGAGGTACTAAATAAAACTCCCTTAGCTACACTTTGAATCTGCAGTGACTGATGTTATAGCCACTTGCAAATACAACATTCTCCCCACTGCCATTAGGTTGTACATAGCATCTTAACCAAAGGCAGTCACTCATGACCTGGACTATGAATCTAAACTGCAGATATGTGCAGACTGCTGAACAATTTGAATTTCTCCAAGGGGATGAATAAGGTACCTATCAATCTATCATCACGTTTTAAGTTGATCTGGTAAATTTGCTAACAACTATATTAGCAATTAGCACATTTGATTATGAGCAACATCATTCATTTAAAGCTGTGTTCATGGCCATCTGTCTTGGTCTCTACTAACTAATGAAGGCCATATCTGGTTCTTTAGCTATTAAATGCTTAGTTGCTAACTGTGTTACATGCTGAGCAGTTAGTGAGCAGTGGGCTCTTCGACTTTTTCACTGAATACAGCTGCCTGCTGTGGTTGAAAACAAGACTATGACAGCGGTAAAAGTGAACGACAGCAGTAAAGATGCGGCCCAGACAGCTAAGCAATGAGCTGAAATTCACTATAAAGCTTTGAAAAGCCAAGAGGAGGTACAAATGACTTTTCACATTGCTTTCACTGATTTTTTTATGATACATTTATTAAACATTAATTATCAGTCCATTAAACTATAACATTAGCTAATGTTAGCTAAGCAGCTAAAGGGTGATAAGAACTGTAACCATGAATTTATACCTTCTTTACACCAAAATTAGCATGTATAATGAGGTTTTATAAACACAGGAAACTCTTTTCTTACTGCTAGAGGAGCTTGCCTTTCATCACAGCACAGAAAAGGGACAAAAGGTTGCGTGTTCACCTGGGTATCGTTTTTACATCATTGCTGATCAGAGCTGGAACCAATAAATATCCACAATTACTACAGAGTCATTTGACCCAGGAGTGAATGCCAGTTGTACTCTTCTACTTTGTGGACAAAAGCCTGATGTTAGCTGGTCTTAACAGGTGTTTTGACCAGTGTGAAAGGAGCTTTAGAAGATAGTAGTAGTATCTGATATCTTCAGCTTTAAAAAAAAACATGTTTTGAATATAATAATACAAAGCTTATTTTAGGTATAAAAGTGATGTAGCTATCACAAAATCTGAGCTTTAATACATATTCAGGTTTTTTAAAGTGAACTTAAAGCAAAATACTGCACTCTCATTTGTTTAATTTAATGAAAAGCAAAACAAGCCATTTAATATGGCTTATATAAATTCTCATATCAGAATTTTGTAGCCTTCAATAAGTTCACAGTTAGAAACAGTGGAAAAATACTAATTGGCCCATTTGACCCAGATAATCCTGCCAGGATATTATATTCAACAGGAAGGTTTTTAGCGAGAGATAAGCTGTACACAAACATACAAAACACATAAACATTAGAGAAAACTAGGATTATGCAGTAATTTATAAAACTGTATTGAATTACAGTATGTACAAACACATCAAGCGTCTTTGCCTTGCCAAATACGTGTAGGCATAGATACACATGTACACTTTCCCTCTCATACACACCTACAGTCAATATACAAACACACTAATCAGGCATCCTTCCCTCCTTTTCCGGCCATGGTGAGGTTAAAGCTGGTCTGTAGATAGAGTACACAATCACGCTGGCACAGGATCAGACAGTTCGTTTCCTCTATCACAGGTCATCATTCTGTTATTTATACCATCCATGTCTGACTCATACTGTGATTGCTACACAGTGAGCAAAACAGACACAATGGAAGCCTTATAAATCATTGAGTCCATACAAAGTATTTAGAGGACTGATGAAACACACCTGGCTCATGCCAAAATGAAGATTATGGTGTTTGTTAGCAACAAAGCAGTAAATACACAAGTCATGGTGACCGGAGGGAAGTGCATGTGTGTGTATTTGTATGAATGTGTGTTTATTTCAATGTCTGTTGTGGCAGAAGCAGATGTTTTAAAGAAAGAAAGATGTTGAACTTGTGTGTGTGTGTTTATCTACATATGCAAACTGTTCATGGGAAAAGACAGAGCAACAGTCAGAGAGACAACTGTGAAAGCAAGACAAATATATATTCATATTAACAGCATATGAAAACTCTCCTCTCTCTCTCCCTGTGATGAGTTCAGGTCAGTCCATCCAAGAGCGCTGCCTGGCTCAAACTCTCAGGAAGGACCCTTTTAGGGATTCTGGCCCTCCATCAGGTCACACACTCTTCCTCTTCCAGAGGGCTCTGCACACACATAAATCAAACACACTCCCAGCGCTCTCCCCATTATTTGTGACATCTATCTGGATGGGCAGACGCATTGTAGAGGATGTGGTCGTTTACCAGGCCCCGCCAGGCCAGAGTCCTGGGCCAGGGGAGTGGGGCGGAGGCTGGAATACAAACAAATCCCTGGCTGGGATGATAATACTCCCCATGCTATTTTTTCCAAATGAAAGCCTTAAACCTTGCTGGGAAGATATAGGAAGTTGCAGAAGTTGAAGAGTTTCAAGTCCAAAGTTTCCTGGAAGTTATGTGACGCAGCAATAATTTGTTGTAAAGGTTTAAGTACAGGTTTCCTGGATATAAAACAAGAGAATTAGTATGTTCATGTGCACCTATACTCCCACACAAACACCAATTCATACAAAATGTCACACATTTGACCCAAGTGACCGTAAATGAAGAGTGAAGTGCTGCAAATCCTTTAAAACCACTGTCATTTCCAGGAAGATGGTGTGTGTGTATATGAGTACGTATGTGTGTGTGATTGGAGTTGGCAAAGAAGACAGGCTCTTGGAGAGATGTTTAATTAGGTTAAGGAGGTGCAGCAGGCAAGACAGCCAACTGGCCCTACACACCCTTGTCCCCGACACACACACACACACACACACACACACACACACTCGTAGACACTCACCTCTCAAGTGTATCTGGCTCCTCTGGCTCTGTACACGCAAAACTTGGAAAACTGTGCAAGTTTCCAGCTGCCACCTGCTGCTGTACTCACTTTTCATTACTCCTGAGTGAGAACGCACAGCACAACTTTGAGTAACCTGCAACCTTTCATTTATTTTTAACGTCTGTAGAAATTGAGGTGGCACGGTGGTGCAGTGGTTAGCGCTGTCGCCTCACAGCACGAAGATTCCGGGTTCGAGTCCCGGCTCAGACGCAGGGTCTTTCTGTGTGCAGTTTGCATGTTCTCCCCGTGCTTGTGTGGGTTCTCTCCGGGTACTCTGGCTTCCTCCCACAGTCCAAAGACATGCAAATGGGGACTAGGCTAATTGGTTACTCCAAAAATTGACCATGTGAGAGTGAATGGTTGTTTGTCTCTGTGTGCCCTGCGATGGACTGGCGACCTGTCCAGGTACCCCGCCTCTCGCCCGAAAGGATGCTGGGATAGGCTCCAGCCCCCCCCGCGACCCTACTAGAGGATAAGCGGTAGAAAATGGATGGATGGATGTAGAAATTGACAAAGCAAATATGGAAATGTAGAAAAATGATTTACTTTTGACCTTTACTTATCCCTCAGTATTTGAACATGCACTGTATACTTCACTTTACCATGGTAGAGGTAAGCACACACACATCGTCCTACATAAAAACCTTGCCTTGAGGCACGTTGGCAGTAGCTCTTGACTTGGATTGGTAAATCAGTGCTCATCGGCGAAATAGTTCCTCACCTCAAAATAAAGCCTTGTCATTCATGTCAGTGAGGCACTGCAGGATCCTGACACAGAGAGCTCCAAATCCAGAGACAGTTTGTTCAAAGACGGCACATGGATATATCTTACTCCTCTCTAGTGTAGCTACATCTGCAGAGACTGTCCTTTGTGATAGTGGAAGTTAAGGTGACTACAATGACACTGAAATTAACTCTACCTCTCTCAGTCACATTCAGATTACAAAACAAGACTGTGTTAGTGCATCTGTTGGTGTTGTGTTTGTCCAGAAGCTCTGTTATAAATTGGTCATTTTATCCACTTTGAAGCCACTTTTTAATGCACATTTTATCAAGGATTGATTGATTGATTGATTGATTGATTGATTGATTGATTGATTGATTGATTGATTGATTGATTGATTGATTGATTGGGATGGAAGTACTGAGTTACATTTACTGTCATTACTGTAACAGTCGTTTTATTCTGTACTTTTTGTGTACTGCATGCTTGTGTATGTTCGTCGCTGCAACTACCAGCTATCTTTCTACAAAGCACAGTTTACTGGCTTATTTTCACTATAAATTCATTTCTGATTTTAGGAGAAACAGAAAACTTTCCAGAGTTGTACAGTCTTTTGTTGAAGGAGTATAAACGTTGTTGTATCTAATAGTCATTTAATGGACTCCCTGGATTGTATTTTGTCTGCCGCCCCTTGTGCTGCTTTGCTGTAGAGGTACTTTCAGTCTGAAAGCACACTTACACAACACTCTCAAAAGATGATGATGATGATGAAGTGGGAGAGACATTCACAGTTTACCTTGTGAAAGTGCAGGTTAAAAAATGTAAATGGCACATCTGGGAATTCTTCACCGGATGACCTTGAAAATTCACACACTTCCCATGAAGAACAGTCACATAATTGGCTTCCTAGAAACAAAACATTATCTCATGTCTTCCTCAAAACTCATTCACCCTCCCTGGCTGTAGGTTATATCCAACACACCCACACATCTCCCCCTCTGACAAGACACACCTCTGACCTCAGAGTTTGCTGGTGTGCAGCCAGGCAAAATGACATCACTTCCTTTTGGCAGCTTGACAGACTCTTCATCAGTGAAGTTGCTCAAGGCTTGAGAGAACAAGTGGAAGAAAAAAACAATAATGATAATAATTATACCTTCACACGTAATGAGCAGAGCCCACGGGCCACAATATATAACAGCTGGGCCTGGGAGCTGTCAGACAGCTAGATAGTGAGTGAACACTCAGTGCTAATCAAACACACATGTGAGTTATAGCTTGTGACACATAGCTGTGTGGTTAGTAATGGGTTGGGGGCAGGTTTGGATCTAGATATCTTAATATACTGTGGCAAAACGCCTTTCAAAACACTGAAATGAAAGTTTGATGTTATGGGTGAGAAGTTATTTCAATATCTAGGCTTTTGCAAAATTTTGAATAGATTTCAATGTATAATGTATATTTTCCCACAACTCTTTTGGTGTTCTTGTGTGAAGCAATTATCCTAAAGTTGGTAGTCCTAACATCATCATTATAACCAAGCGCCAACCTCTGGGGCTGTAAAATGAAGCCAACACCTATGTGCCAATCTGCAGTTACACGAATGGCCACTTGAGACTGACACCAAAAGTGAGTCAATATCCACAGACTCCAGTGTTAAAAATGAACAACTTTACAACAGAAATAAACATGTTTACAGCCTGGTGCAACGGTTTTAGTCTGTATCGGTAATTTCCCTCTGAACAGGAGTGATAACAGAGTTATGTAAATCACCCGTTTACATTTTATTAAGGCTTAAAGTTATGCATAATTGAGGGCATGCTACTTTGAGTTGACTTTGACGGACACGTCGCATCTTTGCCCATTTTTTAATTTAAAAATAGGCGGAATCAGGCACTGACATTCATGACAAGTGTTTTTATCATTTATTTATTAAAAGCATTGGCAGTTAATTTGATATTTTAATTGAAAAAGATTAGGCTACAATGATTTGCAGTCTTTGTAGTAGTGTGTGCACATTCAACTGTGTGTGTGTGGTGTGTGTGTGTGTGTGTGTGTGTGTGTGTGTGTGTGTGTGTGTGAGTGATTAATGCTGCAGGCCAGATTAGGGCAAAGATATGAGCACAGGCCATGCCACAACACCTACAAACTTGTAGTTTATGGTGCCTTCAGGTTCTGTTTATTCTCAAGTCTCCTCTTCATCACTCTGTGTGGTTTCATCATCACACACTCTCCCGCTCCTCTTTTCTCATCAAACAGTTTGTCCAATCAGTGTCCAATCAGTTCACTTTTAATTACATTATCACTCATACTCGTGCACACAAACTCGTTGTTACAATGAAATGGATCTCCAAGCTGTATATTCAAATCATAACAAACCAAAGCTATTGTACAACTAAAGACAGGATGACCCACATCCTGCTCACACAGACAAAATGTGTCTCAAGTGGAATGTGTTGGTTGATATGAACCTACTATATAACCAATACAAACCCATGATCTAATAATACTGCACAGGTTGTTCTGACATAATGGAAACCAAACAAAAAATGTGTACAATGTATGTATATTGGTAGACTGCTGCTAGTACACTGTGCACTGTCATATTACATTTTATGTGAGGCACCAATGTCATCAAGACATTGTTTGGATTTGAGACAAAATCTGATTTGAAAAAATCCTGTCACATGAAGGAAACAGGTTTTGCTAGGTTGCAGTGCTTGAAGGTTTAGCATACACTAAAATGAGAGTCAAGGCTGCATGCTTAAACTTTAGTACACACTATGTTGATGCTATGCTTTTATTTCAGCACTTTATAGAGCTATAGTAGGTTCAATCCTAACAGTGCTAACACACAGCTATATTCAGAGACAGTATTTGCTCTATGCTGACTCTTTTGACACACTACATTGACAGAAAATAGACTATAATATTTTTGTTGGCTTGAAAAACAATAGATACCATGCTAAAACTTTAGCAAATGCTATGTTAAGATGTAGTAGGCTATGTGGTAATACTTTAGCATGCTATGTTGAGAGCCCATAAACACCATCATAATACCTTTGCCTATATTACTATACTGACAAAGAAGACTCCATGCTAAAGACACCATGCTAACACTTTAGCATTAGCTTTGAGAAACAGTAAACTCTATGCTAACATTTTGAAAACACAACAGACAATAGACTCCATGCAAACACTTAAGCTATCACTGTTCATCATCATTATCATCATCATCATCATCATCATAATCATCATGTTAACATTTTTATATACACTATTCTGAGTGATAAGCTTAATTTAAAATGACTTAGCATTTAGCTTTAACACTGTCTTTTTCCTCATTTTCTCTGCATCACAATTCCTCTTTCACATCTTAAGCTGCATGTTAAAGGATGTTATTTTATAATAATACCTAAAAGAAATTCATACTTTACTCACCATTTTACTTACAGTGCACTGTCATATTTATTCTAACATGCACACAAATAAAGTAATCTTGAGAGGAGACGACTGGTTTACACTGAAAGCTAAGTAAGAGGAGAGAAATCAGCTGTGGGAGGAGAGGGAGAAAAAATAACACTGGCAGAATGAAAAGACTCCTGCAAATGTTTGTACAGGCAAGTATGGTGATAGGGACTGTGATGAAATGTAAGAAAAAAATGTGTTTACTGGATCAGATGAGACTTGGTAACTTCTTGAGTAGTTTTGGTGACATTTTCCCACCCCATACTTATTGTGAATGCTGCTTGTTTAAGTGGATAATCAAGTACTCTTTACAAGAATACACCCCTGACTTTTTTTGCAATATGGTGATCTCATGCTCACTGCATCTGGCCTGATTTCAATGGAGCAAGTTGAAGTCTCTCAGCACACCATGTTTTCTACATCAGCCCCGTTCTTGAGCCTGTGACAGTCAATAATACACATCAACCTCAGGGTTAAATTTTTGTAACCAGTGTCTTGTGTGTGTTGTATTGAGGTTTAACCATATCAGTTCTACCTAAACTATCCACCTTCTATTCATGCATACGTAACCCCAATCATATCTCCACAGCTTTCCTCCTTCACCACTCTTAGGTATGTTAGTGGGCAGCATGGCAAGATGAAAAATGACAGCCTGTTTGACTTAAATATGCAGAAGCAACCAGCTAGTACTCAAATGGCACATTTTCATCAACACACATTAAAAAAAACAACCTACCCAGACATCTATATGTGCAGGTCATGCTGCAGTTCTCACTAGATAATAAAGTCAGCTTGAGTGAATTGTACAGAGAGATGAGAACACACACACCCAGAATACATAGAGTGCAGAAGTGGGAAGAGCAAAACTGGACCAACTGTTTTCATTCAAACACTAGACACAGCCAGTCATATTCAAGCATCACATCAGCAGCAGGGGGGGGCAAAACAAAGAGCAGCACAACCAAAAAGTGGGCAACACTGACCCCCAGTGGAAGAAAAGTGAGCTGTCATGTCAAGTCAATAAGAGTTTATTTAGCACAATTATCACCTTTCACTCACACTGACTCATGATCTAATCATATGCATGAAAATTAATATTTGCATTTCTCCCAGGAGCTTTAAATCATGTTATGATGTAATAGAAATGTGATTATACACTTCACTTTTTAATGGAGCAAATTGGTCCAGAAAACTGAATGAAGCCAGAAAAAAATGGCAGATTTGGACTGAACTCTGTCTATATCGGATTTACAATACAATGACCTAACTATCTAAACTGAATATAACTTGAAGTAGTATTTTCTTCAAATATTATTTTTGGGCATGAGATTTGATATCCATTTTAACTATTTGTGAATGGATATAATACCCTGCACTGTGGGATCTGACATCCATTACAGTTTTGACATACATTATAAACTATTTATAAATGATTACTACAAATATGGAGTCAGAATATAAAGTACTGCAAGTACATGAGTCACTTCTTTTTTCAAAAGTTTTGGCTTGATATTTGCAAAGATGGATTGATACTGCCCCCTGTTGACAGCATATCTGAACTACGGCTTGTATTATTTAAAAAAAAATTACTTTTACTCAACTTGCATGTCATGTTTCTACAATATGATGGTTTTGCTTTTGGGTGTGTCACAAAAAATATAAATAATGAATGATTTGTAATTCATGTTAAAAATTTGGGTTTTCAATATGGAAATATTTATATGTTCCATTGCCTCTTATGTTTAAAATTTCTATGAAGGCGACTGACTTTGTGTCTATGGTAGGTGAATTTAAGGGACACTTTCTGTTGCCTGTATTATCACATTTGATATGGTTTTTATTTTATTACTATAATAATCCTACAGATTTGTAATTCATTTGTAAGAGTGACCTTGTAGGCTGTATAACTATACATTTTGTCGTTATAGGCTCATTTTGACACTACATAACCACATTTCTAGTATTTGTAATCCAAAAGAAAAGTGCATTCACTTAAAATTTACAGTGGATTAGTATCAAAAGGCTGCTCCAGGTGAGGCTCGAACTCACAACCTCGGCATTGCTCTACAGTGTACTGTCATATAAGTACCGCGCGCTAACCGATTGCGCCACTGGAGCTCACTGTTTCTGAGCCGTAGTTGGGTTTATAAGCATAACACAGCTTGACACCGGTGTAAATGTTGTGTCCTTTTTTTAATTGTGTAACGCTGCTGCATTAGTTCCATGTAGACGTTTCCCTTTCAGATCAAACTACAACAACAAAGTGGTGGACTCATTGAAAATGGTGAAATCAAAAGTATTTTGTATTAGTATTGTGATATGTATCAAACGCGTAAACACGGTTACCGGTCAGAAACATTGAACATATGTGATACGAGCAGTGCCTTCGTAGACCCAATTTTAGATTTCACTTCAATTCAATTTTATTTCGGTCTTTGTTAATATTTTTACATAAGTAAATATAGCTTATTACAAATACCCTCTCCACATAACGTTAAATAAAACGACAACCCTCTCACTACAGGCCAATGTATGGTCAGCAAAATAGGAGCGAAAATAAAACAGACTGAAACTTTGATTACGATGATTATATGTCATTAGTTGCTTGTCGTGTCGTGTCGTCTCTCCTATAGCGATGGGTCAGTGATGTCATGCCTGTAGTAGCTACTGTGACGCACGGGGAAGTAGTTACACACAGTCAACAATTTCAAAGTACAAAAAATCTCAAAGACACAGCAGATAATCCACCATGGGCATGCTTGAAGTAAGATGATGATAAATTAGTCTGAAATATTATTTGTTGAAGATATATCATTTTATTGAAAATACATTTTAGTGTTCTTGAATGTTACTGTTGTTTTCTAAAATCTATCTCTCTATCTATCTATCTATCTATCTATCTATCTATCTATCTATCTATCTATCTATCTATCTATCTATTATTGGTCCATTTCAAACATTTTGCATATTCATTGTACAGACTGTCCTACCTTAAGTACCATGTCTGATGTATAATGTATTGTTTTCATCAGTGTTGGCTTTCATTTTATAGTAATGGTATACATTCATACATAGGACACAATCAGGAAGTGAGCATGTATACATGTTATATATGTATGTATATATATATATATATATATATATATATATAAAATACATCAAATAATAAACAAATAATGAAAAGAAATTGCATAGTCACCATAGTTTTAAAGCTTAAACACAAGTAGACATTCTGTGCAAAGAAATAGATGCAATGAATACCAACAAATGACTACACACACTCACATTTTATTGCTTGTATTTATACATTTTATCCAGTATGCAAATAAATAATGAGGCGTCTGAAAACCTGGAGCCCACTTGTGGAGGCCGACAGCTCTGTGGGGACTAAAATGCTGAACCTTACAAGTTTAAATGGCTTCTTTCAGGGCTAAGACTTGAGTTTAAGATTGCAATTAGGTTTAGGTTACTGTTGGGGTTTGACAATTACAGTTTTAGTGAGGGGATGCGTTATGTCAAAGAGTATCGTTACAACTATTGTAAGAGCAACATGTTCAGGCCTATATACATAGATATACAGTATATTGTAATATAAAATGTTGTGTTTGCCTTTAGCTGTTACTGGCTGTGCTATTGGCTGGCCTGACATTCTTCTTCACAAAGCCCAGGTGGCTGATGGAGCTCTTGAGGGCATCATGAAACATGGAGCTGGAGAAACAGTAGATGACAGGGTCCAAAGAGCTGTTGAGGTAGGTGAAGGGAATGCTCAGCATAAAGAACTTGATGATCTGATTGTAGGATGCACAGTCGTCTGGGTGGAACTGCTTGATGTACATCCCCCTCAGACCTGTGATGACACCTGGCATGAAGCAGATAGTGAACACCAAACTGATCAATACTACCGCTCGGGTGGCCTTCCACACCATCTTCCGCCTGTATATCCACCGTTGGTGCAGGGAGCAGGCTATACGGGCTGAGCAGAACAGCAACAAGAACCACGGCAGGAAGAACTCTGCAATGAAGACCCCATAGTGTACCTTTATCGCCGAAGGGGTTCTCTTATAGGAGTTGAAGCTGCGACACAGGGAGACGTTGCCATCCTGGTAGAGGAGATTGGTGGTCAACAGCGGAATCCGAAGGGCAATTACAACAGTCCACAACAGGCCTACGAGCCAACCCGCCTGAGTTAAAGTCATACGGCTGACGCGGTGATGTGGATGGACCACTTTAAAGTAGCGATCCACTGTCACAGCTGTCATGAATGCAATACTGGCAGAGCGATTGACCGACAGCATGAAGAGGTTGATGCGGCACCAGTATTGTCCAAACACCCAGTAATCCCCTCGCAGGCTTGTGTCGATGCGGAAGGGCACGCTGATGATAAGCAGGAAGTCAGCTATAACCATGTTAAAAAGGAAAAGAGCGTGGGGTTTCCAGAACTTCATGCGGAAACAGAAAATCCACATGGCTACTGTGTTTCCTGGCAGGCCCACAATCATCTCAATGATCATGACAAATTGCCAGAACAAAGATCCATGATTTTGGGGGATTTGGCAGTGCATGATAATGTTAGTTTCATTTATTGCCTCAGGAGTACAGTTCACCAAAGCCATTTCAGCTGTGACTGTGGTCGGATCTCTCCAATTTTTCAACTGCTTCTTATTTTCAGCAGCTTTTATGTTCCCGAAATTTCCAAAGAGGAGGGAAGAAGAGAGAAAAGTGTTTTAGACCTCAGTATTTCATGGATCAAATAGATAAAGCAAAAACACACGTATTCTTGAAGGCTTAATCTTGTACTACTGCTGCTTGGATTGTACCACATTTATACATTGCTTTGAACAAAAACATCTTTCATAATAAACGTTTAAGTAAATACACTATTCACTTTCTTGCAGAGAGTAACATGATAAGTTGATAGCACTCTCATGTCTGTATGGTTGATAGGAAGGTACAGCCAGCAGCTAGTTAGTCAGCTAGCTTAGCTCTGTACAAAGATAACACGATCCACCTACCAGCACAACTATGATTCATTAAATGTGTAAAACTCTGTGCTTATCAATTTATATCTTCCAATACATTGTTTAGTTCAACTTTCTTCATATTGCATTCTTAGTAATGAGATACACCAGTAATAGTAAACGCTGTCATGCAAGCTATCAGTCTTTATACAGAATACAGATAAAGTTTATATATCTGTACTCACCGGCATTCAACACTGAACTCTTTCATTCCCTCAACAAGACCCAACAATCTTCATTTTCAGAGGAGTTGTTTCAGCAGCGCTTTCAGCAGATGTAGACAACCCCTTATATAGAGGAAGTGATTCAGTAACACAAAAGGGTTGAAGCATGCCCTGAATAAAATCAAGTTCCTCTAGTGGGCTAGTCATAACATGAGGGCTATATTGGTTCCAGTGAAAAGAGCTTGATGAGAAAAAATGACTGCTGGTATGAGAGATCAGATCTTGTGGATAGTGACGATGCAAATACACATCAATAAACTTGCATGAATACTTTGATTTATGTTTACTCATTGAAAACAGAGTATAAATATTGAATAACAGAATCCTCTGTGCCTTTTGGTTTATAATTCATATCCTCATCGCACATTTCACTTCAATGATATATTTGTATCTACTGTACAATATGTGTTAATATTATACAGTGATTCAGTACTTGTATGTACATAGGTGTAAATCTATTGATACACTGTAGTAGCTACTGTCAATCGCACACTTTCATTGCAGTAATTTGTGCTACTATGCGTCGTTTAAATACCTGCATATATTTTGTAAAATGTTCTGTATTAACTTTGTGCTATTATGATGTATTCTGGTCTTTGTCTGTGTCAAACAATTTCATCTCACCTATTAAATGTCATCTAGGTGTCATTTTGCAAAATATGAACTGATTTCATTACATTTTTCTTCGTCATGAATCATCTCATTTCATTTGAATTCATTTTGCCTTAGACTAACTGTATTTAACCCCTGATATCATCTTGATCTTTTCATTTAATCTAATTTCATTTCATTTAGATTCATCTTACTTCACCTTGATTTATATCAGCAGCACGTCAGCTCTTCTACAATATCTCATCTCATCCCGTTTCATCTCACCTTGGCTTATCACACCAAGTGATGGCCGCACCAGCAGCCACACCTTGAACAGAGGAACGGTGGTAACTCTTTGATCTGTCTATTTACTTAAAGAGTCTTTCTTTCTTAGTGTGACACTTTTAATTCACATATAAAAAATATAAATAATTACGCAGAGGTTTTGGTTTGATAAAACATACAGTTTTATTAGCAACATTTGACAGTATAGTTATCTATTTGAAGTGAACACATTTAGTAAGCTATATAAGTTTCATACATTTAAGTTGTTTTTCATGAAATTAATTAAGCTTTCTTTGACTTACCAGTTCCTGGGGTTTGCTGCTGGAGTTGGAACTCAAAGGGAGTCCCAGCTCCATTAGGCCTGCTTAAATAGTGGTGACTGCAACGTGTTCCTCCAGCATCGTGGGAGGGGTCAGTGTCTTTTAGTTTGATTTTTTTGTCATTAATACTTTGACAATTCTGTTTATTTGTTTAGGTACTTTTCCTCAGTTAACATGGTGTAGCACTATACTGACATGTTTTGTGGTTATTGTGGTTTGTTTAAATGGTTATGTTTTAGTCTACCCCCTTATGTGTCTGAATGGTCTGATCAGCCACTACATATGTCTCCCCTGTGTTTCAGTCAGGAAGGTCAGTTTGTGCTGTTAAGTTCACTTCTGTTAGTACTTGACTTTAGTTCTGTTGCATTGACTTCTTGGCTTTTTTTTAATAAAAAATTGACATTATTCTTCCAAGAACCTGTGTCTCTCTGTTCTGTGTGCTCGGTCCTTGACACACCAGTGAAACTCAACTCCTCAACATCTCAGTTTTCCCCTAATCCCACCAAACCTCTTCTTATCCATTGTCATCTCATCTTGTCTCATTACCTCTTCTTGACTGTTATTTCATCTCATCTTCCTCTTATCGTCATCCTACTTTAACCTCAAATTGTCATCCACACCCACGTCATGTCATCTCCTGCATTACATCATCCCATCTAATTTCAACTCTCATTTTCTCTCCAGATTAATTTATATGTCTCATTTTATTTCATTTCACCCCATTGCATTGCATCCTGTACACCCTCACTGTATCTCATTTCGTTTAATCTCATCTCATCCTGCCTCATTGCATCTCATTCTACTAAACCTCATTCCGTTTAATCTCATGTTATTGCATCACATTTCATCTCATCTCATGGTATCTCGTTTCACCTTATTGTATTGCATCCCGTATACCCTCACTGTATCTCATCTATTTTATTTCATCTCATCTCATCTTGCCTCATTACATCTCATCTCATCTTGTCTCGCCTTTAATTATTTCTTATTTATATCCAATTTCATTTCATGTCATCTACTCCTTTTGCTCTCAATTTATTTTAAATCAAATTTGAGTACATTCAGTTCAGTGTACCAGACTGATCCAACGCTGACAATAACTGACTTGCAGAGAGAAACAGGTGAAGTCGCTCTTTGTTTTCTCAGAGCGTCAATGCTAATTTCCCTAACCAAACTTTTTCTGGCTCATTACACATCAATACAATAAATGCACACATAGAGTCAGCCTCAGTTCACCACTGTGTGAAGAGTCCGACCTTTGTCAGTTCAATAACTTTATGGTCACTGACTCCCATACAGCAGCATAGTCCCCCTTCACAGCCCTAAAAGTGTGTTTGCTAGATCCACTGGACTCTGATCTAGAGGTCCACCATTCATCTAACTGTTTTATTAGAGTACACACAAAACAAACACACAGAACCCAGCAGTGGCACCATGTCAAGACTGACATCTGCTCTCACTGACACTTTATGGTTACACTGTATACTGTACATGTGTGAAACTGGTAGAGCTCTGTGTCCATATTTATATAGTATGTGTAAATGTGTGGTGAAAGTGAGTTCTTAGTGAGTGAGGGGGGAAATTAATGCGTGCATTAAATTTCAGGGCTGTTGTCAAGATACTCATAACCACAACCACATTGGGAACTAGAGGAAAAGTGTGGGGCTCACATATTCATTCTGTTGGGACCAATGTCTGTAGCAAATCTCATTTCCGTGAATTTTTGTAGAAATCTCATGCCAATCCATCAAGTGGTTTGGTTTGGACCACAGAAGCGGACTGATAGACAGGGCAACATCGCTATCCGTGGATGTATTATTGTATAATTTCTAAATAGGTCCTCTTCAGTATATTAATATGTGTATAATATGTGTATAATTTTGAGCAGGTTTTCTGACACAGCCAGCTAATGTGATTCACTGATAACCCCAAAGCTGGCCTACAAAAATGGAATCAGGAAATACAGCATTATATGGAGCTTCTGTGTGATACAGACACATCAATACAATTATTTGCACATTTACTGTATGCTTAAAAGATAAGATTCAAGCAGCCAGTGTGGGATCAATACTAGAACTGGTAGTGCACATACTGTAGACATGTGCACACGCACATGCACACACACACACACACACACACACACACACACACACACACACACACACATTTTTCCTCAGGTGGTCCAGGTTTCACAACCTTAGCCTGTGACAGAGACATCACTGTCTCACTCTGACAACATGGGGCAGCTTAATGTTTAGCCCTGGATCTGCACACACACACA
Source organism: Seriola lalandi dorsalis (assembly GCF_002814215.2). NCBI lineage: Eukaryota > Metazoa > Chordata > Actinopteri > Carangiformes > Carangidae > Seriola > Seriola lalandi. The sequence continues at coordinate 5,056,374 of NW_019525348.1, forward strand.
CACACACACACACACACACACACGCACACACACACAGTGACACAAATGCACGCACACACACATAGGGAAGCAGAGGGATTACAAAGGCACAGAGACCCATATGCTGCCCAGGGATGGAGACGAGGAAACTAAATACAAGGAGAACACAAGATTGTTATGACCAAGGTGAGAATACTGTTTATTGCATTCCAACCTAATTTTTAATGACTGCAGAAGGACACTTTGAGGCTTCATGTGACTGACTTTTTTGTCACTGCATCTTTATCTAAGTTGTAGTGAGTGAAATGATGGAGTTGGATTCAAAGCTTTTGTGAAACTGTTGTTGATTGTGTTGAACTTCAAGGAGAAATAATTGACAATGACAGTCGCCTAGTTGATACACTTGCACTAAAAAATGTATTATTTTCTAGTGCAGAGTGAAAACCTGTTGAAGATTTTCTGAGCCTTTAATTTGCTAAGCCGGGCTAGTAGCCTGTTAATCCACATTAGAGCATGTAGGCTATACTATGCTGTGTGCCCTGTGGAGGAGGGACAAAACAGGACTCTAAACACACTAAATAGAAAATGCAAGAAGAACATTTATAGAAAAAGATAGACTTCCAAAAAGAAATAACATTTATCTGTCAAAAAATGTATACAGTCTTAATATACCTTTGTTTAATTTGAAGACCATGGTAGAAACAGATATCAGATTCACAGGGAAGCAGCGTCACACTGAAGTTTCATTATACAGGAGAATTTCATGATTACCAGAGTGAAATGATGATTCTAGATAATTCCAAAGAAGAAATATGTTGAAAAAGAATAAAAGTAAAATGTCTATTGACTAAAGGTAGTGTCACCATACAGGGACTGAAAACAGGCAACAGCTAATGTAAATCTGTCATTACTGTTTTCTGAAGCTGTATCAGCCACGTAAACAAAGCACAAAAACAGCCTGTAATGTGAATTATGGTCAGAGAAACACACACCTTCTCTCTTTCATGTATAACTTTTCAACGTGTGTAAATGTATTTCAAATGTATATGAAAAAAAAAGTTGACTGACTGAGCACTTTGTTTTCCATTTCTTGTAGTAGTCAGTAATTTTACTTTTACTTCATAAGTTTACTTGTGATTTTACTTAGAAATAGTTTAATATTTGGGGAGACAAGACGCTCTTTTGTGTCTGTGCACTTAATATGTAACTGGTGCCAGCAGCTGATTAGCTTAGTTTAGCACAAAGACTGGCAACAGAAGAAAACAGCTAACCTGGCATGTGAAAAGAAATTCAGCTCTTCTAAAGGTCTGGCACATAACTTCTTGTAAAACGAAAAGGTTCACTTCTTGGCTATTTTTCTTTTTTACTCTATGGATTAGGTTTACATGCTTTAAATTGAACTTTTCAGGATAACTATAGAGAATATTTGAAAAAGTTGCACCAAAAACGTACAGTACATTCATTTCGTTTTCTTTGTGACAGGGAGCAGTGTTGAAAAGGACGCTCCAGCAGAACCACAAGGCAGCAGCTCGGGTCGTCCTCTCTCTGCTGTAGTTCGTCTCTATGTGTATGCACTGCACGGCTGCCTATGTGAGGTGGCCTTCACTGCAGTGTGGGACTGGTGCAGTACCCAAGACAGGAGGCTGGAAGGTCACAGCAGCCTGTGGGCGCTGCCCATGTACGCCACCGCAATCTACCTCATGGAGAGCCTAAGAGCGTGGCTGCTGGCCCAGCATCAGCCGCTGCCTGTCCGTCTGACAGCCTACACCTTGTTCATTTACCTATGGGAATTCAGCTGGGGGGCAGGGCTGATGCTGCTGCAGGCCTGTCCCTGGGACTATTCAGGTTATAGGTACAACCTGGGAGGATTGGTGACTCTGGAGTACGCAGTACCCTGGACTGTGGCAGCACTTATAGCAGAGCAGCATGTGATCAGGAACACTCTGAGGATAAGACTGCACAATTGAACTGATATCAATCTGGAATAATGTGCTTCCAAAAAACAGCCACAAAATATCTACGGACAATGTTTAGGATACCACACTACTGTGAGTGTTTGACATTTTAATAATAAAAAGTTGGTTCATCTGCTGCGTCTCTCTGTTATGTTTTTCTGTTCAATCTCAGAGCATTTCTTTCTCACCTGCAGTCTGAAGACAAAACTATTATGTTAGGTCAAATGGTTTGACAAGCTAATGTAACCGACTAAATGACAGCGTCAAAGGAATAGTTTGGCCTACAGCTCATGTGCTTTCTTCCCAAGAGTAAGACATAGAGAATGACATCGCGCTCATAACTGTCAGTGAAATATGAAAGTAAAGGCGGGGGATGGCTAGCATAGTTCTGATAAAGCAGGAAAGAGAGCCAGCTTTGACAAAAATCAAGGTGGAAAAACCCCAGGTTGTGGTTTTATAGATTTTGTGTTGGATTGTTTTGAGCTTGTGAGTGTCTGCTGGTTCCTTGGCAAAGCCACAGTATTGACATGACTCCAGGAATTTGCCACACCCATCTGCTACTCACCGAGAAATAGTCCCAGCACCTAACTCTGTACACCTTGTCATTTTAACATTTCTGTTTGTGTATGATTCAAACTTACTATAGGTTCATTAGTGAGCTTTAGGCGTTTTTTAAAATTTTGGACAGAGGCTGTTTCCCCCTGCTCCCAGTCTTTATGCTAAGCTAAGCTAATCGAATACTGAGATCGACTCTCTACATAACGCACAAACTTGAGAGTGATAATAACTTTCTTATCTGAAATTCAACCATTTTCAAGGAAATAAATAAGTTTATTTTCCAAAATGTGAGACTGTTGTTTTAAAAATGTGAATGTTTGAATCGGCTCAGATTTGAACAGTGTAGTCATAGAATTAAATTATCAGAAAGTGTAAAGTGAAAGTGTAAAGAAAGTCAAATACGGGCTAATGTCAGACTTGGAGATAGTTGTAACATCAAAGTTAAAGTCATGTCTGTCACTTAGACACTCAACAAGTTCAGATAACAGTGACTGAAAAACGCCACCACAGATACAACTGGAAATCTGCTGTGTGCAGTGTGGTTAGTCCTTTTAAGTTTTTTTGAAATTAAATAGTGAATCCTAGCACTAGTGATCATTTGCAAATTACCAACATTTTTTAAATATCTATAATTCTGATTTATCTTCTCTTATAAATTGTCTCAGAAATATTTGTGTTAAAAACCCCAACAACAACAAAAGTTAAAAAAAAAAACCTTAATAATCCCTCTTGCATCAAAGTCCACTTCTATGCTGTCCATCAGCTTTTCTATCTTCATCACTGCTATATAAAGGAGGAAAATGCAGCTATAAATTACAGGAGGTAAAAACAGTATTTGATACTGAAAAGAGAGAAGAAAATAGTTTTACTGTTTAACTTCAAATAGACTTTCCAGCCATGTAAAAAAGTGGGATTCAGAACAAAATCACACCTATGTCTCAACAATAGTTGCACCCATTACTGGAAGACTGTTGTATCACTGGGAAAGTGCAATCATTTTCTCAGAGTCACAGGTAACAGGATTCATGACCAGTCAGTTCTGTGTTTCTCTGGAAAAGCCCTGCCCCCTTTGTAAAGTGTAACCACTGCAGCAGGAACAAAAAAAAGGAGAAGAAATTTAATAATGAGGAAATAAAAGCAACTGTCGAGGAAGAGTGTGTGTTAAGACAAATAATCACGTCACAAAGTTTGTTTTTTTTCTATCCACATTTATGTCTTCATTTTCTCTCAACAATAAAGATGTTAACATAAAATGTATTGATATAATTAATGTACACCACTGGTCTGGTGTATGTAACTACAACAAAGTGCAATTTACAGTTTCAGTTTCAATAACTTCTTGTGTCCATTAATACTGAAATGAGTCAAAGTCCACTTTCATTAACAAATAACAGAAGCTTATAGCATGTATGAGGTCATGATTTATATTATTGTATGTGATGATACACAATCTACTTTTCAATGCTGCTCATTGACTGATACTGTAGTAGCCTACATGTCAGCTTGTATACTTGTATTTGTGAGGAACAGGGGCAGGTCAATAGGCAGGTCCTGGTCATGGTCTCTTCCTCTCAGGGTTTTGAACCACAAACAGGGCGACAGTCCTCTCATCTCTCTGCCACCGGTACCTACAGAGGAAGAAGACATTTATCAATTTGTATAGCATCTCAAGTCATTACTGCCAAATCACTTCCTGTAAAATTCTCTTTATCTAGTTATGTGTGCCCTGATAAGTTTGCCATTAACTGTTAATAATGACTCACTGGCTCTGTTCAGGGATCAGTAAACTGTCTCCTGCAGAAAGAGCGAACTCCTGCTCATTCATCGTTACTCTTGAGGATCCCTCCTGAGAGACAGAGGGAGAAGGTGATGAGAGAAGACAATGATCAGAAAAAGATGGACAAAATGAGATTATGAACAGAGGGTCAGACACAGATACGTCACATGGACAGCAGCATCTAGGCAGCACTGACAGACTGTTGAAGCGACAGAGTGAACATACCAGCTGCCAAATCCACACATCACTTTGTGGTGCTGTTGTCTCTGTGAGCCCAGGGCCAAACACCATCACCTGTTGGAGTCATAAGAAAGAGTATTATAGCATTTTCAATCTTCTGTCTCGTTCTTATGAGTTTACAATGAAACACTCTGTGGCATGTTTTCATCTATACTGTAATACAGTCATAAAGGATTTCCACAAGCGGAAAAATGCCAAAAATTGCCTGGGATCTACTCTTGTTTCAGTCTCACTTTACCAAACCCTTTGGTTTAAGGATATCAGTAAAGTGTTGAGCAGAATGTCAGTGAGAGGACTTCCAGTAAAAGGGCTTTGGACCACCTGCAGTGTAATTGCTGTTCCTTGAAGTAATGGATGAAATCAAATACTTTTGCCCTTTACTCTCAATGGTCATGTTTTCTTTCACCATACCTAACAGGATATATTTTGATGATGGATGGAAATCACTTGCTGTATTATTAAGTTTTATAAGGGACATGTATTGTTTAAAATATTTTGTTTATTACTGAAAATATTATACCTGAGTTTTGCTAATGAATATTTTTCTCATACCTTACTTCAAGAAATATAAGCATGTTTTTCTACAAAAGCTATTTTTCTTTTCCATTCCTCTTAAATGTTAAACATTGCTTTAACACAAGTAGTGATAAAAGAGCCTGAATAAAATAGTCTAAAATAAGCAAAATTACAATTTAAATTTAAAGCATCTATCTGATGAAAAAAGAAGTAAACATGATTAAAACTCTGACAAAGAAGTTGATGCCAGCTCAGTAGTGGACAGTATTTAATGCTCTGTATTCTATACTAAAACTGATAACTTAAAAAAAAAAAAACTCTATTCCCAGCACCTCTGTCTCAAACTGAGCTCCGAACATGTCGACGGGCCTGCCACTGGCCAGAGAAGGCCTCTGTTTATCCAGCCAGTCTTTGAAGGAGAAGGGAGACATCATGTTCATGGTGTTCATCTGGAACGGAGGCTCTCTGAAGACATCATCTGTTCATCAAAGGACAGCGGTGAACCCAGTTAAAAATTTACAGGGATCAGACTCAATATCTTGATTTTTCAGGAATCACAAGAAATATCAGAACAACTCACTTGGGTCAGGTTTCCCTGTTTTGCACTGCTTTGATGCCATGAACCTGCAAGTGACAAGTCAGCCAACATCTGCTGTAGTCAAACAGATATCCTGGTGTGATGGAGACTGTAAGCGTACAGATAACATTGAAGGAGGGAAGATGTCTTACTCTTTGATTATTGGCACCAGTTGGGTTCCTAGATTCTCACAGTAGAACCATTTCTCAAACAGGATATCAATAGTGTTGTCCACATAGTACCTGAAAGCACCAACACACACTGATTTTAGAGGACAAGAGAGGAGGAGAGGAGAGGAGAGGAGAGGAGAGGAGAGGAGAGGAGAGGAGAGGAGAGGAGAGGAGAGAAGAGAGGAGTTAACCTCAAGCAGTCGGTCTCAGTCAGCAGCCGTCTCCTCTCGACCACCAGTCCCACTGTGTTGGCCTGCCTCTGTGGGGAGTGGGGGATCCGAGCTGGCAGCAGGAACATCTACCAATGGGGAAGAAATCAATGGAATACTGCTTTAAAGTTAGACTCCATATAAAGTAATAATATGTTACATTGACTTACTATGTAGAATAAAGAGCTGTGGCAAGGAAGAACTAAATTCATACATAAACATATTGCTCACCTCTCCCTCTCTGATGTGCACATCTTTGTGTTTGCCATTTTCAATCACCTTCAGACACATGTCTCCCTTCAGCTGGTAGAACAACTATTTAAAATAGGGAGTGGGAGACAAAGGAAGAATAGATCTGGATTAAAGAGGAACTCCAATGTTTTTCACATCAGCGTACTATCATATTTCACCTTAATCTCTGACTGAACTGTCAGTGGTCGAGTTGCATTGTGGGTAAGGCAGGTGCCAGGTTTTGACAAGAGAGAAGAATGTGTGGAATAAGAGAGATGATATCTTTTCTTCTGCTGCATCAATTCTTTTTTTTTTTTTTTAACTGTCCAACAGTGTTGTAGGAGTGCAATGCTAAACTGGTGGAGTACTCTTTTGGGTAACTGACAATATGGTGATTAAAGATATATTTAGCATAGTGCAGAAAAACAGCTCTAAAGAGTTACACATTGCAATATGTAACAGCTTATTGCATGTTACACATTCCATGTACTGCCACCTGACCACACTCTACACTTTGACTCTTCAAAATGCCTGACAGCAAAGGATGCCTATAACAACAGCAATGAAATGCAAGTAGCAGCAGCCAGCCAAAATGATTTGACCAAGCATTGCAACACTGGGGTGGAATAGCGGGGGGAATAGTAGATTTTTAAGAGGCAGTTATTATGTAGAAAGTAGGGAGCTAACTGTAAATGTGAAACAATTAAAGGCAAGCAGGAATTTAGTGTCCCTGATGTGCAATCAATTGAAAAAGTTACACTCAAGTAAGTGATTTGTATTTCTATAGTTTATGGTAAACTCCAAGTCGGCATTTAAAAATCAGAGTGTAGTTTCTCCTGGTTTAATTACGTGTGTGTCTGTCGTGAATTAAGACTTCATACAAAAACAAATCAGTACTATTCTCTTACCTCCTCCCCTTCCTCAATATGATAATCCTTCCTGGTGTTTGGACCTCCAACAAACATGACATTCAACTGGAAAAAGTGCCTGAGGAATTGAAGACAATCATTGACTCATCACGTCCTCTAATGGAAGTTAGTTGTTCATTCGTCATTGCAACGTAACTAAACTTATTGTGATTTGAATTACACATTGCTCATCATATCATGTAATCCAACAAGTTGTTGCAAAGAGGAATTGACAGTAATTACAGACATATGTAACAATGTGGCGAATATGAAAAATGTATTACTCACATGAGCTTGTTGCACACTGGTGGCACAAAAGCATTCTGGTTCTCTGCTATCCAGTCTTCCACATTCACAAGAAGAGAACTGTTACTCATGTTTTAAACTGATTGGGCTTTGTTCTGTAGTGTTAAATGTCTCTGACCAGTCTGCTAGTCTGGGTAGTTTAAACAATGTGACTAAGACTGAAAGTCCAAAATGCAGAAGTGGGTGTAGGCCGAGTGGGGAGGAGCTCCGCTCCCCAGACAGGTGAAAGGTTGCTTGCACATTCTTAACAAGTAACATAGTATTTGACCTGCTGTGACTCTACTGAAAACCATTTCAACTCTCATGAAGTCAAACTAGCAAATTGCAGACATTGTGCATATGTATTAGATCTCTCCTTTAAAGTCAATGTAATTTGACTGACAGATCCCTGTGAGATAAGAGCACACTAATATTAGAGCTTCAACACTGAACACAGAAAAATGCTTAAATAGCGGAGAATAGGTAGGTATTACCGTATATGTTTAAAACAAGTTTCATTTCCACATTGTTTTTTTACTTGGCCTACAAGAAAAAAAGTACACTGAACAATTAAAACCAATGTTGTTTTAGGCTGATAATTTGCCCCTACATACATACTACATGTAATAGTCAAGTTAGTTATACCTCTTGTCGTGCTTAGCAATCATATCTAGTATTGTTTTTACTGAGTGTCTTTTGTATTTATCAACATACGTACTACTAAAATGGATTGCCTTACAAAGACTTTACTCCACAAAAAAGTTAACTGAAATTGCAAAATGGCAAATAATGCTGTGTAATTTCACATGCCTGCATCGTGATGTCTGCAGGACCAAAATCTGCAGTTTTGACAGGGAATGTAACCAGTTGGTGGTCATTCACTGATCACACTGAGGTCGAGATTTTACACCACATGTAATGAGTTAAACTGTCCACCAGACAGAGCTGTTTAACATGGTGAGATAAGTTAAAAGCTGTGTTCACGGTAGTGAGTCATGAATCCCCCAGAGGCTGCAGCTACTCCAGATTATTCCAGACATCCCTCTCCCAAGCAATGCTTTCCTGCTCCTCCTTTGGGATCCCGAGGTGTTCCCCGGCCAGATGGGATATGTAATCCCTCCAGCAAATTCTGGGTCTACCCCAGGATATAATAATGTCACAAGCATTTATTTTAATTGCATTGCTGTCTCTTTAAAGGAGAGCAAAATAAAGATGAATGTCAGCAAAAATAGCATTTCTTGTGTTAAGTACAATTTTATTGACTGGGAAAATAAACTGGTTAAAATATAAAAACTGTATTCCCCTATTTGATTTTCACAGTTAAAACAGTATCTGTCAGTTATTAAGTCCGTATCAGTCCCAACAAACACACAATTATTATCTGTTATCGTTTTTGAAATTACATATTGGTACATCTGTCATTCACTCATCTAGTTATTAGTTAGTAATTAATGTTATGCCCTTATCGTGTGCTTCCTTCCATCCATCTTGTTTTTCTGTGAAGAGGTGCTCCCTGGTGGGCACAACAGTACACCGCAACAATAAACACAAATCAACAGTTCACTTTACAGACGTGGAGGTTTTATTTTTTACATACAGAAAGGCACTGTGCATTAATGAAATGCACTTTTTTACATTAATTTATTTGTCTAAACAATCCTAAAACAAAGAATGTCATAGTCTCACAAGTTGTGTACAGAGTTGCTATTTTTATTGGACAAATAGGCCTACAAATACAGCTATTACGTTGGCAAATACAACTATTAAATTGACGGAAACATTAAGGTGAATTCGTAAATGTCCTCCTGTAATAGTGGCTTACAATTTAGTTTGTTCTGAAGAGAAAAACTGAAGTTCAACAAGTTTAAATAATGCTGTATGAATTTGTGACATAACAGGCTAACAAAAATAGCCAATATTAGTTTACATAAGTTTGGCCGACGTATTGCATCTCTTAAACATTACACCTTAGCTTTTTTGCTACTTCATTTCCAGACTATACAGTTAAGAATGCGTTGATATATCTCGTATTTTACTCCTTCATACCTACCTTGTGTAACAGGTGTGGGTGACATGTTGCAGCTAGCTGTGCTACATAGTGTTACACTCGGTAGCATCAGGCCTCCTCGGTGGTCACGTGATTTGTGGCCTCAGTGAGGAGGTGCTTCCTGACGATGGTTGCTGAGCGTGCTGCACGCAGACGTTGTCCCGACAAACGCCGTTACATTTGTAGTTTTGAATTTAAAAAAGGTCCTAACAGCTATTAAACGCGTGTTTAGCTGCTGGCATCCAAAAAATCCCGTGGGATTTGTAAACGAATTAGATATGAATATTCTTTCAGGGTTACGAACTTGTACGTTATCTCATAAGAAGTGATTCCGGTTCAGTGGGAAGGTTTGAACGGTTCTCTGGAAAGTGACCATTGTTGTAATCAGGTCGAGGCTGTTATCATTTCCACTTGCGGACTCTTATAGTTTTTTACCGGTTTACAGCTGAACACAGGGCAAGCTTTTAAGAGTGTCATGAAAGAAATGTCAAGGTAAGTCATGCATATAGCACATTTTCCACTTATGAACATTTTTGTGCGCGGTTAAGATAGTCCTAAAGAATAGGCTAAAAGCTAACGTTAGCCAAACTGTCACAACAACCAAACAAGGCCTGCAGCCATCGTTTGTTGGCTAGCTCGTTTGTATGTTGTTGGGTAACCATAGTGCAAATGTGCCTGACAAAATGAACAAATTTCACGTGTGGTTTTTTGTTTTAAATGTCAACTCTTAAATAGGTCTGACACGATCATTAATGAAAACAATTCTTCCGTGGCAACCAGCTAACGTTTGCTAACTTTGCTAAATTAGCTAATTTGTTAGCGCGTCCAGCCTGTTTCTGGCATCTCAGCTAACATTCAATCGCCGCCAGCTGAGGTAGAAAAGTGGCACATTTCATACACATTAATGCAATTTTGGTAAATTCAGTTTTCGGATTGGATTTGTACACAAATATGGAGTCAGTAACACGCTTTTTGCTTTACAGATGTAACTTAAGGACATTGCTCTCAACGTTTAGCTAAGTGTTTACACATGGGTTCGCGGTAATTGGAAAGGAGAAAAACAGAAACTACTTAACAATGACATCTTCCACATTTGGCTGTTGCTGATAAAAGCCTTAGCAGTAACTTGGTAACGAATTGCCATTTCACATCATGTTCATTGTTTAGGTTTGGTAAATCATGACATGAAACAGTGACCACAGTAACGTTAAGCGGTATTGTATAGTAGCTGTCACTCCATGTATTGTGTCGTGTTCACATGTCATGTTCCCTCGCAGCACCATGCCTGGTGGGCAGCAGCCTCAGAAACACTATGGCATCACCTCTGCCATTAGCCTTGCACCTCCACGAGAAATAGACCACCAGTACACCAAGAAACTCTGTGATGCTATGAAACCTTTTGGGGTATTTGAAGACGAAGAGGAATTGAATCATAGGTGAGGAATATTTGACATGACACAAATAGTGGATATTTTGACTGCATACCTTTCATTGCAGCAGTCTCAACTACACTTAAGAGTTCATTAAAAAAACACCTGTAATATAATGCACCAGGACTTCTCTAGTAGTCTCAACAAAAATGAAAAGCAACTTGTAAATAGTATTTATTGTGAGTCTGTTGTGTCCTACTGCATTGTATTTACACCTGTTCATGTTATTGTGGTAACTAAATGTATTTTCCTTTCTCCCTTAATTTATATTTAAGACAACTGAACATATAATTATGTATAGTGTATTTATTGTATCATTTCAGTCTTGCTGTATGTATAGTCAAAGGGGTGGAGTATGGAAGAAGCACCTGCTAAAAGTTGTATCTCCTTTCAGACTTGCAGTTCTTGGGAAGTTGAATAACTTTGTTAAAGAATGGATTGCAGAGATCAGTGAATTAAAGGTATGTTCTGTTGTCTGCATTCTACATTTAAGCAATGATGTATGATGCATTGTGGAGTCATTAACGGGAAATATCAAATCTGAGACTCATCCAATTGAAAGTGGGAAAAGTCATACTGACTTAATTGTAATTGCTTCTCTTCTCCACAGAATCTACCACCATCAGCTATTAGCTGTGTTGGGGGCAAGATATTTACATTTGGTTCGTACCGCCTTGGGGTGCACACAAAAGGTATGGTTACTATTTATTTTGATATTATATTCATTCATTCAATGCAGTGACATCAATCAAATCCTTGTTTTATGCTGGGAAATTGTCTGGCAACATTAAACTTTAATAACAACACCATGTAGTGTATGACTGGCTATATTGGTCCTCAAAAGGAGCAAAGAGAGACAGAGGTACCTAGACATTACTGCCACACAGCACTCAACCCTGTCTAAGCAGACATGCGTCATTGCTTTTGAAAAGCTTAGTTCACCCTGACCACACTAAAGCATGAGGCTGGCATTGTCATATTCATCTGCTATTGAGTGTTTTTGAAAAGACCAGTTTTGGGGTTTGAAAGCTGGGCAAACATTGGCTTACTATAGGCTAAAGGCATTGATGTGCACACCTCCTTGCTATTAACAAGCACAAAAAATTGAGATGAAAAGGTAAAAATGATGCAAAACACATACAACAGTATTGCAGCGTTTTACTTTTTGTTGTGCAACAAAGTTGAGGTTTTTTATTTTCCAATTTTTTTTTTTTGTCACACTTTACAGCGTTCTCCATTAATCTGAATGAGTAAAGTTGTCTGATGCTTTGTTTATTGTAGCCAGTTGCACGTATGGATAACTCAGATGTGAGAAATACCTGTGTCCTATTAAAATGGCTGAACCTATTCCTATCACATTGTGAGAATGTGATCTGCAGGGGAAAGTAAACAAAAGAAAAGCATCTTAGGTTTCATTGCATGATATCTTCTGAGACAACAAGTGTCACCATGCATAGGCCATCATATTGAGTGCAGCCAATTTCAGCAATGTTTCACAGGTGCACCACATCTTTAAATTGCTGCTGTTGTTTGAAAACTGCATTTGAAAGTCTGTATTTTGTTCATGCTGCAAATAGAGAGTCTGTCCTCGTCCTTCCCAAACATCCTGTCACAACAGGACATCTCAGTTGAATTGACTTATTTTAGGGATGTACTGATCAAATAGTTTTTCTTCAAGACTACTTAAATACCGAGAATCTGCTCATACTGAATCTAATCTGACACTTTTCTTAGTGACACAGTCCACACTGAAGCTCCAAACTGAAAATGACCTAACATAGAACTTAACACTCAGTCTTCTCTGATTGCACAGTGGTGTTATAGAGTTTCTTCAGTCATAAATCATCATTGCCTTAGTACAAACACCAGCTGTTGGCGGGCACACAAACCAGACAACAGACAAGTTTATTTTGAGCGTGTTAGCAAGTTACTCACAGAATTACCATTAATTACAGCTTATATGTCCAGCTGCTAGAAAAATTTGTCATTTTTACTGTTGAAGTGCTGGTCTTTAAAAAGCAGTTAAAACCATGTAAAAATGAGAAGCTGCTATGTAAATGTCTTACATAGAGCTATTCTTTTCAAAAAGGTAGAGAGAGAAAAGTAAACAGATTCATTAGCGTGGGAGTTTGATGAATCTGTATTTTTCCAATCGGTGTGTCAGAACTCGAAAGAGTACAGTCAGACCTGATACAACGTGTAAACACGTCTTTTTTCTGTCTGTTTTAGCTCACCATCCAGATTAGAACTGTGTTTTTCTCACCCCAAAACAGAACTTTTCCAAAACAGCTTGGTGTTTCAGTGTGTACAGGGTAAACTGAGCGTTCCCAGAATGTTAACCTCAGCCAGTGCAGGGAGGGTCAGGGGCTGTGTGGCAGTAACATCAAGACAACCTTTAAGCGCCTTTAACTTTCATGTTGATTGTTCATTTTAAATGCCATTATAGCCAAATACACAGAAGAGCTGTTGTCATAAACCTAGATTTACATCGATTCTGTCAGATGACATCACAATTGTAAATAATTATTGTATCACTGCAGCACAGCAGCTTGGGAATGACTGCTGGCTAGGGGTGGGTATCAGCATTGATATCCAGATTCAATTTGATTACAGTTCACAAAGCCCAGAATTGGTTTTTGATAATTTAGTTACATCAGATAAACACCAGTGTTGTCCAAAGTGCTTTGCAGAATTTATCCTGGGAACTTAAATTTCTCATACATTCAACAAGTGAGAAACTCTGTTGTTTCCTTGAATATGAAATTGTGTAAAGTGCACATTTCTTGGTTATAAAACTTTGGATCAAGGATTTTTTTTAATTTGTCAAATGCAAAAAAAACATGACATGACAACACATCTGTATTTTCTTTAGGCTTACATGCAAAACAGTTGAGCAAGAACAATAAAACTCATGCACCACTTACAGGGGCATCATTATGTGTATTTTTAAAAAATAAATGCAATTCCATACAACTAGACACGGGCTGTCTGTAGCAGGTACAGCACATCCACTTTAACCATCACTTCGAGCAGAGACATGGCAAAAACTGAAAGACTGCTCATTAATTCATTTGCACTGTTTCCAGCCTGATATCTTTAGAAAGCTGTTAGAAGCAAAGACAGACTAAAAAAAGTAAAATCCACACACTGTTCAGTTGGCGTCTGTTGTTTCACATCTTTTAGCCGGAGATAATAGCTCTTCAACAAACACAAACAGAGCTCAGATCACTGTACAGTGTCTTTTTTTCATTCTGTCCATCTCATAAGCATGATCTTTAGAGTCTCACTCGCTAACTATCCTGGGTCACAACGGTACCATAAAGATTTGCAGCATTTCATAATTTCCAATTTATTGTAGAATAAAACATATCTTTGGTGGGACTTGAAAAATACTGAAAACTAATACTTGGAGATAATACATTTTGAAGATATTGGGTATAATTCAAGCCTCACAGGATTTAATTTTTGTGGAAGAGTTCAACATTAGTATGGACGGATGCATATGATGTCAGAAATCCAACAACAAATGCAAGAGTTACACTCACCTCTAGTCTCAGAAACTTTTTTTTAAATTCTTCTCGCCCCTTACAGAGTTCACAAAAGGTCATCAATGTCTAGCAAAAGCATGGCATGTGTGTAGTTTTGTCTGTTAAAAATATCTAGTCCTTTTATATTTCATAGGCTGAGATTGTCCAAAGCAGGATGAATTGGATGGATCATTGGAGAAAAAACTATTCAAAAGATTCTGTGCTTCACTTTGCCCTACTTGAGCTCAGTGTCAAAGTTGTTTACTCACAGTGTTTTATTACACTCTCTTTAACCTTGAATGCAGAAACTTTGTTCAGCCTACTTATCAGATTGTTATTGAAGTCATCAACCATTTAACCTACTGAGCAACACAGATTACACTGATCAAAGTAACTGTTTGTTACAGGAGCTGATATTGATGCCTTATGTGTGGCTCCACGTCATGTAGAGAGAAGTGACTTTTTCCAGTCTTTCTTTGAGAAATTGAAACAGCATGAAGAGATCAAAGACTTGAGGGTAAGTCTGTTGCATTTCACAATATATAAGCAACAAACAAGCTTATCTGTAGGCTTCAGGGTTACAACATGACATTTATAGGGGAACCACGATGTTTAGATATTTCCCAATGAAGAAATCTCTTGTTTTATTCTTGAGCCTTGAAAAGTCACAGTCATGTCAAATCGAAGGGTTTTCAGTGTAGAAGATGCAAGAGTAGCGGACCGCTTTCATCACTGCTCCTTGGGGAGAACGCCTTTCTCTAAGAGAGCTGAGTTCACTGTACTGGGAATGCAGAACTGTATGTATCACTGGTATTGATTGCTGGATTACATCTGTATGGTTGAGGCTTAACTTTGCTTTTGCTGAGTAGGTAGAGAATTTAAAAAGCACAGAGTAATAATGTAGTACCTCTCAGGAGATGAGCAATACTCAGGAGCATTGCCTGTGGTGTTGTTAGGTCTGCTGGAAAGCATTATTAATTTCCTAAGATGTGTGTATATATTAACACTAATACACTTGATGAAAGAGTGTGTACATCTCTTAAGTTTTATTGTCGTGACTCTACATATTCTTTAAATAAAATAACTTAATTAGCTGATATTTGTTGAAATGTTCAGTAGTACTTTCAGTGGCATGGCTGAGGGCACTTTACTGGTGGATTAACGATAGTGAGAGTAACTATGCTTATTGACTGCTGTAAGAGGAGAATGTCCATGTATTTTTTCAGTTGAATTTTGAAACCCTGTACTCCAAAGTGACACTCATATTCTACATTATGTTGTTTCTTGAATTTGAACCCACGCTGTGCCCTCAAACTACAAATATACAAAGTACTATGCTGGAATCAAACTCCACCTTGGTTCACACCTCTTGTTCATTTGGAGCTAATTTAATTCCATGATAATGTCAGTCAGCCTTGTGACTTTGTACTGTCCCAGATTTGGTTTTGACATTGTCTCTGTCTTTTTTTTTCCTCAAGGCTGTTGAGGATGCTTTTGTACCTGTGATAAAATTCAAATTTGATGGAATAGAGGTAAGTTATTGAGATCCAAGTGATCTGTGTTGTCTTCTACATAAGTTCTCAGTTACTGGGTCTGACGCAGTACCACCAGGGATGTTGCCTAGTGGATAAATAAACAGACTACTCATTAATGACACAACTCTTGCTTTGCTGGATTTTATAGGCACTGTCTTTGTAGTTTGTGGTGTAGTTGGGACTGTGATTCTAGAGTTGACTTTACTTCAGCTGTTATTGTCTAATACAACAAAAAACCTTGAAGAA
Source organism: Seriola lalandi dorsalis (assembly GCF_002814215.2). NCBI lineage: Eukaryota > Metazoa > Chordata > Actinopteri > Carangiformes > Carangidae > Seriola > Seriola lalandi. Next base: position 5,072,564 of record NW_019525348.1, read on the forward strand.
ACTTCATGACACGAGTTGGTGGCCCAGCTTGTAGTTCAGGTCTATGAAAACCTTGCAGATATGAGATAATGTGACAGATGAGCATCAACATAACTGTTCCAGTATCTTCCTATGTTTGAAACCTGTGTGCATGTTTTAGTTGCCATTTTAAGTCTTGCACCATGGCTCAATGAAATTTGTAAACAAAGGAATTGAAATATTATCATTTAAAAGCTCATAGCTGTTGAAAATCGTAATAACAAATTATGTGGTTTTTATGACATTGAGACATTTTATAGTTGATGTGCACTTCCCATCATCCAACTGTGCTGTATTGCTTTGTACTTGTTCACCATTCCCACAAGAAAAGTGATTTTAAGCAGCCCTTGTCTACCTATTTATGACTTTCTAAAAAGTAAACTTTAAAATATTAGACACAACTATTTATTGTGTCCAGTATTTTAGTACTTAAACTTTTTTTACTTGAGAAGTTTCACCTCAGTCCGCTGTGTATTTGTTCCAGAGAACCTCCAAGTTCAGAAATGTGTGCCCCCTGCAACTCTGAACAAGGTTAACGGGGGTAGACAATGGATTTTGTGTACTCTTTTTAATATCTACCTTCTGTCCTGCTTTTCTGTCTGTCTGAGCAGATTGACCTGCTTTTTGCCAGACTGGCCTTACAATCCATTCCAGACAACCTGGACCTGAGGGGAGACTCCATCCTGAGAAACTTGGACATTCGGTGTATCCGCAGCCTTAATGGTACACTTCATGGCTTCAATTGGATTGTGCAGAGGCAGTAGAGAAGTCAATATTGACTTCTTTTTTTTTTTTTTTGATTGACTTGACTTGAGGCCTGATACTGTTGCTGGTACTGTTTTCCAAAGTGACATTTAATAATTACAACAATAGAATAAGCTTTTGGTATATCATATTTTGCAGGTATGACTGTAAATAACACAAGTTTTTGAAACGTAAACCTTTTTGTGAATTCACACACAGACTGTTAGTGTGATGCTGGTCTGACAGTGTTTGAGATTTATGATGTTTTGTCTTATTACAGGCTGTCGAGTGACTGATGAAATTTTGTACCTGGTGCCAAACAAAGAAAACTTCAGGTTGACACTGAGAGCCATCAAACTGTGGGCAAAACGTAAGTGGACTTTCAAACACACTTTTAGGTGTATTTTTTGTGTATCTGCTTTTATTGCATCTATGGGTCATATTCAATGTATCATGAGCATATACACTTTGGCCCATCAGCAGTATTGCCCATCAAAACAGAGAAATACACACAGTTGTCACAAGTTAAGAGACGATATATAAAACATTGACGTAACAGTAACAAGTTTGTGTAGAATTCAAGATATTTTTACTTCCTACATGTGTCTCTGAGTTTTTTACGAAATTTTGGTAATGTGTCCTGTGACTGCAGGTCGTGGGATCTACTCCAACATGCTGGGGTTTCTGGGTGGAGTGTCATGGGCCATGCTGGTGGCCAGGACCTGTCAGCTCTACCCAAACGCTGTAGCTGCCACACTCGTCCACAAGTTCTTCTTGGTTTTCTCTAAATGGTGAGTATCTGGCTCTGCAACTAGAATGTTGTTTTTATCCTGTTCCACTTGATGGCAGTATTTCACAGCGCTGTACAAATGCCAGTTATTGTATTTCGGTATTCAAAACATTTATTGACTAAATTTGTCTTTCTATTCTACAGGGAGTGGCCAAATCCTGTGTTACTGAAACAGCCTGAGGACAGTAATCTGAATTTACCCGTGTGGGATCCTAGAGTGAGTATGACACCAGCGTTGTATTTCCATTTCTTTATCATGTTGTTATGCCCCTGTTCATTATGTGTATTGCTGTGCAGACACAGGAAACACTATCTGGACAGGAGTTAATCTACTGAGTTGTGAAGAGATTGTTTGGTATTTTACAGTCAGCTCAACAGATATAGAACAGGTACATTTATTGTCTCTTATTTCATGTCTCCTCGCTCCTCTGTCTGTATGTGACCACGACATTGATCGGGTCGCCCATCATGAGTTCCAATGCTCTTAACTCTGCTCGGAGGAGGCTTCCCAGAGCAGCTTGGAGCAAGGAAGAATCCCTACGTGGACATCCTTTATCAGACAGACGCATCCCTTCAGTAAAAATGCATTAGCAATTGAATAACATGACAGATCTGACATTTGTGTAGAAATCACACCAGTAAAATTTTGCGTTGTAATGTGCTTGTAGTCCAGGAATAGGACAGGCTATCCATTTGAATGTTTTTTTTTTTTTCCTCAAAGCCAAGCTTTCGAAATAATGATTTTGACTTAAACTTTGTTTTTACTCGTTTTTCATAATAATATCATAAATTTAACGTCTCCCAAACTAATTTGTCTATTGCATTAACTGACAACATTCTAGCCGTTGAAATTTCTGTCATGTTTGTTGTGTCCTATCAGCAATAAACACATTTTAATCGTCTATTGTTGTTGTTTCCGTTCCGACACAGTAGGGCCAACTATCACTGTGCATTGGGCAGAAAGTAGATATCATTTTATAATTTCCAGAACGTTTAGGCTACTTAATTATTTCTGTTTACTGTGAGAAATTATCATCATAAAATAGACAATAAAAACATTTTCAAACAAATGATGTAAAAATTCACTTGTGGTTTGACAGATCTGTCTGTACACATGCATTGATACCTGTCAACCACTTGATATTACACGTTATAGTTCAAGTTATGTTAAATAGTTAAAATTAATGGCACAAACACTGGAGATTGTGCACTTAGTGTTTGGGTACTTCACATTATTTAATTACAAACTATAAGGGAGCATCCTAAAGATCAGTCACAATCCACAAACAGGTGATCCAGCTGGGCAGCCTTCAGTAATTTCAGATGATTTTGAGAGGGAAGCACGTCTTTGATTCCTCCTCCCTTGCATCACTTTTGGGAAAAAATGCAAATGAGGGAAACAAAGTGAATTGAGATGTACTGTGTGTGTGTGTGTGTGTGTGTGTGTGTGTGTGTGTGTGTGTGTGTGTGTGGGATGTGTGCACTTGGTGTCATGGTGCCTTTCAGTGTGTGGGTGTGAAGTTGCTCTACTCATTTAGTTTTTTGTGTGGAGTGTGCTTGCTTTGGGGTCAGTGAAGGCTGATTCCTCCTGTGAAACCAATCTTGGTCCCCTGTGCTGTGTTTTTAGGTGAACCCGTCTGACAGATACCACTTGATGCCCATCATCACACCTGCCTATCCCCAGCAGAACTCCACCTACAACGTCTCCACATCAACACGCACAATCATGAGCGAAGAGTTCAAATATGGTAATACAGAATACACAAGTGAACCAACACTGCAAAGAAAATGAGTTCTGTTAACCTGGTTCTTAAAGTTCTTAAAAACATTGTCTAGGTTTGCTAAAGGCAGTGATAACAGTACATTTTTGTTCCTCTTAGTAATATATGTGTCACTTTAAGTATGGAATTGTTACATCTTTGTCTTTGTGTGTCTGTCATGGACAGGGCTCAGCGTCACAGATGAGATTCTTCAGGGAAAAGCAGAATGGTCCAAACTCTTTGAGCCGCCCAGCTTTTTCCAAAAGTACAAGTAGGTATCGAATTTGCTGGATAAAGGAATGATGGCTGGAACATTTTATTGACCAAAGCAAGACAAATAAAACGTGTAGAGCTGCATGATTCTCTTGTATTTACTTATTTTAAAAATCATATAAGGATATGTGGAAACAAGCTGCTTGTGTAAACTTACAATTTTGGTAGACCCCACAGACTGTATTACTGGAACTGAAACTAAAACTGGATGATGCCAGTGCATTTCTTTTGACCAACATATTGTTTTTACGTTTTGAAGATTGGGCAGATGTGACTCGTCCTAACTGTGGTCAGTAGATTTGGGTCGATTCATTTTGTTTCTGGAATTTCCTCCCACACAGTTCAAGTACAGAAACTGAGTTTTCTGCCAGGTTCTCCTCCTACTACACTGTGCCGCTGTGTAGCACAAGAAACCAACCTTTTATTGAAAAAGCTGCAGAATCCCCCCATTTGATGATTAATATTCACTACAATCAAAAATGACAAATCATACAGCCCAGTAAAGATGTAAAGGGGCTGGTCACTCTGTTAAATGGCCTTGAAGCTGTTTTTCCTCATAAATACACATGGGTAGGAAACATTAAATGTTTTGTTTGTTTGTTTTTTGTGCTTCAGGCATTATATAGTTTTGACTGCCAGTGCGTCCACAGAAGAAAACCACTTGGAATGGTGAGTGCCACAGAACTGGATTTCTTTCACCCTTCACGTGATTTAAATTGCATTGGGACTTTTAACTGATGCAACAGGCGCAGCTGTGCACCATTCCAGAGTGAATTTATTTAATTGTATTAACATTAATGTGTAACAGATCCTGCTCACAATGTAACACAGAAACAAATACAACTGAATAAATAAGTCCTGGAGCCATGAAACTGTACAGAAATGCTGTGAAGTTAACTTGTATTATTGGCACTCCTGTGACTACATCCTGATGTTTTCCTTCAGGATCGGTCTGGTGGAGTCAAAGATCCGCGTTCTTGTGGGAAACCTGGAGAGGAACGAGTACATCACCCTGGCTCATGTCAACCCCCAGTCCTTCCCCGGGTCCAAAGAGAACCGGAACGAGTGAGTCTAGTTTTATCTGTTTGTACAAACAGCTGACTGAGGAAGTTCTGGATTAATGAGGTCAAATTCTGCTAATCATTAATCAAACATTTATTCTAAGATCAGTCTACACATTTTCATTATGATGATGATGATGATAATTATTATTGTTATTGTTGTTGTTGTTATTGTTGTTATTATTATTATTATTATTATTATTATTATTACTATTACTAGTAGTAGTAGTAGTAGTAGTAGTAGTAGTATGCTTTTTTTTTTTTGGTTTGTTTTGTTTGTTTCATTTGAGTGACTCGTCAATGTGTTTACTGCTGGTGCAAGTCGGTGAGTCCTGAAATCCATTGTTTGCTAAGGTCAAGTTAGTTATTAGGCAGCACATTGGATTGGTTCACTGCAGTTTTGACAGTAAAATAAGTGTATTCATTTTCTTATCCTTACTTGCTTGAACATCACAAACACGTTAATTACTTTTGAAAATTGTGCAGTGAGCATAAATCAAACATGAGTTAATGATCATTTTCATTTTGAATCTTGTCTGTTTCTGCAACAGGAACGACTTTGTGTCCATGTGGTTCATTGGGATTATCTTCAAGAAAGTGGAGAATGCAGAGAGTGTGAACATTGACCTGACATATGACATCCAGTCCTTCACAGACACTGGTAAGTCCTGTCATATCCCTTAGCATTTTCCATGGCCGGTAGTGGAACGACCTAGTCAAACATACAATAAGACAAAATAGGCTACAGCGTATACCAGCATGTGCTGTGCACTGCAAGTGTATAAATGGCTACAAAAGCCTAATTAGTGGGGTAAATATCCATTTTAAATAAATTTTGATGAATGAGTGTGTTCAGGGACAATTTCTGCCTTTGTGTTTTCTTGACAACCACAAGATGAATCATAATTATTCCACACTTTTATCCAATCACATGCATTATAATATTTTTTGCTTGTAGTAATTGAGAAAATAAGCATTCTAAGACGTTTGTACTTTTATTAAAAGTGACACGGAGATGATTTTTTTTTTCCCCAGCATTTTTTGATATTTAAATTGAAATGTACTCTTAACTTCCAAATGTAATCTGAGTGGCAATTTAACATGCAATAATCTTTAACAGAATTTTCTGTAGGAAAATGGTACTTAGAGGAAACCTGCAGTAGCAGGAACTTTGCATTGGCTCTACATAAAATAGCCTCAACACATCAGGTTTAGTTACTGGACTTATAGCAGAATTCACTTTGTGTTGAAGACAGGACAGAAAAGACAGTGGCAGGTGTCAGAGTGTAGAAAAATACTAATTCAGAAAGATGAAGTGTTTGAGTTCTAAGGAGTCAAAATAGAAGAAATGTCCAGCACCCACTCGGACTGTGCTATAAAGTATAGCTATATAGCCTGATATGTAAACATTCAGACCAGTGGTCAGTGAACCTTAACATGCCATGTCTCTGCAGTGTACAGACAAGCCAACAACATCAACATGCTGAAGGATGGGATGAAGATTGAAGCAACACATGTAAAGAAGAAACAGCTCCATCAGTATCTTCCTCCTGAACTGGTGCAGAAAAAGAAGAGGGTACGATATCTTCCTGTGCATGATGGGACAAATCCGCTATCATTTTCAGATGCATTATGAATATTGTCTTTGTCAGTTGCCACACAGTTTATTTTCCCCCTCTTGTCTTTTCTGCAGAGCATAGCAGAGTTGAACCGTAGCTCTAATGGCGGAAGCTCTAAGCGGATCTCTCTGGACAGCAGTCATCTGGACAGCTCCAGAGACACAGACTCGGGGACTCCCTTCAGCTCCCCAGCCAACAAACCCTCCAAGCCTGCATCGGACACAGATGATGGGTATGATATACTTGTCATTCGTGTTCTTCTTCACTGCTGTTATTCTGCAGCTCTAGTTTTAACTGGTGCAATTTCATATTTTGCATTTGTATGTTTCTAACTCTTACCTGCTACTTTGTTTCTGTTCTAGTTCCTGTTTTCTTTCTCATGTTTGATGAGTCATCACAATGACTGGGCTCAAATCTACAATAACCATGTTGAGTAAATGTGTTCGTTCTTCTCTGTATTTTTCAGTGCCAGCCCTCCCAAGCAGCTTTTCGTGGAAGGCTCCCCATCACCCAGTGCAGCACCAGCTGCTAAAGACCAAGGCATGTCTATCCCTGTCATTGGCTCAAGTGAGTTTTCCAGTGACTAATGCATGGATGTTATGTTCAGTATGGAAAAGTCATGTGTGTGTGACCTTTGTTGGTGCTTGTTGCCAAAGAAGCATGTTCCCTTACATCTGGAGAACATAATTTGTAGGCCGGGGCATCTCCATAGCACCACAACGCTCCTGGGATTTGGATATTGCTCTTGGCCGTATTGTGATTTCAATTATATTTTGATATGCTGTAATAAATAGTAATAAATATCAACCAAAATCTTTAAATCTACAGAACCGTCTCAGTGAACAAAGGGCATGTTGATACTGGAAATGTTGAAAGTGTGTGAGAGAGATTTGGATATATCCTGATCTACTTTCGTCACATCTGTACTTTCTCACTCTGAAGAGCCTCCAGTTAAAGTTAAGCCTCCTTCCCCACCAGCCAGCAGCTCTGTCACCCCAGTGCCGAGCGTTAGTGTTAAGCCCAATGCCACCAGCAGCCCCAGAGAGGAGCCCAACGGCCTGGAGGACTCTGTCAATGGAGCTCCCGCCAAGAGACCACACTCACCTACACAAGAGGACCTGGCCAAGAGGCTCAAAGATGCAGAGGTAAGGAGGTTATTCCCAGTTAAGGGCAGGAGTTACAGAATGGATGAGTTTTGAATACATAGATTTAAACTTAAGGGCATATTTAATGAGATTTACTGTAACTGTCATGCAGAGTAAAAGTTGTGTTTTTGCTGCAGGTGGTGTCCAACGATGACTCTATATTTAAAGAGCCATATCCACCATCCTCTGACTCCTTACCGCCTGGAGAAGGACCTAATATTGTAAGTGTTGTCTACTCCATCTGCTTTCATAAACAGTTTTTATAAAACCAGACAAAAAAAATGTATTTACATTTTCAATTTTTGTCTCTTCACCATTAGACCCCTATTTCTGGATCAAAGGCTAAGCCCATTCCAACCATTGATACCTCAAGAACACAGGTAAGGTTTTCTTTGTGAACCATGAGCTCTATTTAATACCTGAGTGGTTTGACTTTAATCAACGTTAGACTATGTGATGGACTTTTGTTGAAGCAGCTACTAAATCATGTGCATGTGTATTGATTCATGTCGTTTTGTCCCTACCTCAGAGACTTCCCAGCATGGAGCTGCCAGACGCCTCCTCGCCTCTCCCAGCCAGCAACAGTTGTCGTGTTGTGAAGAATTCAATTAAACTGGCCCTCAATCGCCACAAGTGAGCTTCAGTTATTATTCCAGCAGCAATAGATGATGATATTTAATCGTCTTTCTAAAATGTTTACTTTGTTTAATTAACTTGTACATTCCGATGTCATGCAGCATCACACCTCCCAAGCCCCCAGTATTTGAGGGGACCCTCACCACTGACACTCCTCCTGCCAGCGAAGAGAAGGGCATGTCCATTCCTGTCATTGGCTCAAGTGAGTATCAGTATTTTCACCATCAGCTCTTGAAGTCATCAAGGTGCTCAGTACTGTTGTTAATTTTATCAAGTAAAACTAGTGAAAAATATTCCTTGACAAAAACAAGAACAAGAAATATTTGTTGACAGCCTTTTTTTCAAGGTGAAAATAAGACTAAAACTAAATAAAACATAACCATTGATAACAAGTCATGGTTATTTGCTTTTCTGGGGTTGACATCACTTTTGTCCAACCAAAAATTGGAATAGAAACACTAAAACTAAATCCAAATCAGGAGTCAAGATGAACAAAGTTTTTGTCGACTCTGTTTCTCTCTGTAGAACATGTGGCATCCAAACACGTGGCGCCTCCCGTCGGCAGCTCCATCCCCACATTAGTGAGCAGAGGAGCTGACCCACTGAACGGAGCAGCCTCCAAGAGACCCCACTCCCCCTCTCTGGAAGAGCAGGCCAAGAGGCTGAAAGAAACAGAGAAGGCCAGAATCCACATAGCTTGAACACACGACTGATAGACTGGATTCATCCACACAGAGGTGGGAGCTTTACATTTAAGTCAAACACCGAGACGATGACTTCACACGGGGACAGGGAGTGTGTTCGGTCTCGAGTGAAGCAGCGGGACGGACGCCTCAACTCAAATCTTCAGAGATTCCAGATTTGCCAGTGGATAGGTGATTTGGTCAATGTTGTCTGCGCCCTCTGGCACACTCACAACCAGAGGGCATTTAACACAACTTTATGGAGATATCTGACATGCGAACTAAAGCAACAGTTTTTTTACTCATCTTGTCCCTCAGTGTTTGAAAATGCACACAGCAATGACGGAAAATGAGCTGTTCTTCTTTTTGTTTTCCCTTTTTTCTTTTCCAGTTAACATGTTTTAAAACAGCCCAAAACGTTTATCGACGCTTGCTACACACACTTCTGGTGTATGCTGATTTTCTTTTTTTTTTCTTTTTTCTTTTTTTTCTCTTTTTTCCCAAACAGAAACCTGTACAGTAAATGTTGATGTACATAACTTTTTTGTCTTAAAAAAAGAAGCAAAAGATCACTGTTAAAGTCTTTTGACCATTCTATTGTAGTTTTATCTAAAAAGAAAAAAAATGTTTAAAAAATTGTAATTTCTTGTTTTTCTCTACTGCTTGTCCAACAAATGTGTCTCCAGCCCTGGATATCTTTTGTAAACATTGTATAGGTTTGGATACTTGCAGGGAGGATTTATTGAGGGTTTGCTTATGACGGAAATCACAACCACAACTCTTTGGGCCACCATGACTACCCAAAGAGGACTCCAGGGTAGTATCGGACCTGCAGTGTGTAGGTGATCGTAGACGCCCGGTGACATCAGTGCTTCTCAGGTGCCAGTAAGAGCAAGAAAATCAACCTCACAACAACAGGAAACGTCAAGCATTTTCTGGAAGTGATGAAATGGGTCTGAAGCTTTTCAGTCATTGTTTAGCTCTTTTGAAGGATTAGTTCAAAAACATTGGAAGAACCATATCAAGATGCTACGCTAATCCTTCTGTTCAGTAGCTTCAGTGTCTCTGTGTCACGCCAACCGTTCGTCTTGGATTAAAAGAAAAGGTTGATGAGTTTTCTGCTTACTTTTCATAGTGTGTTTAAGCCCGATGTCGGATAAGTGTGGTTGACACAAAAAAGTGAGTGTGACAGGTCACAAGAAAGCTGTCGCAAGTAAGTGTTTAAACATTGGTTTTGTGTATGTACCTGTGATTGACAGATTGTCTGACACCTAAAAACTATCCTCTAATCCATCAGGAAGGCTAAATAACAGGATACTGTTTGACCCCCCCACCACCACCACCGCCGCCACCACTTCAACGTGGTCTGTTTGCTAGTGAGGCTCGATCCTGACGAAGCGAAGTCCTGGCTGTTTTCGTGTTCAGTGTCCATGAAAGAGTTAGTGGTGCTTTTGTGAAAAATGGTTCGAAGCTTTTTGACGAGTTGTGCTGGTTTGTGTGTGTATGCATGCGTATGTGGTTGACTGTGTGTGAGCGTGCATGCATAGATGGTTTATGTGCTGGAGAGAGACGGAATTCCCTTCGTTTTGGGTGTTTAACCCTCTGCGCCTCCTGTGGAGGTTCTTAAAAGGCATCTCCTAGGGCCACGGGTGGGGGGTCGGGAGACAACTTTTTCCTGCCTTTGGCCCCAGCCCTCCATCTTTATGATCTGAAGTTGGGTTTGTTTGTGTTGGTCTTCAGCACAGAGGTTCTATGTATACAACAAAGTGTAAAGTGATGCTAGAGAAGCGCCCTCTTCATCGGAGCAGGTAGAGAGTTGGGACACAGGCTCTTTTTCCAGCATCAGTTTCCCCAACTATATGTACAGAGAACATTTTTTTCAAAAGGCATATTCTTCATTATTGGGGGTTTTCTTATCACTTTATTTATATTTGCATATTTGTACCATGTGATCTTTTTTTTAATAGCATTCATAGCAGGTAGGTCTTTTTTGAATGAAATCTGCACCACTCTGTTTCAGACAACTCATGTTTTGCTGTTCAGAAACATTTAACAAAACAGGTCATTTAGATGTTTGTTTCTAAAATGTATTGAAAGGGTATTTTTGTATGTGTTTATCACTTCCTTTAAATGAATCTGTACACCAATTAAACCCCTAAAAACTATGGTGTCTTTTTTTTTTCTTTTTTTTTTTTGTTACATATATTTTTAAGTGCTGTAGTATTGGGAAGGGTTTTCATGACCTGTGTGCCTTGTTTTCCTGGAAAAGTCTTGATGACTTGGTGTCAGTTTGCCCATTAGAAATGAAAAATGACATGACAACTGGAACTATTGTGAACATTTAATCAGTCTACTAAAGTGGTCTTAATAGTATTGTTTTATCAGGTGCTGTTTCAGGGATCAAGAATGAAATTAGATATATACTATATATTTATCCCTTGGGGAAATTCATGTGTCCATTAACTCACTGTTGATATTAATAATAAATAAACAATAATTAGAGAATACAATAAAAATTCAACCTTTAAACCAACAAGATCTTGATCCAAAAAATTAAATTTAGAGATCTACAATTCCATGACTACTGTACAAACTAAACTAAGAAAAGCATAGACTGACACTGAACTGAAAATTCCAGAGCAGCTAGTAAACAGTGGCAAGATTGTGGAAGTGTGACGGTGAGCCAGCATGTGCAAAACCAGGACCCTGAAACTGAAGCAGCTAAATGGAATTCAGCCATCATTTCCATTATTCATACCTGTGATTTTCCTACAGTGACATGTCGAAATATCTTCAATGAAATGAAAAAGTCCCATTAAGTAACTGAGTCATTAATAAAAACACAAGGACAGTGACACTAGACACTGAAGAGTCAACAGCAGCAAATCAGCATTGTTCAGAGCCACAGCGACAGGAAGCAGCAAAACATTGATGCAATAACATAATGAAAACTATCCCTAGTCACCATGCAGCATCTAGACATGCAGAGCAGTGTTAATGTGTACAGTAAGATATTAACAACTACTATATTAATTTTGATACGATGTTAATAGAAATAGGAATATATTAGGGCTATATGTATTGTTATATTATTAATATGATTATTTTAAATCTAATGTTGAGTGTTTGGAAATTGCTATTTGCCAATGAGTTATCTTCCACAAACCTGAGACACTTGACACATAGACAAATGTGTAGACAGTGCTCTGAGATTTCTTTTCTCTCCATCAGGTTCATTCAGTCATGTAAAGAAAAAGCTGAGTTTACTGTGTGTTGCATTGACTGGTGTGATTGATGGTCGTTGCTTCTCTCCTCCAGGTGGAGGCGCTGTGGCACCAACAAACACCACTGGTTTCTGAAGGTTTTCCATGGAAATAATAAGATAAAGAAACAATGATGGAGCTGTTGTAGCACATAGAGACATGA